>NC_090440.1:1064288688-1064596664 GCF_031143425.1 Pleurodeles waltl | reverse complement strand
ACCCAAAGTGACTCCAAGGACCAGCCAACTGCTCTCATGATCTGAAGTCTCAGGGACACAAATGACTTGAAACCAACCTGCTGCTGCACCTGGACTCTACCATCTGTGAGTCTGCCTTGCCAAGTAGTGCCACCCCAGGCCTGGACCCTGGGAAGAGAGTCCAAAGGTTTTTGCTCCAGCAGAACCACCACATCTCCCTTGTTTGTGAGCAGAACTGCTGCATTGCTCTGCAAACCAGCACACCAATGGTTTCTTCAGAACAAGGTCCCTGCATCCCCATCAATGACAGCCTCGACGATGATGCCGAAATCTGCATTGCAGTCAGTGCATTCGAATCAGCACATTGTCTCAACTTCGTCGCAGCCAGCACCTGCACTGAAACCCCATAGCAAATCAGAACTGCTGCATTGCCACTGCTGCACAAGGTACTTCAATGCATCTCCTCAACTGCGTGGGGAAAATCAAAGCATCTCCTCAATGTCATTTTTCGACACCATTCGAACGCTGCTGCAGCAGAATTTTAAGGTACTTTGGTTCAGTGAGCATAACAGGGTCCCTGTAGCTGGTCCAGTTTCCATCACAGTCAGCCTTAATGCTTCACTCTGTCTTGGTCCGGCGTGACCAGATAAGCCTGCATGGTGCTTTTAAGTGCTATTTTACAGTTTACAATTTAAAAATGAATATCTTAAGTTCTGCTTTTTAGACTTTTGTCATTCTTGGTCTTGTTTTCTTTATTATATTTTGCTCTATTCATCTAACCTGGTGTGGAATCTTTTTGTGTGGTGTTCTACCTGTTTTACTGTTGGAAGTGTTGCACAAATACTTAACACACTGCCTCTAAATTAAGCCTGACTGCTCTGTTCCAAGTTACCAGAGGGTGAGCAAAGGTTAATTTAGGGTTTACCTGACACTTACTCTGATTTACTAAGGCTAACACCCCAGTCAACCCACAACTCAATTTCTAAAAGTCACACTAATCAAACTTTTTGTCTTCTAACTTAAAACATTTTCTGGAGCACTACGTTTGCCAGAAGGATAAATTAGGGCAAAGCAGGATGCTAATACAATATGATACAATACAAGCCATTTGTAAAGCACACTGCTAACTCCAAGGAGAAGTCCTAGTGCTAGCGCAAAGGTCAAGACCAAGGAAAACCTAAAACCAGAGACGCTAGAAGCCCTCTAGACAGGAATCAAAAAGCAGGGTTATGAGATTCTTTCTGAAGACAGCTTCAGAGTGGCTGCTCTGCAAGCCAAGAGGAAGAGCATTCCACAACTTGGAGGCTAGGAAAACAAACAATCTGTCCCCTATTCTGGCCTTCTGAATGTGTGTGGGGGGGTTGGAACAGTCTAAGGTTATTGGATCTCAGTGATCTCACCTGGCAGAAAGGCCTACATTGGCTCTTAAGATAGAGAGGACCTTTGTGAGTATAAGCCTTAAAAGCAAAGATGAGCATCTTAAATTGGATTCTCTTACTGACTAGGAGCTAATGAAGGTGCCGTAGATGACCAGACATAGAAATACAAGGAGGAATCTTGACTATTATGCGAGTGACAGTGTTCTTAACAGTTTGAAGGCACTGGATTAAAAATGCAGGCAACTCTAGGTAAAATCTATTAGGATAGTCCAACTGGGATGTAACCAAATCATGGACAATCATTCTTCAAAAGTCTTTGGGAATGAGATGAAACATTCTTCTTATTGACCTATAAGTGGCAAAACAGGTGGTGGGTATCACCTTGATTTGGGAATCAAAAATAAGGTTTGAATCAAATTTCTCGGTGATTTCTTACTGTAGGTGTGTTTGTGTGGGGGGGGGGTTACCCAGTACAGACGGCCACCAGATACTGGGCCCAGGAGTGCCCTCGGTGCCAAATAAATTAATCTCAGTTTTATCTGAGTTTAGCTTTAAGCAGCCTAAACAACTAGGGCCTGAGAGCAAAGCTTAAAGGAAAACAAGGTGATGGCCACCTTTTAAATGAAAGGCTAAAAGGAGTTGGGCGTCATCCTTGAGGAATACCACTTGCACACCCCATGACTCAACTAATTTACTCAGTGGCTCCAAATAGACATTAAAAGGGTAAGGCTAACTGGTGAGCCATGGGGCATTCCACACCCAAGTGGTTTGGATGAAGAGGTATAAGAAGGAAGGAAGACAGCCTGGGAGTGATCACTGATGAAAGATTTTAACCATAGCAGAGGCTGGTCTCTGATGACAATCCTTTTGAGTATGTCAGGTAAAATGGCATGGGATACCATGTCAAATGCTGAGGGCAGATCAAGTAACATTACCATAACAGGTGAATTCAGATCCAGATTTTATTTTATGAACTCCGAAACTTTAAGCAGGGCATCAGCACAAAATCCTTATTGGAAATCATCCAGCAGATGACTGGATTCAAGGGAGTGAGATATCTGCCTATTATCATTTTTCTCATAAAGTTTATCAACTGTAAAATGGAGTTAGACTGGTCTAAAGTTGCTTAGGACCTCCGGGCTAGCTGATGATTTCTTTAGTATGGGAAGCAGCAATGCTTGCTTCAAACTTGAATGAACCAACACTACTAATGAGATTCACCAGAGTAGCAGCACATTTTAAATTTGCAGGTGGGCATGGGTCCAGCAGAGAACCAGGCTTGCATTTTGCGAGTTCCGCTGCTGACTCCTTCTAAGGTTAAAGAGTCAAATCTAGTAAGTAGCAGACCTGGGTAGGAGATAGCCATCAGCCCTAAACTCTGTACCAGAAATTGTTGGTAGATAGTTTGAATTTTTTCTAAAATAAATCAGAGAGGTCCTCGCATAACTCAATGGAAGGGTAAATAACTTTTCTTTTTGCATTGGGGTAGAGAAGAGAATTCACAATTTTGAAAAGCTCTCCGGGTCAGCAAAATTGAGAGAGGGCCCCTCAAACTTAAGTCAGAGTTGAGCTATTATTTAACATGTTAGTTTTGGTGCGAACAACTCTGATTAGGTCAAAGCAGTACTGGTTAGCTGGTAAGGTCTTTAAAATGCTGGGATAAATATGCCACTTTGCTCAAGTTTTACCTTTAGACTCATTTGTTTTTTTGTTCTCCAATTCCTCCAGCAGGACAATGCTGAAATCAATTGCCAGGCAGATGTCCACAATAACCCTTTTTGTGGCAAAAAGCTCTGACTGGGACAAACATGGATATCTTAACTCTGCAGGGTGCATCCTCCATGGAGAGACCCCCACCTTACCTTCATCCTACAGAGGGGGAATCAGTTGTTCATGCTGGAAACAATACAGTCTCCAACTAGGCCTTTAGCCACCAGGTTCTTCTCCATCCAGAGTTCCTGCAAGATCAAATCCACAGTGACACCAGCTGGGCCTTCATGGAATCCCTAGTGCTCTTATCTTTTGTGTCCTTTTAACTCCACAGGAGGATAACCAACTGAGAAAGAGATTCCTGTTCCTAGGTGCTAGCAAGAGGTCTTAGGTATTCTTTCCTCAAGCTTTCAGACAGTGCCTTCTTTCTTTATGTGTTGTCTATCAATGTCCAGTAATATTCTGAGGAGGCTGTATGAGGTGCCAGTCTCATCTTCTGCACTAGCCAGTGAATAGAAGAATTCCCCACACCCATTCTTGATAATTTGTTTAAAAAAACCATTATTTTTTCAGTTCATATCTTCCCAGACTGCCTCTTCAAAAAATACCCTAGCCTTCATCCATCTATAGAAAACATGTTTTTCCTTCTAGCCCTTCCCCTGCAGAGATAAGTTTCATTCCTTTTGACATTGTTAAAACAGGGTTTTCCTCCTTCTAGGAACCTAGACAGAAAGTTAGGGAAACAATGGGCATGAATGGGTTCAGTTCCTAATAGATCTACTTAAGAGTTTCATTTTAGAGTAAGAGTCCTGAAATATGCCCCTTGTGTTCCCAGTGTTTCCTGCCGACCTCCCAGACGACAAACAAGCAAGGCAAATCAGTTCTAAACCAGATCACTATTAGGCAGCACAGTGCACTTTATTAAAAAATTAGTATCCCATTAAAGTTATCAAAAATCCTCTTTCAGTACTGAATTTGATTTTTAAAACTAAGTGGATAATACATTTGATTAACCACTCTCTCATTTGCCCAGGGCATGACACAATAACGTGACATTTATTCACAATTAGGCCTGTCATGGCAAATGCATTTAACATTCACTAAATTCACGGCTGGTTTTAAATGTGTACTGATGAAATAAATGTTTCCTTAATTTCTTAATATTTTTCTGTATATGAATTACCCCACCAACTGGGCTTTCAAAGAATACTTCAAGAATGCCTTGGCTAATATGTATAAGCATGTTTTTCACATGGCAAAGGCATTTTTCTTTGACAGTGACTACTACAGTTCTTTTAAACTGTAGCTAGTGAAAGCACAACATAATTACCTGGATCTATTTGCTTCTTGTCATATGTGTGTGAGGTGTAATTACCCATTGCAGTTCATACATTACATTTAGCTTCCACCTCACTGCAGCATTGTCTTTGCCTTCTACCCCAGCCTTACTAGAAACTTAAATAAGACAATTAGGTGAAACTGATGCAGTTTACATGTTTCGTGGAAAAAACAAGGAACCTGTGACAACACCTTCAGTCTATACAGCACACAGAATCCTAAAATAAGCAAATTCAAACAGAAAAAGTGGAGGGGATGAGTCAAAGGAATATGTCCTTTCTTTGATTGGATGTATTTGAAACAAGTTCTATAATTTGAATTTTTTTCCATCTTTGTGTGCCTGTGCTTTAGCTCTGAGGACAACAAGCTGTGCATCCTACAAAACATCATGACAACAAAGTGAGAAAACGTAAGGCACAGAGGTAATGGCAATTAGTGATTTATACTGTGCTTCAGTGAGAGGCTTATTGCCCACCGACCAAACACTTCATAACCAAAGAAGTCTTCAAGATGCAAATAAAAGGTCAGCATGTCAGCAAGGTAGATTTAAAAGAACACATACTTGGATCTGAAGATAAACGTCACATCTTCATTATAAAAAAATACTACTTGAAGACCGGATCACCAAAACCTAATAGGAACACAAATGGGACAATGTAAGCATTCTTATATTAGAACATTGGAATGTTGGCAGCTCTATTGAAAACAATGGAGTGCTAAAGCCCGGAGAATCTTCTTTTTTCACAGCAACAGCTGTGAACAAAGCCTCACGGAGCATGAGGGGATTTTAATCCCCTCCAGGTCTGTGAAGCCTTTGTTTTATTTATGAGAACATTCTGCCCTCTAATGGCAGAATGTTCTAATAGCCTTAGAACCCGCCGTAGCAGGTTCTCCTGGCCATTAAAGGCCCTCTCCCTTGTTAAAGGACCTCGCCTTCGGCTCAGGCCTTTAACGCGGGAGATAGCCTTTAATAACCGGTAGAGCCCGCTACGGCGGGTTCTAAGGCTATATTAGAACACTGGAATGTTGGGAGCTCCATTGAAAACAGTGGAGTGCTCCAGGCTTCTAATGGCTGGTAGAAGCCCAGAGCACCAACTTTCCAATGTTTTCGTTCACAGCTGCTGATGTGAACAAATGCCTCATTGAGCTGGGGGGATATCATTCCCCTCTGGCTCTGTGAGGTCTTTGTTTTATTTATTCGAACATTCTGCCCCCTAGTGACAGAATGTTCTAATAGCCTTATAGTCCTTCATCGCTAGTCTATACTGGCATTAAAGTCCCTCTCTTTTGTCAACCCCATCGCTGCCAGGCCTTTTCCCCTCCTGTGCGAGCCTTTTTTTTTGGCTATTTGGGGCAGGTTGCGCTTAGGCCCTCATAACTTTTCGTCCACATAAGCTACCCATGCAAAGTTTGGGTCCTTTTTTTCCAACATCCTTGGGATTCTAGAGGTACCCAGAGTTTGTGGGTTCCCCTGAAGGAGACCAAGAAATTAGCCAAAATACAGTGAAATTGTATTTTTTTCTTAAAAAATTGGAAAAAAGGGCTGCAGAAGAAGGCTTGTGGTCTTTTTCTCTGAAAATGGCATCAACAAATGATTTGTGGAGCTAAAATCACCATCTTCCCAGCTTCCAGGAACAGGCAGACTTGAATCAGAAAACCACAGTTTTCAAAACAATTTTGGCATTTTACTGGAACATTTCCAGTTTTTACTATTTTTATTGCTTTCAGCCTCCTTCCAGTTAGTGACAGAAATTGGTGTGAAACCAATGCTCGATCCCAGAAAGCTAAACATTTCTGAAAATACATGATTCTGAATTCAGAAAGGGGTAATTTTTGTAGATCTTACTAGGTTTTCCTACAGAAAATAACAGCTGAAATAAAAAATATTGAAATTGAGTTAAAAAAATCAATTTTCTCCACGTTTTACTCTTTTTCCTGCAGTGTCAGATTTTCTAAAGCAATATACTGCTATGTCTGCTGGACTCTTCTGGTTGCAGGTATATATAGAACTTGTAGGTTCATCAAGAACCCTAGGTAACCAGAGCCAATAAATGAGCTGCACCTTGCAGTGGGTTTTCATTCTATACCGGGTATACAGCAATTAATTTGCTGAAATATAAAGAATGAAAAATAGGTATCAAGAAAACATTTGTATTTCCAAAATGGGCACAAGATAAGGTGTAGAGAAGCAATGGTTATTTGCACATCTCTGAATTCCGGGGTGCCCATACTAGCATGTGAAATACAAGGCATTTCTCAAATAGACGTCTTTTTTACACACTGTCCTACATTTGGAAGGAAAAAATGTAGAGACAAGGGGCAATAAAACTTGTTTTGCTATTCTGTGTTCCACCAAGTCTCTCAATAAAAATGGTACCTCACGTGCATGGGGAGGCCTAATGCTCGCGAACCGCAACATGGACACATCACATTTTTACATTGAAATCTGATGTGTTTTTTGCAAAGTGCCAAAGGAGCCACAAGTTTCCTTCCATCCAGCGTTCCTCCAAGTCTCCCGATAAAAATGGTACCTTACTTGTGTGGGCAGGCCTAGCGCCCACGACACGAAACACAACGCAGACACATCACATTTTCCCAAAGAAAATGGAGCTGTTTTTTGCAAAGTGTCAAGCTGTGGATTTTGGCCTCTAGCTCAGCCGGCACCTAGGGAAACCTAGCAAACCTGTGCATTTTTGAAAACTAAACACCTTGGGGAATCCAGGATCGGGTGACTTGCGGGGCTCTCACCAGGTTTTGTTACCCAGAATCCTTTGCAAACCTCAAAATTTGGCCAAAAAAACACTTTTTCCACATATTTCAGTGACAGAAAGTTCTGGAATCTGAGAGGAGCCACGAATTTCCTTCCACCCAGCATTCCCCCAAGCCTTCTTAGAAAAATGGTATCTCACTTATGTGGGTAGGCCTAGTGCCCGCGAAATGAAATGCCCCAAAACACTATCTGGGCACATCAAAATTATCAAATACAAAACTACCTGTTTTTGCGGGGTGGGGGGCACCTGCAATTTTGGTCCTGGGCTCAGCAGCCGTACAAGGAAACCTACCAAACCCAGACATTTCTAAAAACTAGACACCCAACGGAGTCCAGGGAGGTATGACTTGTTTGGATCGCCCAGTGTTTTTTTTACCCAGAATCCTCAACAAAGCTCAAATTTAACAAAAAAAAAAATAATTTTTCCCACATTTCTGTGAGAGATCACCGCACTGGGACAAAGTTCCTACCACCCAACGTTCCCTTCAGTCTCCTGGTAAAAATGGTACCTCACTTGTGTAGGTGGGCCAAATGCCTGTGAAAGGAAGAGCCAAAAACATGTTGAAACTGAGGGGGAACCAAAATGGGTCCAAAAGGGCAGTTGGAAAAAAAACATTTTTAAGCTGATAAGTGGGGCAGACTTTTTATCGGTAAAGATGAGACAATGCTGGGTGGTAGGAAATTTGTAGATTCCTGCAGATTCCAGAAGGTTCCATCACAAAAATGGGGAAATAATTTGTGATTTCCAGCAAAGGTGGAGGATTGCAGACCATTGTGGGTAAGAAAATGGTGCGGGATGCATGTGAAGCACACCACCCTGGACTCACCCAGATGTTTAGTTTTCAGATGTGTCTAGATCTTGTGGATTTTTCTACATGGCAGCATCCCAAAGTCCAAAAAGTGCAGCCCAAACCATTCCAAGTGGAACGATTTTGAGAGTTAGCTAAGCTCTCATGGCCCTAATGTAGAACCAAAACCCCAAATAATCAAATGTCCTCTTGCTTGTTGTGGGATAAGATGTTTTAGTTTGTGGGGGGAGAGCTGAAAGACTGTTACCCCCTTCAGTTGGGGTGGGGGCATGACCAGGCCCATACTGGTTGGTAGCCACCACCCCACAATGTTTTATTTTTTAAAAATTCCCTGGCATTTAGAAGACTTTCTGCACCCCCGAGGTGTGGATGGGGGGTAATTGCCCTATCTGCCCACTGGTGGGCAGAACAACTTTGGCCCCATTTATTTGGGGTGGGGGATGGCCATACGCCAAATTGTCTTTTTTGGGAAAAAAACTTCCCTGGTCTCTGTTGGGCTTTCTGCCCCCTTTGGGGGCAGATGGGCCTTCCAAAAATAGGCCGATCTGCCCCAAGGGGGCAGATATGGCCAACAGTAATGTGCCCCCAAATGGCCTCTCCCCTCATGACAATGACCTAATAAAAAACTCCCTGGTGTCCAGTGGGCATTTCTGCTGCCCGATCGCACCGTTAGCTTTTGTATTAATTCGACATCTAACTATAGCCTCACCTTAACTTTTTGTTTCAGTGAATTTCAATGGTGTTTTTTTTAGAAGGGGTGGGTATAGCTCTTGTAATTCGTTGTAGAGTAATAATGCTGACTTGCCTCAGAATTTCACAAGATTATGCTTGTATTGCACAAGGAGAGTAATTCTTTGTTTCGCACTATTTCTTAGCACAAAGCATGACTCCTGCATACAAAATGGTTGGAGTATGCAGTTTGTGGTAATCAATATTGCATAAATGCAATAGAACATGAACAGTGAGTGCGAGCAGCTGCTCATGCTCACTTAGGGGCATATTTATGAGCCCCTAGCACCACCTTGTGCCACTTTTGCGGCATTTATGTTGATGCAAATGTGGCATTAGGATAGCATTTCCATGTGTCATATCTACAAAGTGGTGGGATGCTTGCATTGCGCCATTTTGTAACTCCTTTTGCCACGTTATGCCTGTGCCAGGCATAATGTATGCAAGGGGGTGCATTCTGGCGCTGAATGGGACCATAAAAATGGCACAAAGGAATTTATGAGATTCTTTTGCATCATTTTTAACTGTATTTTTTAATGCCTGCTAAGCACAGGTGTTAAAAAGAGGCTCCCATTGATTACAATGGGCCTCTGTGTCTTTGCAGGATTAGCGTCAAAACTTGTGATGCTAGTCCTCTAAAGTGCCAGACTAGCACCACAAATTCTGACGCTAGTCACCCTAACTACCACCATGGTGCGCCGTGTTATTAATACAGTACTACCATGGCAGTGTTAGGGGGGTGCTAAAAGATGCAAGAAAAGTGGCACTGCACTAGGTGCAGCACCACTTTTTATAAATATGCCCATAAATGTGTTCTTACGGTAGGATTTTTCAGCAATTTACTATAGCCATTTAGCAGTATTTTCTTAGTGCAAAGAACACCCTTGTGTCCAAAAAGAATGCAAGGATGTATTTTGTACTAAGAAAAGCACTAAATGCAGCTGAACAATATATAGCAAGCACAAGTGACTGCTCATGTGTGCTAAATGAGCTCTTTCAGTAGGAATATTTACCCTAAAATACTACTACTTATGCGAGCAGGAGTAATCATGTAAATATCAGCAACTCTGCATCCTGTGTAATCAAAAAGTTTGCACAGGCCTATTTTTAAATAGGCCTGGGTGGGATTTCAATGATGCCACAGTAATCTGAGTAAGGTCATTAATTTAGCATTAACCTTTGCATGGGATTTACCAGCAATGATGAAATTATGCTCACTAGCATAATTAAGGGTAATTTTTTGGGGAAAATTCTACTGCGATAGCATATTGAGCACGTGCTCATGCTCATTATTCCTTTCTGATGCATTAAGTGATATTTGCTAGTGCAAAATTCATCAATGCTTTCATTTTGGAATCAAAGGGGCATTTTTAGGTGAAAAAGTAGTGCTAAATGTAGAATTACTCTTCTTGCATGATTCTGCGTAATCTTGCAGAATTTTTGGGCAACTCTGAGCGCAGGAATGAGAGCCATTGTGGGAATCAGCCACTTTCTTAATCCATACGCAATGGGTGAAGAAGGCTGAGTTGTGGACTCACCCTGTACACAAGGGGAGGAGGAGGCTGTGCACTATGGTGCTTGTGGGGTTTTGGTCATTGTTGGGAGCAGGAAAAATGGTGAACCTGGTGGCACACTTTTGTTTCTGTCCCAGAGGGTTATTGGGTATATGAGATTACGTAAGTGTGGCAGTACTCATGATGTTGTGGGTCCCAGAGGACAATTGCTGCATGATCACCAAGGTTCGCATTTTGTTAAATTGAACTCTATGTAAGTATTGGCTCTGAGCTTGAAAATGACAAGAAAATTCTATTTAATCCTGGTTATTGTGTGCATGAATGTTGTTTTACACTTCTAACACATACTACACAGTAAGATTAGGATGTCACAACAAAGGTTCCTGCAGACAAAATCAGAAAGACTAAAAAAAACAGCTCAGGAAATGCTTAAAACAAACATGAGTCTCTCCTGTGGTCACCATTGGAACCCCATAGGAGATTTAGGGTGGCCACTAGAAATTGAAGTATGAGACTCCTGCGTAGGCTGCTACACTCTCGGCAGCCTCCAGATATTTTAAAACCTCTTGGTAGCACCCTGCCCTCTTTGGGGCACCACAGATAGTAACATGCAAATATTTGTCATACCCCAAGGCATTATGCTGTGGGCCTTTACAGATGAATCTGCATTGAACTCAGCTTTTAACATGCTCTTCCTACCATTCAAAACAAAACATGGAACATTTCTCTAAAGTCATTTTTTATCATGAAACAAAACATCGTTAACCTGAGTTAACATACCAACTCAATGAGCTGGGGCACTCAAAAATGTAATTAAAGGTCAACCTGAGATCAGTTAAAAACAAGAAAAAAGTCATGAAGTACCTGCACTGGAGACACAGAGTGCCAAATTGAAAAGTGAATCTTGTGAGGGGCATGAATGCATCCACTCAACCCACAAAATCAATTAAACACCCAATGGTTTCCTTGTTCCTTCTGAGGCAACAAGGACCATTATTCAAATGAGCACCCCAGTGCAATCTTTGCAGCTACTTTGTTTCTGTCACAAGCCTATGGCTTTTTCCTTCGTTCTTTTGTTTAAAGTGCTTACTGGCAAAACATAGGAATATCATGTGGGTCCCCCTAGCTAGCCCCACACGTAGAGACAGAAACCGTGCTTTGAGTCCAGTAATAATGAGATCTTGCTTACTCCCTCGTTGTCTGCAGAAGTTACTGGTTGCATGGCAGAGGATTCACACGTATTTCTTCTTTTTCTCTGTGGCCTTCTGTGGTTACCTGAGGCTGTGAGGGAGGAGGAGTGCAGAGATCATTTTGTCCGTTCCTTGGAGTCCCCTCTTCCTCACAGCACCAGCCTGAGATTCATATCCTAGCCACCAGGACTGTGTTTGTGCTGCCAACTTTACTCTTGACTTGGGGTTGTTCTGGGAGGCTTTGAATGTCTTCTTAAGGTGTCTTTTACTGCATTTTCCTCTGCTTCAGCAAAGCTGTAAAGACCTCAGCCTCTTGTCTAGCCCTACTAGTCTACTGGCCTGGAGTGTCCTTATCAATAGCACTCCAGGGTCCCCAGGAAAGACCCTTCTACCTGCTGGTATGCCCCAAGCACCTCAAACCTTCTGCTTCTCCAGTGGTGACTGTGTGTCCAGCAAGAGCCTATAGCACATATTCCTAGGACACCATAATAAAACATGTACCTAGAAGCCCAAGGGGACTTCTTCCTTCAGGATTCTCAGCAAGCTCATGCTCTACTTATTTTTCTCAAAATGTAGGTGAAAAAACAGTGCCAGTACCTGTTAAGGCACAAGAGACAAAGATACTGTTCAGAATGTCCCTTCATTACAGGCAGCGCTTCATACACACTGTCGGCCTTGTTCCTTTCTCTTCTGTGATTTCTCTTCTTATCAAATGTTGTTCCAATTGCAGGGATTTATATACAAAATATCCAGACATACCAGTATCATGACTCAGCCCTGCAGAGTCTCTTGGGACGTTTCAAAAAGGCAGCTTGGGCTAACTTTGGGAACATTGCTCTCTAGGGGTCAACATTACCCACTTAGATTGTATTTCTCTTTTCCAGGCTTCAAAGAATGCCCTCTGTGGTGACCATAGCCAGAGGTCCGTCTGCCCTTTCTTTGACTATCGGGAGGCCTTCATCTGGGTGCTTCTTGTAGAGGGGTGGCTAATTAATTCTTGGAGATTTCTCCCCCACTCCCTTTCTTTCCCAGGAGAGGGATAAACACTCAAAATGAGTGCATTTTGAACAGGTATTTGTACTGTTATATTGCCAGGAACGTAATTAACTTGGCACAGCATAGTAGCTTAGAGCTTATTAAGACTAGCTTATGAAAACATGTCCAATTCTGCAGCATATTACCATAGTTATGTAGGAAAATCCTGTCTCTGAGCATGTGTCCAGGGCCAAAGAAAAAGAGGAAAAGCAATGTGTGGCATTCTGTGTACATGGAATCTTTAGGCAGAATGTATGTCACCATAACCTGGTGACGGTAACTAAGGGCCATCTGGCAGTTGGAAGAAACTCGGAGAGAGAAGACATCTGTTGGCTGGGGTGTTTAATGGATTTCTTATCTTGAATAAATTAAAGCAGAATATACCACAAAGAAGTGTCTCCTCACCATCATTTCATTGGCGACGAGGTTGGGGAATTCACCCGGATTTACTTCAATTGGAGCGTAAACACCCCAACACTATTGCTAGATTGTGGAACTGCGACTCACCTGGTTTCTGAATTTTCATTGACCGGCTCGGAGAACCTCTGGCAGCAAGCCCTGATTTAAAAGGACACTTCGGTCGGAGTCTGGCGTGGACGTTTTGGTGTCCAGGCAAGGAGCGCCGGAGCTGGGCTGCTTCGGTTGATTGGCTGCTTCGTCCGTCTTTGAGCAGAACTGCAGTGTACATCGGCAGCGGTGATCTAGTTTCGCGGCCGCTCTGCCCTTCTGCAGTGCAGCCGGGTCGCGGAGCCGACTTGGGGAGCAGAGTTGGGGAGCCGTGCCGCGGTGATCTAGTTTCGCAGCCGCTTGTTCTCCTGCAGTGCAGCCGAGTCGCGGAGCCGAGTTGTGGAGCCGCGGGCTCATCACAGTTTGTAGCGGCAGGCGGCAATTTAATGTTT
Source organism: Pleurodeles waltl (assembly GCF_031143425.1). NCBI lineage: Eukaryota > Metazoa > Chordata > Amphibia > Caudata > Salamandridae > Pleurodeles > Pleurodeles waltl. The sequence goes on along the minus strand of NC_090440.1, from coordinate 1,064,583,312 downwards.
TCAACCGTAACGCTCCTCTGTAAATTCAATGGAGCTACAGAGTCACAGGATGTGACGGTGTCTTCTTTGAAGTCTCGAAGAAATTGTTCCTGGTGCCAGAGGTTGACGCTGAGGTGCACAGGAAGCTCTGGGGTCGTTAAAAAATGCTTCCTGGAGCTGGAGCTGGAGCTATAGTTTTGGAGCTGGAGTTGTTTTTATCCTTCTATGGTTGAATCTGCCTAAACAAAGGAAAGCTTTTGAACTCAAAGCAAAGGAAAACTTTTGTATTTTCAGAGTTTTAAGTTATTCAATCACATATTCGCATGTAATAGAAACTTGTTGGTTTAAATACTGTATTGCCTTGAGTAGTTCTATGTCTCACAAAGGGTATAACATAATCTACTGTTTCAGTATATAACGGTATGTTGCATGATATTTAGGAAGTTTAAAGTTTTACGAAATTTAATAATTTAAAAGGAGACATTAGTATTTTATTTTTTTATTAACATTCACCATGCAGAATGTAACATGTCCTCCGTTTTTCTTACCTTCTCCTGGTGAACCACAGATTCCGTGGAGAAAATGGAAATGTGTATTTTCACATTATGCAAGGGTCTGTGGCACTTCGTTGAGTGCTGAGCGCAAAATGTCACTTTTGTTACACTGTTTAGGGGCTGAAGGTCAGGAGGTGTTTGAGAACCTTCCTGAACTTTCTGTTGAAGATGCCGGTGAACTCAATGATTTTGAGATTTGTATTAAGAAACTTGATTTGCATTATTTACCTAAAGTATCCACAGTTTTAGAAAGGTATCACTTTGGGAAAAGGGATCAACACCCAGGTGAATCCATAGAGGAGTACATCACAGTTTTAAGGAAATTAGCATCTTCGTGTAATTTTGGGAGTAATAAGGAAGAAAGGTTAAGAGATCAATTCATGTTGGGTTGTAGCATTGAGAAAGCGAAGGAATCCTTTTGGAATAAAGACAACCCTTCTCTAAGTGAAGTAATTGTGATTGCTAAAATGCATGAACATAGTTCTGCTTGTGTTGAAGAAATTAAGAGGACAAATTTTACTGAAAGAGAATGTGATGTACATTTTGTCGGTCGAGGGAAGAACTCACAGGAGAGGGTGAGTTCTCAGAAAATAGTGAAGGTAAATTCGAAAGTCAATAAAGAGAAGGAAAATGTTCAGGGAAGGTGTTATAGGTGTGGTGAATTTGGTCATTATGCTAACTTCAAAGGCTGTGTTGGTTGGAAGGCATCTTGTAAGAAGTGTGGTAAGAACGGTCATGTGACTTCTTGCTGCAGGAGTGCAGATATAAGGAAAAAAAAGGTTCAGGAGGTAAGTTTGGTAGATGAAGATTTTCCGGAAGAATTTGTTTTACAAGTTAAAAATGGTATCAGTGGTCCAATAGATACTGTACTGGTTGAGGGAGTACATATCCCCATGATGTTTGACTCTGGAGCGAGGATCACACTTATTCCTAGGACTTTATTTGAAAAACACCTCAGAACTTCTGTGAAACTTTTCAAACCAGATATTTCACCCAAAGGGTATGGTGGGAAACCGATAAAGTTATTAGGTTACTTTGTTGGTTCAATTCAATTCAAAAATAGGCACACAGCTGGCAAAGTCTATGTTTCTTTGAGAGGAGATTCCCTCATTAGTTGGTTCCACCAAAAAGATTTAAGAGTGTATCTTGATCCCAATGAAAATCCATCTGTAAGATTGAAAAATGATGTGTGTGTTGATTCAGTGGAAAATGATGAGTGTGACAAGACTAACAGTCTGAGACCATCATATGAGCAAGAATTTCCAAATCTTTTTCAAAACAAACTCGGGTGTATGAAAGGTTATGTGCATAAAATTAAGATGAAGAAAGATGTCACACCTGTGGTCAGTAAAGTAAGAGGTGTACCTTTAATGGTCAAGGAAAAAATGAAAGCAGAATTAGATAAGCTAAAAATGAATGGCATTATTGAAGAGGTGGAAGCCACTGAATGGTTGGCTCCAGTAGTCATGGCTGTAAAGGCCAATGGCGAACCTAGGCTTTGCATTGACTTGAGAGAACTAAATAAATGTATAGTGGTGGATCATTACCCTTTGCCCAACATTAATGAAATGCTATGTTTATTAGGTAATGCAAATTGCTTCTCTTCTATAGATTTAACGTCTGCCTACCACCAAATTACTTTACATAAAGACTCTCAAAATTTAACAGCATTCATCACTCCTTTTGGTATCTACAAGTTTATCCGTATGCCCTTTGGCCTGGCTTCAGCTGCAGCTGTATTTCAACGTGCCATGGAGAGGCTGCTAGAAGGATTGCAAGGAATCAAGATTTATCAAGATGACATTCTTGTATATGGTAGGGATGGAAAAGAACACAATGAAAGAGTACGCCGAGTTCTTCAGAAACTGGAAGAGAGTGGCTTAACCTTAAAATCGGAAAAATGCAAATTTAATCTTCATGAAATTGACTATCTTGGTCACAAAATTTCTTCAAAGGGGATTGAACCCAAGAAAGAGTTGGTAGATACTATAATTAATTTTTCCAGTCCTTCTTCAAAAGACGAGGTGGTAACATTTCTTGGTATGGCAGAGTTTTATAGTAAATTTGTGGATCATTTTGCTGACAAAACAATATGTATGAGGGAATTAGTGAGAAAGGGTGTTGCTTTTAACTGGAGTGATGAGTGTGAAAAGGAGTTCAATTTAATGAAACAAAGTTTGAAGTTTGCTTCTAGTTTAAATAGTTTTGAACCTGGGCATGATACAGTAATAATGTCGGATGCTAGCGCCAAGGGCCTTGGGGCTGTCTTGATACAAACTTGTAATGGAGTTGAAAGAACAATACTTTTTTTATCCAGGTCCTTGAAGGGGGCAGAATTAAACTATTTGGTTATTGAAAAGGAAGCGTTAGCTGTGTTCTGGGCGGTGAATAAACTAAGAAAGTTTGTGTGGGGAAGCAAATTTTTGATAAAAACGGACCATAAACCGTTAAAAGAGATCTTTGAAAAGAAGGGTTTGGATGCTGTATCTGGTAGAATCAGAAAGTGGGTAGTAGCTTTGCAGGAATTCTCATTTGGGGTCCAATACATACCCGGAGTTGAAAACAACCTGGCAGATTGTTGCTCAAGGTTAGTAAGTGACAATTTTGAGAATGAGGATATTTCCATGTATGGTAGCGATGATTTTGAGGTATGTATGATCAAGGATGGTATAATCAAGGAGAGTGAATGGATGGTGGAGTTACTCGGTGATGAAGTTTTACAGAAAGTTCTTAAAAAAATCAGAGGTGGATGGGACGGTACTGAAAAGAATGATCAACAATTGTGTGGATTCTGGAGAGTTAGAAGTGAATTGTCAACTCATGGTGATCTCATATTGAGAGGAACTAGGCTTGTTCCTCCGGAGAAGTTGAGAGATGAGCTAATCTCTATAGCTCATGAGAGCCATCCTGGCATTTCTAAAACAAAAGAAAGGTTGAGACTCATGTATTGGTGGCCAGGTATGGACGTGTTAATTGGAAGACGTGTTAGGGAGTGTGCACAATGTTTGAAAGCTGACAAGACTTTAACTTGTAGAGTCCAGCCCATGAAGGTGAGGGAGCTTCCGAAAGAACCTTGGGAAGAGATTTCTTTGGATATTTTGGGACCGATTAGATATTCAGGTTCTGATAAATATGTAATTGTGTTATTGGATATGTATTCAAGGTGGCCTGAATTTAAAATCACTACTTCCGTGGAAACACAGGATGTAATAGGCTTTCTCAATGATATTTTTGACAGAGAAGGGTTTCCTTCCTCTATTCTCACAGATAATGGTGTACAATTGGTTACACAGGACATGGAACGCTTCTTGAGTGAAAGAGGCATTATACATAAGAAAACTTCTCTTTACCATCCTGAGACCAATGGTATGGTGGAGAGGCTGAATAGAGTATTAAAGGAAACTATTCAAATGTCTCTAGCGTGTAGCAAATGTTGGAAGGAGGAAGTGTCACGTAAGACCAAGATTTATCGGTTGACTCCTCATTCTGTTACGGGTTTTTCACCTTTTGAGTTATTCAGGAGGAGAAAACCTAACACGTTGGTGTGTCCTTCATGGGTTAATGATAAGGTTGGTTCAAAATCTGAAACTTTATGTAATGATAAGCAGAAGTGGTTGAAAGAATTTAAAAAGGTTTCAGAAAGAAAGATCAGATTTGATAAGCGGAAAGCAGTGAAAAAAGTAGTGATTCAAGTAGGTGATTTTGTCAGAGTGAAGAATCCTCGCTTTGGTCTTTCAAGAGAACATTCAAAATTTTCTATACCTCTCAAGGTTAAGAAAGTTCTAGGAAATGCGGTAAGAACTGAAGATCACAGAGTCTGGAATATTGGGAGAGTGGTCAAAGTGGAAACTGCTTGTGGGGAAAATAATTCTGAGGAAGATGGTGTAGAAGTAAAACATGATAATGTTGACAATCATTTTTTACCAAGGAAGTCTTCAAGAGTTATCAAACACCCTAAAATTTTAGATGATTTTGTTTAGTAATATGTCTCTTTATTTTTGTGCTCTCATGTTGTCTGTTACCGTTTTTAATTGGATGCCCTTGACTGTTGCTTGGCTACATTTCTTCTTTTGTTAATGAAGGGGGAAGGATGTGTGGCATTCTGTGTATATTGTTAATGAAGGGGGGAAGATGTGTGGCATTCTGTGTACATGGAATCTTTAGGCAGAATGTATGTCACCGTAACCTGGTGACGGTAACTAAGGGCCATCTGGCAGTTGGAAGAGACTCGGAGAGAGAAGACATCTGTTGGCTGGGGTGTTTAATGGATTTCTTATCTTGAATAAATTAAAGCAGAATATACCACAAAGAAGTGTCTCCTCACCATCATTTCACAATGCCAATGATTTTCCTACATTATATTGACCAAAAATTGCATTTTAAGCACATTTTATCCAAAGTTTGAAAACAGTTTCAACACTATGAATTCTACACTTCAGCTAAGAGCAAAAGGGACCTTTCTTCTGTGAACTACTATGGCCAAAGCAGGTCATAATCACTTTAATCTGGGTCTTATCTACAACAGTGCTATCTTCATACAAATATTAGAAAAAGCAGACCTCTCTCCATTCTCTACATATTTGCAAAAGCATGTCAACATGTTTCTCTTACAATCTTCTTTTAGCATTTTTCCAAAGTGGTACATAGCAGCTGACCTTATGCTGTAAAGTAGGCCCTAACTCTTGCAGCTCAAGTGTGTTTTAAACAACAGAAGATTAAAGTGGGTGAGACTCCATCTAGGAGACTCAAAGAAGCGGAGTTCCAAAACCAGAATGTCAGCATAAACAAATGAGGGCTTCAATGATCAGAACGTGTTTTATTACACTGACATTCCAAGGATTAAGAAGACTATTCTCATAAAGTATATATTTGTGATCAATGCAGGTCACAATCTGATCTATATTTATACTAACATAAACTAAATAGAGGCATAGTGGCATTCTCTGGGTAAAGGTTTTCCCTAAAAATCAATGCAACTTGTATGTACCTGGGAATAGTAGCGCTAGGGATGTGTCCAAATTTTATTTGAAAACAGGTTGATTCACATGAAATAATTTGTCACTCGTAAAATCCTCAAACAGGTCATGTAATGTATGCCTTGAGTTTAGACTGTGGTCCCTGACCACACACATATGATTTAGTGCTTTGAAAGAAAAAGTGATTCTGTCCAATAAAGATCGTAGCAAAGAATGATTAAATGACGCAATTGACCATATTCTCTTTGCAAGACGTGTCAGATCATGCATTTGAACTGTTTGAAGCCCAAACAACCTCCTACAAGATATGAACATTGGATCAGATGACATGCATATCCAATGGCATTATGTCCGTGGAGGTTGACCTGTTGGCATTCAGGTGTAGGCCTTAAGGAAACATCACAAAATAAAATGATGGACGGAGTGTTGAAATGTTTCAAACACTCACCCCCAGTCACAGATCAGGGTTTAATCCATCGTTATTTTGCTCGCCACGCCACCCCAGTTCGGACCCAGCCATATGGGAATCAATCTTGACCCTGCTCTCAATGGGAGCAGTCAAGCCCAAACTCCCAAGCCAGGACCTCCCTCGACCGGATTCTAGCATCCTGGGACCAGTTTCAGAATATCACCCTTCAACAGGCAGGCTAGCTTGATTCCAGTGGCACAGCAAGCAAGGGACCCATGTCTGGGCATACCCTAGCTCCATAGGGCACACAAGGCAACATCACAAAATAAAATGATGGATGGAGTGTCGAAACTTTTTAAACACCCATCCCTAGTCACAGATCTGGGTTTAATCCATTGTTATTTTGCTTGCGCCGTCACCCCAGTTCGGACCCAGCCATAAGCAAATCAGCCTTGACCCTGCTCCCAGTGGGAGCAGTCCAGCCTGAACTGCCAAGCAAGATCCTCCCAGAACCGGATTCAAGCATCCTGGGACCGGTTTCAGGGTATCACCCTTAATCAGGAAGGCTAGCTTGAATCCAGTAGCGCAGAAAGCAAGGGACCCATGTCTGGGCATACCCTAGCCACTTAGGGTGCACAAGGCAACATGGATTAAACCCCAGCTCTGTGACTGGGGGTGAGTGTTTGCATTGTTCAGCACTCTGTCCATCATTCTTTTGTGTTGCTAAAGTTGCCTTAAGTGGGAAGGGTATGCCCAGACATGGGTCCTGTGCTTGCTATGCCACCAGATTCAAGCTAGCCTGGCTGATGAAGGGTGATACCCTGAAACCGGTCCCAGGATGCTTGGTTCCGGTCCAGCGAGGACCTGGCTTGGAATTTCAGGCTGGACTGTTCCCATGAGGAACAGGGTCAAGAATGATTTGCATATGGCTGGGTCCAAACTGGGTTGGCATGATAAGCAAAAGAAAGATGGATTAAACCCAGATCTGAGACTGGGGTGAGTGTTTGCATTGGTCAGCACTCTGTCCATCATCCTATTGTGTTGCTAAACTAGGAGACAGATATAAAATGATAATCTATGATGCTTCTTTGAATGGTTTAAGAAGAAAAGTACGTTTACGTATACCATGCTGACTGGTGTATAGTAGAAAGTTACAGTAGTGCTGGCAGTGTAATTGTGAACTTTATTTCAATCCGAGGTTTTTGTTTAACCATTATAAACATTTCAAAATCTTTTCATGCCTCAATTTCTTATCGCATAAACTGCATGCATTTTACCAATTTGTGTTAATAATTATTTGTGGTCTTTATTCATATAAATACAGGTTTCATGTCTCAAAAAACAAACTGCAGCACTTAACCTGGGTAAATAGCGCTAACAAATATAGCCAATTTTCCTTGCTAAGGGACTCCTGCTGATTTTGACCAGAAATGGCACACTCGCCCGAGAATTACGCATGGTTTAATGAGTTAGTTTGACATCCCTAGATTCTATTCTGCTTCTTTTGACAGCTCATATTTTCTAATTAGAGTTCATAGTTATGGTGAACCTTTGTAAATTGCATTAAAATTAAGAAGTTTATACAGTTCTTTTTTATCAGTAGTTTTCTTTTTGGAAGATGCAGCATTATACAACTGCCAAATGTACCAACCTATTGTCTGGGTCACAGGCTCCATACTGTGTTTGCCTATCTTGCACCTCTGTCTATTTCTAACCCACAAGCTTACTCAATTTCAGCACAACCATGCATGCTCTAACTGCAATGTTATTTGCTTCAAATCCAACATTGCCTGTCTGGTTAGCAAGTAGTGATAACCTTCTCTTACTTGTCCTTCATCTTGTTGTGTACAAAAATACAAGCTATTTAGGCCTTTAAACACATAATTGGACACTGCATTTTTCATTCGATGTATAAGTGGAGGGCTCGCAAATATTTAACGTAGAGTCTCAAAAGCAATCATAACTCAAGTTGGCTGAAACAGTATATCCTTAGTTATTGAGGAACATATTCATTAGAGCATTTGCATAGGGGTTGCACCATGCAATGTGGTACATGTGGGATGCAAACCCCAAATGGGATTTATGAGGCCATGCAAGGCCACTTCATAAATCTGGAGTAACGCAACGCAGCGCAAATCGCTGTTTTGCTTTACTAAACCCTGGCAAGGTGCTCCATGGGCGTTGCATGGGTGTTCTCAAGCAACTCTCATGGATTTTGAGACATTCCCAGATTAGCCAGAACTGGTAAACCTGGGAATGCACCAAAATGCTACACCTTCCTAGGGGAGCCGTACCAAGGAGAAGTATATTTATGTATTCATGTTACTTCTTTTTATGTGTGCTGCATTCTGTAGCACACATAGAGGAATATGCCTTAGGAAATTGTTTTTGAGCAGGAAGGTTACTCTTCCTGCACAAAAGCAATCCTGCATGCAATTGAGGCACCCTGGCGCCATGGTGCAAATGTGCCTCCGTTGGCTCTAGGCAGCTGAAAGGGCACCAGCACAGCGGAAAAGACAGTAATCTTCTGTATTGACTTAAATATGGCACATTCCTACCCTTTCCCTGTCGTGCAGTGCAGCGCAGTGCAGGAAGGTGACTTTCGGGGCTGCACTGCATGCCTTTTCTCTTAAATATGCCCCTAATTTAATGTACCAAGTGCAGCCGCACAAGATGATGATAACGTTACCCCAACATCTAAAAGAGGAAATGTCCCGAAATATTTATTCACTTAACAGCAAATCACATATCAGTCAGTGAATGCCAAAGATTGATTCCTATCAGTTTAAAATAAAATAAAAATGAGGGGCATATTGATGATTGATACATGATGCAAGACCCAAATGTGATTTATGAAACCACGCAAGGCCACTTTGTGTGACTCCAAGTGGCTTCATAAATCTGGAGTAAAGCAACTCAGCACAAATCGCCGTGCTGGCTAACACAACCCTCAAAGGCGTTCCATGCATATTGCATGAGTGTTCCCATGCCACTCCTATGGATTTTAACCCATTCCCAGATGTACCAAAACTAGTAAACCTGGTAATGCACCAAAATGCTATGCCTTCTGAGGGGAGGCATAATGTGGTTACATATCTAATGCAGCAGACATAGATAGAAGACAATGCCTCAGGGGATTGTTTTGTGCAGGAAGGTGGCCAGAAAGCGTGACAGTGCTGAGAAAAAGGCAGGACTGTGCGGTATGGACTTAAATACAGTGAATTCCTGCCCTTTCCCTGTCACCCAAAGAAGCGCAGCAAGGTGACTTGCTGTGTTGCACTGCATTTCTTTTCTCATAAATGTGCCTTTAAATGCAGTTGAAAATAATCAATTCAGTCAGAATAGTTACAATAATGTGTATGTAAGGAAAGGTCATTTTTGCGTGGTCACCCCCTCCCCACACACTTTTTCTATATTTTATTGCTGGTATGTGCTCCGAACACCCACCACCCAATTTATGCGCACTAGCCTCTAATAACAAGTAGACTGGGCTAATCCCTGATTGTTATATTTAATTCAGCTGTAAATCCATGGTACCCTGTATAATCTGGGGTTGCAAGTTAAATGTCACTAGTTGACTACAGCAACTATTGCGCCTACCCTAAAGAGAAAGTACAAGGCATGTCTTCAGGACTGTATTTGGTGCTTGACTGTGCAGTTTAAAACTGTAAATTCAACTTGGCAAAATAAAAGTTTTGCCAGGACCTAACTTTTAAGTCACATCCAAAGTAGACCCTAAACGCCCATAAAGCAGAGTTGGATGGTATTTTAAAAGAAGGACATGTGCGCTTAAGCTTACATGTCCTGGCACTGAAAAATCTCCAAAGTAATTTTTAACTGTTCCAACGCTGGCTCTCCCATAGAAAAGCACTGGATAACAGTAAAACCTCTTATAATGCAGTTTGGGAGTCACTAGAACCATGATTCAAAAACTCAAATTAATAGGAATGTAAAATTTCATCTCATGGTCAGGTCAGATTTTATTAAACTATTTTTCAACTTCCACTTGTGGAAAGTTCACATTTTCCAGCCTAAAGCCACTAGTAGTCTTTTCAAAGTTAATCTGCAATTATCGCTTGAAATCCTGCTGGGAGGTGTGAATTTCTCCCAGGAACGTGAACAAATAAGCTGTGGCTGGGAGGAGGTTGTCCTCCTGACAAGATGGCCTCAGGGTTGTGCCCACCAACTTCAACATTTTCAAAGAAGCATCCCTTTTCACAGGCAGATGGAACACATACTGCCATTTTCTAAGGAGTCTGGATTGCACCAATTCCAGTGGGGGGAATCTGTTCCAGAATTGGTTTGCAGGTGAAGTTCTTCATTTCCCTAGAAATATCAAAGGGGTGTACCCTGACTGTGACCAGGGGAAGAAACAATTTGCCCTGTTGGATTTTGGCAGTACAGGGTGCTGTGTGATTGTTTAGGGCAAACCCCCCAGGAAATGATGATAAAGTGGGTAGGGTTGCTGCAAGAAACTATTTCCCTATTATTCAGGGAGTATCCCCCACCCACAAGCTAGTGTCAGGCATAAATATGGAACCTCTGGATGGCTTCTTTAGAACACTGCTAGACCCGAGGAACACAAAAGAAGGATGGTACCTGCTGAAACATGATTTCAAAAAGAGTGCTGTTCCTGTTGTAACCTATAGAGAGAAACCCCAAGAATATGCTCCCACTCAGGAACAAGGGATAGTTGGCTAGCCTTCTTTTAATATACAGGGACACAAAATCTGCAAGAACCACACCTTCCTGAACATCCTAGCTGTCCAGTTTCAACTGGATTCACCCTTGACCTTGCTGGTGGCTTCCCCTGGCATTTTTCCTGACTCACAAATGGCGTCCCAAAGGTCTTGTGGCCCTTGGACAAGTGTCATCGTATGCTCCTCCCTAGCCATTCAACTCTTTTCCAATAATTTTTGGCAAAAGATCCAGAGTCTATCACTGAACTGTCCCTGAGCAGACATCGAACTGCGGTTAGATTTAACTTACTAATTCGCCCTGTTGAACCAAGCTTGAATTCCAAAAAGGTTTCCAATTTGGAAAGTAGAAATCATCACCAGAGAAAATGCTGAAAATATCCAGCCAGCAAGGGACTTTCCCTGGGTGTGAAATGTCCATTTTTGCCATCTGAAGCTTTCCCAGCCAACATCAACTGACTCACTAGAACTTCATTCGATTGCTATCCAGCCATGTGGAAACCATTTTGGACCGAGCCTGCTGGTTTGGCCCACAAAGTATTAATGACTTCTAAAAAGGTTTTTAGTCAGAAGATAAATCTTTCTACCAGAACAAACCAAGTCACTGCATCCGACCTGCACTCTATTGCAGTTGGCATTAACTTTTGATTTTGACCTGGTCTGGCACTAAGCACTTTATGGCACTATAAACATTTGAAACTTTGAAAATTATTCCTTTGGTTCCCCACATCTGATTTTTATGGTTTTGTGTCCATTTTCTCATTTCGTTTCGCTCTATTTTTACACACTGGAGTGTGATTTTTATTGTGTTGCACTTTCCACTTTTTAAATTTATTGGTACTGATAAATGATCTACACATTTTTCCCAAGGTAAGCCTGGGTGCCTTTCTGACCTAACTAGACCTGTAAGAAATAGTGTAATTAATATATGAAGAGGGCGACTTTACACTTCATTGAATAATCCACTTCCTCGCGGTATAGATTGCTGGAAAATGTGCCCCACTTTAACAGTGTGATTTTCAGTTCAGTCACGGCGTAGATCAATCAAATTGCAGACAGTGCAGCCTTTTCCTCTTTGAGAACGTCAGATTTGTATTCAAACATTTGAAAATAAAGACAGTACTGCCCTCACTAACAGTGACGTTGTGCTTTTGTTACTTTGCATTTTGTACACTTTACTGACTTTGTTTTGTAACACAGAAATATGTAATTCCTCACACAACTTGGGCAATGCACGTGAGCCGCCAATGATGGACCGCGGTATAACACAAAATACAAGTAGGAGAAAGGCAACCAAATAAATCAATGATTAATAACGTCAGAATATACAACAAAAAAGGAGAAGAGGAGAATGGCTTTAAGTGTATCTGGTTATAATTACATCAGCAATAAATCAAACCATTTACACTCAAGTTCTGAATCCGTGTTCCTCCTGGTCACTGTAAAATATTCCTTTGAGTTAACTCAACTTTGGTGAGCCATTTTCAAACGGTGTGACGTACGGTAGATTTCACATTCGAGATTTATCATTTCATTTTTATTGGAAAGTGTTTTCATTCCATGGAATTTACACTGCTGGGAGTTGCAGCGATTTGCTTTTGCGCTGCATAATGTGTTGATACTCAATGACTCTTCATTCATGTGCTGTATTTTAATATAATTCCCGCCGCTAGAATATGTACAAAGCTTGGCTCTTTGGAGATTAAGTAATTATTTAAATAACGCTCAGAAAGATGTGTGCTCTGCCTGTGTGTGCTCTGGTGATGTGAACATAAGATGTACTTTAAAGAATTGGTGCAATAAATTATCGAAAGTACTTTTCCCCAGCTTTTAAGCTTTCAGAATCTTAAATCAAAAGAGGCAATTAGTTTTTGTTAGAAGGAGATACATTTTAATGGAAATGTAATTTTTTACACTTATTGCTTTTAGCTAGTTTCAGAAATATTGCAGAGAGAAAAAAGTTTAAACGAAATTGAAATGAGACATACTTAGAAACGAAAGGGCATTTCAGACAATGGAATAATGAAAAAAATGACACATTAAAAACTCCAAAGTTTCCACGTTTGATAAAAAAACGAGGTTTTCAATTCCTTGCAACTATATCTTACAATAAAGCCTGTTTTACTTTTAAATACATATCAACTTTTCTGGAAGATCAGAGCACAATAAGCAGTACATGCATCAATGATGCACAATAACAAATTGCCACTGAATGCTAGCTTCCCATAACCCACACATGGCAGCAACATTAAACAACATTTCCCAATACTGAATAGAAATAAATAAAGTTTTCTTTTCCTCAAATCCATGACTAGACCAGTACTGAGACCAGTCTGACTACATTTGACCAAACGTCTCTATTAAAGTGCAAACCTTACTTCACATCCCCAGACTGATAAACGTGTAGAGCTATTTTCAGTGAAATGTAGTTCTGTGACCATCAAATTGGGAATTTCTGAACATACTTAAAAAATGTGTAAACAAGAAAAGAATATGAAGAGTTTTAGCAAAATGACCGCGCTAAATATTCTGGAAAGCGTATGGCAAAGTCTCCCTTGTCTTCCTTCGTCTTAGACGATATTAAAAACCAATGTTATGTATGCCTTCCCTTGAGAACTGTTAGCATGCATTCTGGATTCTAAATCCGGGTATTCATTGGTACAACGTCACAGCACTAAAATACAAAGCTTATTTTCCGCTGCAGTAATTTCACCAAAGAAAGCACTTACTTCTTCCCCAGGTCTCCAGAGATCCCGCAAATTAACAGAACGATGCCTGATAGTCTCACCCCCTTTTCCCCAAGAGCTGAATGAGGTTTGAGAACAGAGGCCTTGCCCTGCCTCTTCCAGCATACACGTTCCCTGTCACCTGTGGGTCTCCACAGATACGTGCTGAGAGGAAATTCAAAGCTTCACTAACACAGCTCCCCGAGAGTCTCTAAACATGGAGTCATGTCACTGCTCCTTGGAGAGTTGATAACACAGCCTCACTAGGGAACGGGCACAGAAGACACAGAGTATGATGGGGCAGGTGACACAAGCTCAGGTACTACATTTGTACATTTGGGTTGGAAGAATGGGATGAACTGATGGGAGGGTTCTTGTGGGAGAGAGACATTACACAGGTAATTTATAATGTGGACGGGGAGGAGAGATTAAATACAGCATGGTGGTGTGAGTGGTCTGAGGGGTGGGCGGGGCATTTGGCGCTTTCATTAATATTTGAGCTGGGAAATGCTAATGCTAATTGTGGTTCAAAAGTGTTTCAGGATTCCAGGCATTTTTTTACAATTTCAGTCGGCAATAAAAAGGACATCAAGAGGGTGATGAGTGGCAGGACACCTGGTGTAAAAGTGGGCAAGGGATGGGCACATGTAAGACTATGCTGTGTGTTCATCATCCATTGCTCCAGTGCCCCTGCAAAGGTGACAAGAGCAGGGCTAGAAGAAAATGAATGACCCATACATAACATCACATTAAATATATGTAACTAGGTATAAGGGGAATGTTTTTCACTTCTGTTCTGAGTGGCATCATGGACATCTCAGGCTTTGCTCTTGGATTTATTTGGTGTCTGTTGGACCTGACAGCCTTAGGGTGGTCTTCCCCCAACTATCTGTCTACTTCCTTCATTTTTCTGACCTGAGTTTTGCTGGCTTTGCGACTCTGTGCACTTTACCACTTCTTACCAGTGTTAAAGTGCCAATTGGCATATTTAGTTTACCTATAAGTCCTTAGTAAAGTGCACTATCAGTGCCCAGCTCATGCTATTTTAAATGCTTAGTATGCTTAAGTATCTCAGACCTGCCATTGCAGAGCCTATATGTGCAGTGTTTAACTGCCATATCGACCTGGCAAAATAACCAGCTGAAAGGCCTAAACCTTCCCTTTTTCATACATATAAATCACCCCTTATTTAGGCCCTGGACAACTCAGAGGACAGGGTGCAATGTATTTATAAGGCAGGACACTTTTAAGTTTTACATATCCTGGTGATGAAAAACACTTAAATTCGTTTTTCACTACTGCAAGACCTCTACCATAGATTAACATTGGGTGTTACCTTATTACATTTTTTAAGTGTAATTCACAATTTGGAAGAGATGAACGTTTCAAGTTTGGTGTCTCTGCAATCACAATTTGAAATCCTAACTTATGATGAAGTCGGATTTTAAATTGGAATTCTGAAAGTGTAACTTGTAGAAAGTTGCCATTTTCTTACTTTAGACATTTGGGCTCTGCTGCCTGTCTCTGATCACATGTCTGTGGTGGGTGACGGCTATACTTTGCGTATTCCCTCTAGACAGCTTCACACAATGAGATCTCAAGTGTGACTTGATGTGCCTCAATAGGTTGCTAACCCCCTGTAGTGAGTCTGGAGCCGGGGCAGGGAGGATACTGCCTCTGTGCACTTCTAAGGCCTGTCTTTGATGTCTCTCCCACTTCAAAGGCATCAACTGCGTATAAGTACTGGACCTCTGACACCATCACTTCAGTACACTTCTGGATTTGTGGATGCTGTGCCAGGAAGGAGTGCCACTCTACTGGACTTCTACTCTGCTGGACTCCTGCTTCGCTGAAATGCTGCGTGCTGCCTCTTGCCTGGAAATGAAAAGGACTAGACCTGCATCTCTCTACCCAAGAACTCAGACTACCTCCAAGGGCTAGCTGACTGGCCTCCTGTTTTTAGATGTTTCAAGGACCTAAGAGACTTCACACTTGCCTGCATCTGAGCCTTGACTAAGCCAGCTGTGAGTCTGCCCTGCAAAGTCTGCTGCCCCTGTTCTGGACCCTTGGAAGTGAGGCCCTTAAGTTCTTGATTCAATGAAACCCACACATCCTCATCAGAACCGGCACATCTTCACATTGTGGGGATCTGAACTGGCACAGATTCCTCCTTGTGGGGATCGGACCCAGATCATCGCCCTTGGAGTCGACACACCCTTTGCTACAGGAGCAGAACCACTGCATCACATTTGGGACCAGTGCATCGCCCAGTTTGCATGGAGAAAACTGACTCCATTCCTTCTGTTGCTGGATCAGAACCGACGTATCGCCCCGGCTGCACCATTCATCTTCCTCGACATCGACACGAACAGGATCAAGGTACATTTGTTCAGCTGGCCTAATTGAGTCCCCATCTCTGGCCCCCACTCCTTCACGGTTGGCCTGAAGTTTTGACTTTGCTCTTGTCCAACAGAACAAGACATCCAAAACAGGAGCTGATTGCTTCTGAGCACTATTCTACAGATATTCTTTCAACATTCATATCTCGACTTCTACTTATTGGATTTCTGTCATTTTCTTCTTGATTTATTTATAAAATTAAGCTCTAGTTTCCTAGAGTTTTGTGGAGTCTTTTTGTGATGTTTTACTGTGTTACTGTTTTACTGTTTGAAGTGCTGCACAAATGCTGCACCAATACTTTACACATTGCCTCTTTAATTAAGCTTGACTGCTGTGTTCCAAGCTATCAGAGGGTGAGCACAGG
The DNA here is from genome assembly GCF_031143425.1 of Pleurodeles waltl. Classification (NCBI taxonomy): domain Eukaryota; kingdom Metazoa; phylum Chordata; class Amphibia; order Caudata; family Salamandridae; genus Pleurodeles; species Pleurodeles waltl. The sequence continues at coordinate 1,064,567,207 of NC_090440.1, read as the reverse complement.
ATAATGTAGAGTGTGTAGTAATTTACCCTGGCTAGGACTGTGGTTCCTGCTTAGACAGAGTGCATACCTCTGCCAACCAGAAACCCAGGCCCATATTTACAAGCGTCCTGCATCGCTTTTGCATCACTTTTAGCGACCCCCCAGTGGTGTAGGCAGTTGATCCATATCTACAAGGCCACGCAAAGCAACCCTTCATGGATTTTTTTTTTTTAGAAACAAATTTTATTGCATTCAATGGCGTTCGCCAGTTAGTAACAAATGTAATATTAACCACAACAATAGCCAACTAAGCATTCTAAGTATGAATAACTATAGCCCAGTCGATGGTGCAAGGGTGACTTTGCGGGTGCATGTCAGCAATTTCTGTGCCAGCACAGGGGGAGAGGACAGAAATTTGCAGTATTTTACAGATACAGTACGTTTCTGCCATTTCCCAGTGGCACAGGTTAGGTGCAGCAAGGCACTTGCTGGGCCTTCCTGCACCACAGGGCTTTGTAAATATGGCCCTCAAATTCAGACATTGTCACTAATAAAGCCTCAATGAAACATCCCTATTACTTCGGGATACTCATCTATAATTCTATATATTCTCACTTATGACATGAAACTAATTTCCCATTACATTTTAGGTCTCAGATAATCAATTATCCTTTTAGAACACTTGCTGACGTTCAGCTTTAAAGACAATGAGCACCTGTAAATTTATGCTCAATGTAGATTAGGACATTGAGGTCAAATCAAAAAATATGTTAAGGTACTTTTTCGTCCTTATTTGAAAATGTCGTTAAAAATATTGATTCGGTATTACAGAAGAATAATGATTTGGGGCAGGCTCATTAGCATGGTTGCATTTCACAATATCAAGGTAAATGCATATATTGGCTCACCAATAAAGACTTCCATTAATTAAAGCACATTGACATTTCTTCTTCCCCCGGCTTGCTTTTGGGCCTTGCGGGACGCCAGAGAACCCAGAGCTGAGGGGCGTGCCCCCTGGAACAAGCGTATAGCGCATTGCCATCTCCCGCAGCGCGGGACATTTCTTCTTCGCCCAGCCTGCTTTTGGGCCTTGCGGGACACCAGAGAACCCAGAGCGGAAGGGCGAGGCCCCTAGAACTAGTGCGTATAGCGCATTGCCGTCTCCCCCAGCGCGTGACATTTCTTCTTCACCCAGCTTGCTTTTGGGCCTCGTGGAACGCCAGAGAACCCAGAACCGAGGGGTGGGGCCCCTGGAACTAGCACGTATAGTGCATTGCCATCTCCTGCAGTGCGGGGTGCGCGCGGGCGGCACCCAGGCCAAGTCTGGGACAAGGGCGGTCCCGTCCTGTGCCCATCTGTGACTGGAGGAGACCGGGCCGGGCCCCATTCTGACGTCTGCAGCCCTGGAGGAATGTGATAATCATAACTAGAGTTTCATCTACATAAGGAAGGAGAAGCAACTCAAATAATTAGAATCGTTAAGTGAGTAGTCCTTCATAGTTTATGTACTTTTCGATATACAGTACTTCAGGTGCTTTGTTCTCTTTGTTTGAACTGGTCATCTTGGGAATTTTTGGCTCTATCTTATACTGAGACGAGGAGTAAAAGGAAGAGTATTACATCTGTGGCTAAAGGAACCAAGGGTACACATGTCTAATCATCAATAACTAGTTATCATCAGTTATTGGGGCCATTGAAACTGAAATTGTCCAAGTAGAAGAAAGGATTGGGGCTGTTAATAGTTTAACTCAAAGAATTCCTCTTGAGCCTGTGGTGTACATTTAGTCTCAGTATGAGCCTTCAGATCCTTTGACCACCAGTCCCAATCATGGTTTGCCTCAGTCCAAAGATAATATATCTGACTCGCATTCTTCACAACTTCTAAATGTATGTAATGAAGTCACCATGGACAATTTGGTTGTGATTCCTCCTCCTCCAAAAAAAAGGAAAGCAGGAGGCTGTCGCAAATGTTCTAAGATTTTAAAACAGGTGCCGAAGGTAACGGAAATCATCTCTCCATCATTGGATGTCCTGGCAGATCCTTTGTCAACAGCAGGACCATCACCAGTCATGTTAGGTTCTGATATTAGAAATTTAAGACTTTCTCATGATAGCTATTTTTCTAATTTGGACCTAATGCTCAAACCTCATTTTTTTAGCTTTAGAGGAGAATTTATCATTAATTAATACTAAATTTGAGCAGTTACATGACATTGTTTCTAAATCTTGGTCCCAAATGCCCATTTTAAAAACTGGTATAAAACCTGCCTCACTCATGAAACTACGTTTCAACTCAAAGACTCACAGCAAGTTAATTTTTTAATCGACTAGGATCAGGATCAATCTCTGGTCCACTGTACATCCACCCATGGAATTCATGGTAATCTACCCACAGAACCTCCATCAATCCTGACTGGCAGTATGATTACCCCTTTGGAACGTGAAATAGTCCCCAGGTCTATATCTCCAATTGCTCAAAAGGAGGTTCTACAGCTTCCGCCGGACAGTATGCTGTATGTTCTGTTCCTAGCTAATGTGCCCCCTCTTGACTTTACTCAGGAGGAAGATACTCGGTCTTTAATAAGGAAATGTGCACATTGGCTGAGGCTAAAACTCAGACATCAAGACAACTTAAACAGTAAAATTATTATGGCACGAAGGGTGAAGTGGGTAGGTCTCTCTAAAAAAGCATATGAAGGAGATTGTATTGTGATTAATTTTGCCAACCCCCGTTTGGGTAACTACTTGCTGATGACCTCGTCATGGTGTGCGAAGGGGGATGGTGGGATTCAAATTTTCCCTTTAAGTTTTTTCTATGATCCAACCGTTTTATTAGTCCCTCTATCAATGCTCCCTGTGGATCTAATGTAGCAATGTCAAAGATATTTTCACAGGGCCATATTTCCGCCCCTGATTGTTATCAGAGTTTGTCATCTCTTGATGTAAATGATTGACAAGTGGATGGGACGGGGTACATGACTGCTACCCCACAGGAAACTGAGTTGGAGGTTGGGCATACGTCTCCGGCACTATTGATAGGGGCTGATGATCCGGTCATTTTACTCCAAAATACAACAGACGTCGCTATAATTAAGGATCCAATGAATAGGACTCAGAAAAGTAACACATTTTTATCTTGAAATAGTTGGAACATCGCAGGACACCGATCCAAGGTAGAAAACTTAGAATGGTTGGAGTTTATATCAACTTATGATATTATTTGCCTTCAGGAAACTTGGACTATGGACCCTTTTTATTTGGGTGGCTATTATTCTGTGTTTCAGCCAGCACTCCCTTCTTCAGCGGGTAGAGCAAGTAGGGGGCTTTTGGTCCTTGTGTTCTTACAACTTCCAAAAATTGAGGTGTCTTTGGTTTGGTCCTCTGCATTTTTTATGGTGGTCCAATTATCGATGGAAGGGAGGAAGGACATTTTACTCTTGAATTTTTACAATAATATCCCGTGTAATGCCTTGTTAGGAAGCCTTGAAGAGCTAACAGATTTCCTAGACTCCTCAGGAAAGCTCCAGGACATAGAGCTTGAAATGATATGGGTTGGAGACTTTAATGTCCTGTTATGCAATCAGGAACTACCTCATACGTGTGGTGCCTTTATAGAAGGCAGAGAGTCATCTACACACTTTCTCCACTCTAATCAAGGCAAAGCTTTAAATACTCTTATCTATAAATTTGATCTTGTTTATGCAAGGGATATGACAATTAGATAGATGCGAAAGATACCCACCTATACGGGGAGCATGAAAGGTAGTATAATTGATTTTATCATTATTGGCTCTTCACTTTCCCACCTTATTCTGGATTTTAAGATAAAATCTCATTGTGCTAGTGACCACAACCCTCTGAGTATAAAATTAGCCTTTATACTAGGTTAGTTTTACCCAGAATAGAATGTAGGGGGAAAGCAGTCTTTAAAAGAAACTTCGGCCTCCGTATGAAGTGGGATAGAGTGGATACTAATAATTTTCATGAGGACATTATAATGCAAAACAAGGTTTACATTGATAAATGTTTGTCCTTGCAACCTACTTATGTCCACCGTGTAGTTGCTTATGAGTTTTTAAGTCGCTCTGTTTCTGAGGCATTAATGTGCATTAAGCCTATTAAAGGTTTAAAACCCCAATGCTGGTTTAATTCGGCCTGTACGGTGGCCCATAAAGATCTAAAAGCAGCTATTAAAACTGTCCCATTTAGCCGTGACTCAGTCAAAGAGGCCAGGGGTCGATACAAGTTAGCCCTTGAGGATAGGAAGAATGAAGTACGATCTAGAGCATGGGAAGATCTCATTGCAGCTACGGAATTGAGGGACCCTGAACAATTTTGGAAGGTGGTTAATCACCCGTACTTCTAGGAACAGGATAATAGGGAGGATGGCTGTCTGATACCCGAGGGGGTCTGGGTGAAACATTTTACAACAGTATTTCAATCTGTAAATGACCCTAATCATGAAAAGGATGATTGTGGCTCTCCGGTATTGGTTACCCCAAAACCGAATATGAGTTGGTTATTATTTGAGATACACGAGGTAACCACAGTCATTAAAAGAATGAAATCAGGGAAAGACCCCGGTCAGGATGGGGTTCCAGTGGATTTATTCAAATCCTTACGTGATCTGTGGGCCCGTTAATTACAAACGTTTTGAATAGGGCCATTAAAAGGTCTATTCCTTCCTCATGGCTAACGGCAATAATTGTCCCGATTTTCAAAAAGGGTAATAGGCTTGATCCCACCTGCTATATACCCATTTATCTCATTGACTCTACGGCAAAGATCCTGGGGAGTGTTATCTTGAATCGGCTTGAGGATTGGGTGACAAGGACAAAAATCCTACCCCCAATTCAATATGGCTTTAGGCCTGGATTAGGCACAGTGGACCAGGCCTTAAACTTGCACCTCATTCTTAGCAAATATGTCATTGCCAAAAGAGAATCTATTCACTTAGCTTTTATTGATCTATCTAGTGCGTTTGATCTGGTGAACAGAGAGAAACTGTGGTCACTAATGGACACAATGGTGGTTGATCAGGATTTGTTGGAATTGATTAGACTATACATTGATCTTACTATCTCAGTGCAGTTTGGTCAACATGGCGAAAGGTCCCATCCCCTACCATTTAATGAAACATTATTCACTATTAGTGTAACAAAAACATTGAGAGAATACAAAGATAGTGGAGCCTCAGCCCACATCCAAAAGGATGAGCTGCCACTGTGTACCTGGCAATGGGTTTGCCACCTCTGAGGCCAGGGTTCGAAAAGGCAGTGCCAGGGGTCTCAAGGAGCAAGCCAAGGGGTCACAGCTCCGACCTCTGGTGAGCCCTAAATGACGTCCATGCGCATTTTATTTTTCTCACCTGTTATTCATTGTATTTATTTGTCACCTGTTATTCCTAAGCTTTTTTACACAGCAAAATGTGCTGATGGCAAAAATGTGTGTGAAATTTAGAATATTGAGCCCGAATGTTTGTGTCTGAGTTCAATATTCATATCCTAACAAGATGTAAGGATGTATCCATCATCAACAATGCAGAGCAGGCCTACATCGCAGATGTGTAAAGTACATTAGCCTGGTACATGAAAATGAACTGCATTGGAATTCAAAATGTCGGTGAGAAAAAATTGTTAGTTTAATGTTGCCTATTTAGTGCACCAAAACCTATACTTAAACTCTATCTTGTAGAGATAGGACCTTATTTAGAGTTTGTGGAGGGGATACTCCTTCACAAATGTGGCGGGTGTCCTTGCTGTCCTATTACAAGTGCATAGTATCCTATGGCACTTGAAGTGCAGCAGATGATATATCCGTCATGTTTGACAGTGTACCCTATCTGCCAAACTGTAAATTAAACCCTTGGACCTTTTCAAAGGGGAACTCAAACCACCCTACTTTAAGATTCTACTTTCTGCTAATCAAACAGCAATTGCAACTTAAGAGGGAGATACTACAATTGAAGCAAGTGCCCTGCCTCTGCAAATGTGAAAGGTAAAATGATAGCCCCTCTGTGCAGAATGTCGAAAGGTACCCCTGAGTTTCTCTTATCTTGTTGATATTCATCGGCCTTCAGCAGAATGGGGTCACACTGAATCACTAGGGCCCCTGAAGTGCTTTGTCCCCCATGGTGCCTCAAGGGTTGCACAGTTGCAGGGGCCTGTGTTATATCCCAGTGCCTATGTCCGGAGCAGCATCACACTCAACACTATAAGGGAGCATTGACTGCCAGGGCTCACCTTCTGATTGTGACACAGCTGGGTGGAAAGGGAAGATGGCGGCTATGGTAGCAGTTTATCCTGCCTCTTCGGTGCTAGCAGTAGTCACAATGTGCTATCATCCATAGATCAGGGAGTCTCTGCTATCATCTGCCCTCCAACTGTTTTGAATAGCAAACGAAGGAAAACCCTGGAAACCTTCTAAGACTTGGGGAAAAGCAGATGACTTCCATTACTAGAATTGTAAAACAGTAACAGGATAGTAGTTCTTTAGATTACCCATGCCAGGTTGTCAGTGTCATGCAATAAGCTGGTGCCAGTGTATGGCTATACTATCTAATTGTAGTATGGAAAATATACATGTACCAAAATATCATAGCTTTAATATTGAGGACCACATTTCCAGAAAGATAAGTATAGGTTTGCTAGTCCAACTTCCACTTCTATGTACCTTGATGATTTAAATATGTCTTCAAGGTACATACATTTTAAGGTAAGAATAGCAAATCTCTACTTACTAGTCTATGATGAACACCATAACATTTTCATCCTTTATACTTAATCTACGAAATTTTGGGGAATTGCCATTTGTTGCATTATATTATGACATCGACACCAACGCATTCAGTACCATGTGAAGAATTCCCAGGATCACCCTTTTGCGGGGGCATATTTGGACGCCCTATGGAAGGTAATTCTATCCCCTGTAGGGATCCTCGGGATTTCGATGGTCATATTGTGCAGAGAACCCACATTTTGTGTCATTTCAACTACACATTCCACCAGATACCACAAAATGGCTGCTAGGCTGAACAGGGACATTTATATGACAGTGATTGCATTGAGATGATGTCTACGATCATCCTGATCTTTTTACTTCACAATCCAGCAATATCTATATTTGAATGGAAAACTCACCTGGGTCACCATGCTAGCTTGGCAATGATAGAGTTTAGACTTAGTGGGGGAATGTTCCTCTGCTGATGTCTAAATGTGTGATTTAGGGCCATATTTAGAGATTGGCGGATGGGATACTCAAACGTGTTGAATGTCCCATTTCACATATTACAAATGCATTGTAGCTTTTGGCGCATGCAATACAGGGATATCTGCAATGTTTTGGTGGACTATCCCATTCACCATCCTGTAAATAAAGCCCTAACATTTAAGTCCGATTACCTAAGGATATGTTCCCATCTAATCTGTCGCCTATTAAAAATGTGGGTGATCATTTTGATATCTGATGTTCTAAAGCTGCCTCATTCTATTCCCAACTTTTTAGTAGATCTTTATATCTTAATACGAGGTTGTTATTTGGAATGTGGTGCCACGTGAACTGAAATCCTGACCTTTATGCTCATTAAATGTCTCAAGGATTGAGTTGTACTGATGTGTCATCTGTGTATATACGCCTAAATAAATTGAATTCTTCTTCAAAAGTATGCTTCTTTAATTTGTTTCTATTATTTCTGTGTAAATAATTTCTAAACCGTGTGCACCGCCTGTATCCGCAAATGTATTCACAAATTATAAAAAATATTTCGGTGATGGACACTAATATCTGAGGCATATTTCATCATTCGTGTAACATTCTGTAACTGACATCATTGCCTTCGTGGTGGCATAGTTACTGGCTGCCTCTGGATCTCTATTGACATGTTGGCATGTCTGGGCTGTTGTCAGTGATGAGAGATGCAAACCAGAAAAAAAGCGTTTTCTTGTCAGTGGGCCAAACGAGGCCTTTCAATGGTGAATTTTGTCCTCGGAGAAGTGACTTTAAGTCTCTCATACAGTGAAGAGACAATCTCATTATTAACTGCTTCATTGATAAACGGCGAGGCGGTAACAATCACAAATGACTGACGTTCTGCAGCAGTTCTTCCTGGAAACAAAAGCTGCATCTAGTGAAAAAGAAGCGATCTCTATGTGCAAAACGCCACATGAAACAGTACCTTTGTAGTGTGTGAATCTACTACAGAAAGGGAAAAGGGTTGGTGGTTTTGGTACTTCTTGTAAGGTATGTCAGACTATGAGAGCAGTCTGTAATGTAAAAGCACAAACCTGTGCATAAACCTAGGAATGCAACTGGAATAATTGCACTGTTGCTCAAAATGCCGAAATATAAAGGCATACCTCGGGGTTGAAATTTTAGTGAGACTTTCAGCGACTTACTAATTAGACTTGGAATCCCAGAGTCTCTTCATCTTCCTTTCCGTTCGCGATTTTATGAATCAATAATTATGGAAAAAGATACCAGCGACTGATCAAAGCCACAGTCAGAGTGGTTATTTCAGAAGGGAATCTCTTAGAGCCTCGATTTCACTAATGGAAAAGAACAGCAAAGTGCTGTCATAAAACATCAGCCGGAAAGACAGGAAAGGTGGATTCGTGTTCATTACAAGATTTCGTATTTGGAGGCTGAGCCTAAAATGTGATTCTAGGAAATCATTTACGAATGTTTCTTTCCTGAGTGACCGCACCCTTATCTCTAAAGGGTTCTTGACAAATTGACTATTCACAAAATTAATGGCATTTTCAGTGATGTATGATGAGGTACACAAATAACGTCCGCCTGACAAAATTTGGTGGTCAGCATGTTGTGTTCTTGATTCTTGTTGATGAATTTGCGCGGACAATGCACAATTCAATGTTTATCTTTGCAGGCATAATTCGCTCACTGCATATAGGAAAATAAACATTTGTTATTGATGTGTTTATGTTCTTCTGAAGTGATCTTCTTTGTGATATTGGATCTGATGTACATAGTCATTGTGTGGTTGCAAACCCTGTTATACGTAGAATATCAAGGTTTGTGACCACAATTTGTTTTTTTGCATTGTACAAAAGCTCTTTTTCTTGTCTGGAAAGTCTTTCCAACTTGTACAAAGATTGTTGGTACCTCTTCTGGATCACAAATAGGAGAGGGTATGAAAGGGCCTCCCATGCCCTATTTGCGAGCTGCAAACGCAAGAATATCAGTGGATTATAAAGCAATTGCTATTGCAAACCACAAATCATTTGTTAACCCCCGAGCTGGGGTAGTAACTGTTTTGGAAAAATAAACCTGTTCCCATGGAATGGATTTCGCCTTGTCACATGACCGCAGGGGAGGAACCAATTTCCAAGATGACCACTAAGTGATCCCCCTCATGTTTTCCAAAAGGGAAATGTTTTTCTTCAAATAAACACCTGTCCCTTCAAGGTACAGAGTCTGCTGTTTAATTAAAAAAAAAGAAAATTCCCATATGGAAATGCAAAAGCAGGGGCAGGGGTTTGTTGACCCTTGCAGGCCTCATCCTTTCGTTTGCAGCCAATTAAAATGGGTAAACCTCACCACTGCCGGGGCTTGCTGTACACATTTGCTGTTAAAATCCTTGAAAAAGCGATTACTGCATAAAAGAACACGGAAACAAGAAAAGCTTCTGAGAAAATGCGGTGTGCTGTTAAGAAGCTAAACTTCAGGGTGCTCAGGGGGCTGTGATCAATGACTTCATACCATGTATTCGTGTTCATGGATAAACTTCAGGGAAAGTAGTTTTAAAGCTACCTATTTAATAAAGTTTATCATGCATGCAAAAGGTAAAGACAAAAAGCATTACATGCAGCTAATTTAGAATTCAATATATAAAACAAAATTATAACAGTCACCAAATAATTACAGACTTCTTCAAAAACATTTTTGACGTTTAGACAGCCATTAGAAGTCTGTTGACAGCCCTTTTCTTTCTTACCATTTGAAGAAGATGGGCAATATATTTTCCATGCCTGCTTCAGTTTAAAAAAACAAACTAAGTAAATCAAAAATAATAACTTTAAGTGTGATCACAATATGAGAACATGCGTCCTCACAACTGGCGGAGTTAACAATGCAGATAAAAACCCTTGCTTGAAAATAATTCAGTGGAATAAGGCAATGAGTACAAATGGGGGTTCAGTTACAATTCGGTTATAAACTCACATTTGAGCCTGAAGGTATTTGACCATGCCTTAATTTCACATGTACTATTTGTCTGTGAGCCCTTTCCATAAATTATGCTATTTGCCCACAAGTGCAGGGCAGGTAAAATCGGCAAACCATCTTGGTGGCAAGTATCGTGAAATTCTGTTTTATTCATATTGGAACACGTTTTGGTAGATCGGTCTCGGAGCCCAAGTAGTATGTGGGGTCTGTAGGCGTTAAACCACGTTGTAAAGACGTACTAGCGTCCATAAGGAGCTATCGTTTGAGAAGGTATTTTCTAAGGCAGTTTTTGCAAAGTGAAAAGGGGAGGACCCTTCTGATTCCAGACTTAACAATGCATTTTAAAAAGAACCGTTTAGGATGGAAGCTTTGATGCACTGATGTTTTTCCAGCTGTAGATGACTCTGGCTGCCTAGGTGTGTCCTAGTCAAACTGATGAGAATTGTTTCTGAAATAATGGAGGTGTTTGGATTCCAGGCTTCAGACTGATGTGGAAAGATCTGTACTTACAGCAAGCTTGGCGTGATACCCACCTGTGCCAGCATGTTTTGATCCAATTTCCTTGTTCTGTGACCACTCTAGCAGCTATAGGGCGGGAAGTGGGGATTGAGATTTTCTAAATGGGCTCAATTCAGAAAAAAGAAAACATGCAAGTGTATATTTACTTATGTGTATATTTACTACTACTCCTACATTTAATTTTACTCTCTTTTATTTTTCATCGTTTGCGAGTGTAAAAGTATGTTAAGGTATATTTTTACCTGTTTTCACAATGTCAACTCAGGTGGTGGGCAGTAATACAACAGGATGTATGAGTGTAAAGTTGCTGCTAATAACTTTGCTCATGTATATGAATCAGTGCTTAATTTGTAAATAAAAACATGCTGGTGCCCCAAGCTCTCCTCTTAAACACACAGCTGCTACAATTAAATGTGCAAACAGGGAATACTGAAGAAGCGTAATCCTGAAGCCATCTTGGGCCTCTCCAAACCATTTAAAGCCACTCTCTGCCCCTTCAGCTCACTCTTGCAGCTTTCTGTTTCTCCCATTGTGACTTTTTCGATTTTCTCTTCCTCCATCTTTCCCATGTGTCTTTTGCATGGAATAAATGCTTGAGGCAGAAAAATAAGTGTGAGTCCTCAACAATAAGTGTCTGTACTCCGCACCGGAAACAACAAGCACAAATCAAGCAATGATAAGTATATCTCCATCACAAAGGACAGTTCACTATGCGAAAGTTTGAGGAAAACTGAATAAAGTTTATTACTTATTAAAAAAATAAAGAATATTTTAATGTATTATATAATTGTAAATGACTAAAACATTTATAATTAAACTATAACTAATAAAATAAACTGCATAGAAAATTAACTCATACAATTAAAAGAGTGTTAATGATTAGGTGTAACTATAATGATCAATGTATAAATAACAATATTAAAAAAAATACCTTCACTAACATTCTATCTATCTATCTATCTATCTATCTATCTATCTATTGGACTTTTTTGCTTATGCAGGGTCATCCCCAATCTTTTTGCCTCCTGCCTCCTATCTTTTTTCTGATCTGTTGCTGTTGGCTTTTGAACTCTGAGCACTTTACCACTGCTAACTAGTGCTAAAGTGTATATGCTCTCTGTGTGCACTGTATGTAATTGGTTTATCCATGATTGGCATATTAGATTTACTAGTAAGTCCCTAGTAAAGTGCACTAGAGGTGCCCAGCGCCTGTAAATCAAATGCTACTAGTGGGCCTGCAGCACTGGTTGTGCCACCCACATAAGTAGCTCTGTAATCATGTCTCAGACCTGCCACTGCAGTGTCTGTGTGTGCAGGTTTAAACTGTAAATTCGACTTGGCAAGTGTACCCACTTGCCAGGCCTAAACCTTCCATTTTCTTATATGTAAGGCACCCCTAAGGTAGGCCCTCGGTAGTCCCAAGGGCAGGGTGCAGTGTATGGTTAAGGTAGGACATATAGTAATGTGGGTTTTATGTCCTGACAGTGAAATATTGCTAAATTCGTGTTTCACTGTTGCAAGGCCTGTCCCTCTCATAGGTTAACATGAGGCCTACGTTTAATTCGGATTAAAGTGTAGATTCTCTTTGGGAGCAGATGGACATGTGGAGTTTGGGGTCTCTGAGCTCACAATTTAAAAATACATCCTTTAGTAAAGTGGATTTTAAGATTGTGTGTTTGAAAATGCCACTTTTAGAAAGTGAGCATTTTCTTGCTTATACCATTTCTGTGACTCTTCCTGTTTGGGGATTCCCTGTCTGGGTCAGTTTGACAGTTGGGCTGGTTGCACCTCACACTAGACAGTGACACAAAGGGAGCTGGGGTGTAGTCTGCATTTCCTGATGAGCCATCTGTCCTAGGAAGGAGGGGAGGAGTGGTCGTTTACACCTGAAAGGGCTGTGTCTGTACTCACACAATGCGGTTTCCAACACCCTGGTGAGTGTCTGGGGCCTGGCCTGGGCAAGGCAGGATTTCACATTCAAAAGAGACTTTACTTTGAAGTAGGCCTACTTCAAAAAAGAAATTGGGTATAAGAAGGGCACCCAAAAACATAGACTTTAGAATACTTCTGGAAACAAGAGGAACCTCTGCCTGGAGAAGAGCTGAAGAGCTGAGGAATAAAAGCTGCCCTGCCTGTGACTGTGCTTTGTGGAGCTATCGTGCAGTTGCTGCTTCTGCCTGTGCAAGGAGACAAAGACTGGACTTTGTGGTATATTCCTGCTTCAGAAGGACTCTCCAAGGGCTTGGACTGAGCTTGCCCCCAGTTCCGAAATCTCAGGGGCAACAAAGACTTCCCTTACCAGCACCTGGACTCTCTGCTGAGACTCCTGCCCTGACAAGTGGTGCCCTATCCAGTCCCTGGGCCCTTAAAAGGAAAGGCTGGTGGACATTCAAGGAAATCGACTTCGGACGAATCTGGACTGATGCCGCTGCTAAATCTGGTGACGCCGCCTGCAACCAACTCCGTGATCTTCGCTGGAACGTGACGACCTACCTTCGCAAGCCCGACACCGCTGTAGCCCCGCCGAAGTCCGCGACTCTGTGTAAGTCGCAGCACCACGTCGTGACCGCCACCGCTCGAAGTGCATGAATTCGACGTTTTGCACAGACGCCGCAATCCCCGACTTCGCGCATCAGCTTGTTTCCATTCTTCACCAAGCTACTGTACCTGGGAGTCTACGTGACTCTGTGGCCGGCACCGCTGGTGTCATATTGTTAGGAACGACTTTGTCACGATGCCGTGTTAACACCTCATCAAAGCATTTTGTGTTTCTAAGCGCTATTTTTGGATTTAATCTTTAACAATTCATAACTTGACTTGTGTATGGTGGATTTTTGTCATTTTGGTCTTGTTTTGTTTAGATAAATATTTCCTATTGTTCTAAACCTGTGTTGTGTAATTTTGTAGTGTTTTCATTAAGTTACTGTGTGTGTTGATACAAATACTTTACACCTAGCACTCTGAAGTTAAGCCTACTGCTCTGCCAAGCTACCAAGGGGGTAAGCAGGGGTTATCAGAAGGCGATTCTCTTTTACCCTGACTAGAGTGAGTGACCTTGCTTGAACAGGGGGTAACCTGACTGTCAACCAAAGATCCCATTTCTAACACTATCTTTCTATTACATGGTGGTGGTCACCACACTGTAATTAAAGGGTTTCTGTAGGACACTGATTTTTTAGTTTGGTAATAACTTTGGCGCTATTCGATGAATCTTGACAAAACTGGGTCCCCTGTATACAGAGAAGTCAAGGGCAGCTGTCTGCAAACATGCAATGCAGATGCAGGAAACACAGGGTGCCCACATTACCTAGGGAAGCTGGTTAGGACAACAGGAGTGGGCATTATGATCTGGGAACCACACTGATGACCAGTTCCCTAGTGGAGCAGATAGTGCAGTGTTGGCTCCTACTGCAGGTCCAGCGGCACCTCCTCACCCGAGGTTCCTGTGGAGGGAAGGTCAGTGTGTCTTCATCGGGCAATCCTGCCTGTAATATGGAAGTCATCAGCGGAGTTCCTCTGCTCCTCCCTTGGGTTTTCCTGTCATCTATGGGGTCTTTAGCCTGCTGGAGAGGGATGCGCTGGGAAGATCTTTGGACACCAAAGAAAATTGCTTGGCGTGCGCTTGGCAAATAACTTCTTTTCAAAGGTGAAAGCACTCTGCTACTCTGGAGATCCTGGGAAAGCACTCACAATGCTCTGATTAAAGATTAAAAAGCTGGTGATGGCTGGATTCAAAAATCCCACAGCTGCTTCTCTGTTTTGGCTTAATGGAATCCTCCTAGATCCCACATGAACATGGAGGGCATAAATCAACCAGTCCTTGGGGAGCACTGCAGGGGGCACATGGGGAACAGCAGGCAGGTGGGCCAGCACATCCAATCACTTTTATGGTGTGTCAGTTCCTCCAGCACAACAAAGCAAGTAGTCCAAATGGTGGTTTCTCCTGGCAGCACAGCAGTACTTTGGCAAAGTGCAGTTTGTAGGGCCAGCAGTGTCTGGTTACAAGTTCACCAAGCATCTGAAAACATGGGTTCAGTTACCTAGTACTTATACTAAAAAATGTCTTTGATGGAGGGGTGTTTTCAAACGAACCCTTAGAAGTGTGCAACAATTCCTTTCAGCTCAGCCATGGCTCCAAACGACCAGTAATGGGCAAATAAGCCCTTTATGTGAGGGCAATCTACAAACTATTGATATGTAATTCTGAACCACCTCGCCCTCTCCCAGCCCAGGAAGACTATCAGTATGCAGATGAATGCGGTTTATCCATTGTCACAATCAGCCCTTCCTGTGCTATGGCTATCTAGAGAGTAGAATGTGTAGCTATCATCCAGGCCAGATGTGTATTGGGGACAGGCTGCAAGGCAAAAGAGTTATAAGCACAGAGAAATGCCAACTTTCTAAAAGTAGCAATTCTTAAATAGTCATAAAAGCTCCAACTACACCAGTAAATAGGATTTATCCCTACCATTCTAAATATACCAAATATGACAAAGCTACTCCTTTCTTATCAGGAATTACCACTTAAAAGCGTATAAGGGAATACTCAATGCTAACCTATGAGGGGAGCTGTCCTCACAGTACTGTATTGAAAAACAAAACAGGCTGTTTGTCGCTACCAGAACATGCAAAACATAAAAAGTACATGTCCTACCTTTTACTTACACAGTGCCCTGCCCCATGGGCTACCCAGGGCTTACCTTACAAGTGACCTACGTTCAATAATCGGTGAGTTTAAGGCTTGGCAAGTAGTTTTAAATGCCAAGCTGGAAAGGCAATAAACTGCACACACAGGTACTGCAGGGGCAGGCCTGTGGTCGGTTTGAAAGGCTACTTCTCTGGGTGGCACAAAAGGTCCTGCAGGTCCACTAATAGCCTTGAATTTACGGACCCTAGTTATATGGTATGTCACTTTACATATGACTTGCAAGAAATCTAAATATCCCCAACAGATGTAAACCAATTATACCTTGTTGAGAGGAGAGATAATATGCACTTTAGCACTAGTTAGCAGGGGTAAAATGCCCAGAATCTTAAAGTAACCAAAAGAAAAGGTCAGAAAAATCAGAGCAGAAAGGCAAAAGGTTTGGGGTAACCCTGCAAAAAGGGCTGGGTTGAACACAAGATTATTCTTGTTATTTGGGGATCTCGTTGTAAGCATTCATTTCTAGTGGGGTGACCGTAAATAATCATTTTCTTAGCAGAGCTGGTCGGAAATAAGTCCTAATTAAATATGGATTGACTTCCGCATTCCTCAGCCCACTTGGCCTATTCTGGGTATGTCCCAAGAAGACATGGCTTGTTGAAACAGTTTTTCATATGCAGCTCCACAACTAGACACATAGGCCCTCATTCTGACCTTGGCGGGCGGCGGAGGCCGCCCGCCAAAGTCCCGCCGTCAGGTTACCATTCCGCGGTCGAAAGACCGCGGCGGTAATTCTGACTTTCCCGCTGGGCTGGCGGGCGGTCGCCTTCAGGCCGCCCGCCAGCCCAGCGGGAAAGAGGCTTCCACGATGAAGCCGGCTCGGAATCGAGCCGGCGGAGTGGAAGCTGTGCGACGGGTGCAGTTGCACCCGTCGCGTATTTCACTGTCTGCGCAGCAGACAGTGAAATACATTTAGGGGCCCTCTTACGGGGGCCCCTGCAATGCCCATGCCAGTGGCATGGGCACTGCAGGGGCCCCCAGGGGCCCCGCGACCCCCCCTACCGCCATCCGGATCCCGGCGGTCGGACCGCCGGGATCTGGGTGGCGGTAGGGGGGGTCGGAATCCCCTCGGCGGCGCAGCAAGCTGCGTCGCCTTGGAGGATTCAATGGGGCGGCGGTACACTGGCGGGAGCCCGCCAGTGGTGCCGGTCCGACCGCGGCTTTACCGCCGCGGTCGGAATCCCCATTGGAGCACCGCCGGCCTGTCGGCGGTGCTCCCGCGGTCCTCCGCCCTGGCGGTCTTTGACCGCCAGGGTCAGAATGACCGCCATATTTTGCTAATGGATACATTCAGAATTGATTCTAAATATTTGAAGAGTTTTTCCATTGCAGTCCATCTCTTATCATGCCTAGAAAGAAAGGCTTACCCCTGGCAATTTGCCTTTCCTCATGATCCACTGAAGTTATTCTGCATGAACACTAGTAAACAAAACATTAATGCCCTGAAATTATGGCTTCCTAACCTGCATACCTTTAACATCTTCCAAAGAAATGTTGCTCAGGGTTCAGCAATGGGTATCCAGCAGTAGTACAAACATGTATCCATCGAAATTCGGTTGAACTTTCAATGTTTGAATGAAAAATAATGCCTTGAAAATCTAACAGTCCATTGTGTGACTCAATCAAAAATTTCAAATCAGAGTAACTTTGACAGTTCATTAAAACTGTATTGTTTTCATACCCCAAAGATTGCACAATTTTTAAATGTAATTTGGTTGATGGACTGCCTTGGGTGTTGGGGCATTTTATTAAAACTGTCAATAATATTAACATGTGAATATCTAGTACTGCCTAGCACTAGAAATAGTTGAAACAATCCCATGGTTATCTTATCTGAACCTTGTTGGCCCGGTCAGTCAAGTACTTGCTGCAGAACCTTGTGTGTCTTGCAGATCATATGCCACTAGCTCAATTAGGCCAAATGAGCCTGAGGTCGCTAGGAAGCATGACATAAATTTCAGTAATTGCAACTCTCTTCAAATGTAATCAGCTGCTAGAACTACCAAGTGCTTCACTTATAAAGGAATGAGTGAAAGTGCTCAGTGCTCTGCTCAGAAGATGGCGGCCTGGGCTTTTAAATGCCAACATGCCAAATAGTAAGGCTAGACAACATGGCCAACTGGAAAGAGTGCCCAGCATGGAGAGCCATGTGTAATGGATGTGGCAAGAAAGGACATTTTATTACATGTTGTAAAATACAGAAAATAAAAAGGAATAGAAGTGTGAAAGTATTGGAAATATGTGGGTAAAGTGTACTTCAGCTGAGAGATTAACCAGCACATCTGAGAACATTTTAAAACAATGTTATGATGGAAATGTCTCTCTAGCTGAAATGGGCATACAACATGGTGGATATGGAAGACAATCAATCAGCATGAGAAGATGTTTTCAGGTTAGAATTAAATATAGGAGTGTTGTGAAATATATGTTTTTTGACCACTAACTTTGTGTTGCAGTTCTTTGCACCTGGATTACTTGTTCAGTGTCCACCAATTGCAGATTACATTTTGTATTCAGTTTAGCTGCCTATTGACTTTATCGTAACGTTTGACACTGCCACGTTAAATGCGTCTGTGTTTTTCCACATTGTAAACTGTGCTTGTTTTCATACTCTTTCTCACCGAAGAGCTAGGACATATTATCACAAAACAGTTAGTCAGTCAGCATGATAAAAATGTACCAGACTTCTGTTTTTTAGTGCAAGTAGGGAAAGGTTTGGCCTTTGAGAGAGCCAATTTGGGAGACTGGCCAGTTCCAAACTGTTTCTTTCAACTCTGACCTACATTAGCCAGCATATTTGAATATTTCTTTTTTATGGGAGGTTTTTTCCAGAAAGCCCTTCTACGGTTTATTAAGATATAAAAAGGAGCCCCTGCTCAGTAGCGGTGAAATTTCCGAGACCTCGGTCAGGATTGGACCTCAAATGCTTGACATTTGTCCCGTGAGGGTGGACATCTCTTTCTCGCAGTTGAACAGGGTCATCTTCTTGCTGGAATGAGAAAGATGAAGATCCTGGCAGGCCCTACAGTGATGAATTTTTACTTTATTCTTTGCTTTGCATAATCATAACTACATATATTTGCTGCGTACATTGCAGTTTAGAATCATTTTGGTATATTTTCCTTTCATTGCTGTGACTATTTTTAAACGTTTGATTTCGACCTACTAATCTCCTTTTTTAGGAACCTCGTGGTGAAATAATAATAAATGTCTACCTTGAACTGAGAAATGCATTCCAGAGATTTTTGTTAGCTCGGTCATTAGTAAAAGCAAAACAAGGAGTCACAATCAAATGCGTATGTTTCAGAAAAAGGGGACAACCTTTAGAAGTTGGCCTGTTCAAGAGTTATTAGGAGTTTGCCTGAATCCTAATAAAAGTTCCCAGATTCAAATTAAGTCTGTCAGCAAATCCTGAGTATGTTAGTAAATTCTGTGATGTGTTTTTGTGAGAAATTAGGATGGCTCAAAATATATATCCATTAAATAAAATTGAAGAGGGGTGCCATTTCAGTAACTTCCGTAGTACGGAGATTAACTGTGAAAGTGCTTGATGCAGTGAAGAATGAAGTAGAGAACCTGTGTGAGCAAAATGGAATAGAACGAGCCAAAGCCACTCAGTGGCTATCACCCACAGTCAGAGCATGCAAGGCTGACAACATGGTGAGGTTGTATCGGGACCTGAGTGCTCTTAATGGAGGAGAAATAGTCAACAGATTTCCCTTGCACACCATCTCGGAGATGTTCACAGAACTCAATGAGGCCAAGGTCTTCTCTATTTCAGATCTAGCCTCTGTTTACTGTCAATTATGTTTACATCTTGATTCACAAGTCCTCACTGCCTTCATTATACCATTTGAATTAAGGAAGGTGGCATCTGTATTCCACGGGCTATGTCATCTATAGTTAGTTCTATATTGGGAACTATTATGTGGTTATTATCAACACAACATGGTTGTGTATGGTGTCATCAGGATAGAACAGAATGAACAAGTTAATTTATTGTTGGGAAAAATTTATAGACTATGGTCTGACGTTGGGGGCCGAAAGTGTAATAATGGGTGTGAGGAAATTACAATGCTCAGGGCATGAGATCAGTGGGAGTGGTATAGAACTGTCAGAAGAATTGGTAAATTTCATTGTAAAGATGGCCACTCCCAAAAATAAGGAACAGTTGAAGTCCTTCCTTGGTATGATTGACTTCCACAGCAAATTCATCAAAATCTTTGCAAGCAGGAAGGTTCTGATGAGGGCATCGGTGATAGCAAGAGGATTTTTTTATTAAATAAGACATGCAAGGATGAAATTCAGGATACAAAAATAGCTTAAGATATGTCTCGTTTGTTCATTTGTACCAAGGAGGGTGATCATAATAACCACAGATTCTAGCACAAAAGTTCTCAGCACGGTTTTTATCACAGGTAACTACAGAAGGCAAGCAAACTATTGCCTGTGCTTTAAGATTTTACAGAGTGCTGCAATACATCACTTGGTAATAGAGAAAAAAGCTTCAGCTATTTTGAACAAATTTAAGGGCAGATATATAAACGTAAACTTCGCACTTGTAAAGCGCACTACTGACCCGTTTGGGTCTCAAGGCACTGTACGCGTACCGCCGGGGAACCCCTCCTGGCTTTTCCCTGTGAGGTGCCCACTACTGGGCAACCCCCAGGGTGAAGCCAGGCATCTAAGCGCTGTCAGGGCCGTTGTGGAGATTAAGCAAGCTATTGCCCAGAGTTACAGAGTGAGACCCAATATTTAGATTAGGCACCCAGGCAAGAATGATCTCATCCAAGGGAATTGAGCTCAAGACCTGCCAAGACAAAAATTGAACCCTGGTCAGATCTCTGCATCAGGGACTGCCACTCTAATCATTGTGCCACACTTCTTTTCAAAATCCTTGTTTGCATTTCCGAAATAGCGATTTTTAAGAAATCGCTATTTAAGAAATGCAAAATGGGACAGATGAAAATTGCAATTCGGCAATAGCGATTTCTTAAAAATCGCAATCGTTGTTACCGAATAGCAATTAGGGAATGGGACTCCATTCATCCCTATGGGCCTGAAGGCCCATAGATGCGAATGGTTTTGCATTACCAAATTTGCGAATTCCTGTTAGGAATTTGCAAATTAGGTAATGCAAGCCCCATGCTGCTAGTTGCCTAATGCCCCCTTTGATGCACCCTCAAAAAATATTTGTGTACATGTGAAGTGCACACATGCCCTAGGGGCATGTGTGCGCTACATGTCATAATGCATTTCTAAAAAGTGCACATGCTTACCACCAAATTAGATTTGGTGTTAAATGCATTTCCTAAATGCCCAGTTAGCATTTAGGAAATGCATGATACATGTGCTTTGGAAATCGCAAATAGGAATTCCCAATTTGTGATTTCCTATTTAGAGAATTGCAATTTGCGGTTCCCTAAATGGAGTC
The DNA here is from genome assembly GCF_031143425.1 of Pleurodeles waltl. Taxonomy (NCBI): domain Eukaryota; kingdom Metazoa; phylum Chordata; class Amphibia; order Caudata; family Salamandridae; genus Pleurodeles; species Pleurodeles waltl. The sequence continues at coordinate 1,064,546,388 of NC_090440.1, read as the reverse complement.
GCAATTTCAGGGAATCCCTATTTTAGCGATTCCTTTAAATTGCACTGTGAATGCCTTTCATAAATCTTGAAAGGCATTTTTGCATTCACAAACGGCCAAATTTTGCGGTTCGCACCGTTTGAGAATGCAAAATTGTTTGATACATCTTGCCCTTAGAAACTCAATTTGTGGCACCACCTTCAAGATCGTACCACAAGCCTTTGAAATACATTTTTGAAAAGAAAGGTTTGGATTCCATCCCCAGCTGCATCAGGAAGAGGACAGTCATACTACAAGAGTTCATATTCACTGTGGATTTTGTTCAAGGAACGATAAAGAAAGCATTTGACTGCCTATTCAGATTGGTATATAGCAATCCTATTTACAGTAGTAAAGTAGAGAGAATGGAAGTGTATGATACAGTTTCTGTCAGTGTTTTTGTGGTAATGGAGGGAATAGTCACTGGAAATGAATGGAATAAGACGTCAGAGGAGTATAGTATTCTAGTCAAAGTGAGACAGTACACAGTTGATGGATGGACTTATCAGGATAAAGACGTGTGAAATCAAACACTACTAGTGTCAAAAATGAATTGCTGAAATACATGGCTCTCTATTCAGAGTCACAAGGTTGATTTCCCTAGAGAAGGTGCAGGAGAAACATATTGGTAACACCCTTAATGGACATTTCAGAATTTCCGAAATTAAGAGAGGCTAATGCTGGATTTCTGGTAGCAAGATATGGATATCAAAATTGAGATATATCAGAGATTGTGTGATGTGCAATAAGAGTGATAACATTCTGGTCACTACACAACTTCCCATACGTGTTCATAAACTTCATGAGAGACCATTGAATGACTTATTCATTGATATTATCACCCCCTAGCTGGAGAGTTAAATACCTCATGCGTTGTTGTATCATTTGATCTTTATTCCCTATGGCAAGAAATAAAATTCCTGTCTGACTCCAGCACCAGGACCATCATAAAGGTTTAGACAGAAGCATTTCTAAGAGAATTCTTACCATCCCCAATCTTATCTGACAACGGTGTACAATTGTGTTCTTAAGAAATATGTGAATTTCTTGGAACTAATAGTGCGATTTATCTATATTCAGCGGTGCACCACCCAGATGCAAATGGGGCAATAGAACGATTCAACAAAACTTTAAAGAAGGGATCCAGCTTTCTAACTCTAACAATATGAATTGGAAGGATGTGGAATTCAGAAGGGTTGAAGCCTTCTATCTCACACCACACCAAACCACACATAGAACATGTTTTTAAATACCTAAAAGTAGAAAGCCAAACTCCTTACTAGTCCCAGCCTGGATGAAGTGGCAGAAGGGTTGGATGGATGTTCACACTAACCAACCATGGAGACAATTCAAAATAAAACTTTAGGAGTTGAGAAAGATGAATTATGACCAAAACAATCCCGCCAAGACGACAGAAGTAGGGGTGCATTATTGGGTAAAAATTAAATGCCCTGTAGGAAACAACAAAGGATCAAAATAAGCAAAAGCACAGAGTGGTCAGATTATTCCACAATGCAATGCAATAAAAATTGAAAATGGGAGGATATGGTAGCAAACGTTGATAATTCCGTCGTAAGAGCAGTGGCTAGTAAACTACTAGGTGGCCCATAAAATAACAATTAGCTGGTAAAAAGAATGACAGTCAAGCAAGAGATGGAGAGTCAGATGTAAATTCCCAAGTGTATACCCAATGCAGAGTGTGGACACATCCACTTAAACCTCTGTGGTATTTAGATCACTTTGAAATGAGTAGTACATTTATTGTTCTTCTACAGATGTATTTGGGACATATCTTTTCATATTCCTACAATGTATGAATATACTTTCCTCTTTCCTCTCTACATCTGTTAGAAATTGGGTTTCTGGTTGACAGAGGTATGCAACCTGATCAAGCAGGAATCAGAATCCAAGTCAGGGTAAGTCAAACACACACCCTAAATCAACCAGCGCTCACCCGCTGGTAGTTGGCAAAGAGCAGTCAAGCTTAATTCAAGAGGAAAAGTGCAAAGTATTTTTGCAACACTTCAAACAGTAAAACAGTGAAAACACCAAACAAAAATATATCATACCTGGTTAGAACAATAGACCTTAATTCGGTAAATAACCCAAAGCCAGAATGACAAAAACAATAAGTAGAACTTGAGTTATGCATTTGTAAAGAAAAAACTGTATTAAAGCCCATAGAAGCAAAATGCGCTAACCGCGGTTATCTAGTCCCACTGGACTGGATCAAATTAAAAAGTTCAGGTCGACTGCGGTGGAGTGTGGGCCACCTTCAGGGACCCATTTAGACCTGATGAACAAAAGTAACTTAAACCCTAGTGCTGGAGCATTGTGCTGGTTGGAGGGGATGCTACAATTTTCACCACGTAGTTAAGGTGATGCACCAAAGTTTCCAATGCAGCAGGGGTAATGCAGCGGAGCCGAGATGCAATGGAGTTTGGTTGATGGCTGCATCAGCGTTGAGGAGATGTGGTGATTCAGTCGAGCACATTGGCTGTGAGACGGAGTTCATCATCATCGTTGAGGCTGTCATCGATACAGCTGCAGGGACCCTGTGCCGAGGGAAACACCACATTGCCGGTTCTGAATTTAATGCACCGGTTTTCTCCATGCAATGGCAAAGATGCACCGGTTGTGCCCCCGCAACAGCTGAGATTCAGTGGTTCTGCTGGAGCAACACCTGAAGATTTACCTCCAAGGGCTAAGGATTAGGGCGGCACCACTTGGCAGGTCAGACTCACAGCTGGCAGAGTTCAGGTGGGTTGTTTAGAGTTTGGAAGTCTTTTAAGTCCCTGAGACTTCCGATCAGAACAACAGTCATCAGCTTGCCCTTAGAGTCACTCTGGGTTCTGGGTTGGAGAAATGCAGCTCTCGTCCTTCTCACCCTGGTAAGGTGGGCAGTAGGCAGCAGGTCAGTGCAGCCAGGCAGCAGTTCTTCCAGAGCAGCAGTCAAGCAGTCCTTGTAGAAGCACAGCAGTCAATTAGTCCTTGTGGCAGCACAGCAGTCCTTTCCTGTCATGGTATCCACAGGTCCAGTAGTGTACTTAAGAGGTAGGATCTGAGGACTAGTTCTTATACCCAGTGGTGCCTTTGAAGTGCGGTAGACTTCAAAGAAGTCTTTGAACTGCACAGAGGTCCTCCCTTCCTACCCTGGATCCAGACTCACCACGGGGGCATGCGGTTCCCTCTATTTTTGCTGCTGTGAACAGGCAATAAAAGGATTTTTGCATAATCTTAGCCTCCATATCATTAATAAAATCCAGATTTTCTACCCATCAAGATGTAAAAAATCTACATGGTCCTGGCTTTCTCCCTTTGTAACAGTTTTTGGTCTTTCTCTTCATCATTCTTTCCTGTTTGTATGTTTACCCTCTCCAGATCAATATCTGATTAAAAATATAAATGCAGCCCCCCCCAAAAAATGAGTGTTGGTGGGGCTACCACTGGTTCAAATTGAGCACAGGAGCAACTGGCTTTGAAAGTAGGAATGCAGGCTTGAATCCCTGTCTCATATTCACAACCTGTGGTTCTGGGCAAATCACTTCATCCCCCTGCCTAAAAAATAATGTGCAACTATTAAGAGCCTCAGGCAAAGCTCTATAGTGCCAGATAAGCCCTACACAAAGATGCAAAAAATCTGCTATTTAAAGCTTAAGAGCCAGATGTATCAAAATGCAATTTTGCTTTTCCTAAATAGTGACTCCATAGAAATTGCTATTTAGGAAATGCAAAATGATATATATGAATTTACTTAGGAAATCTCTATTCAGGAAATGGAAAATCAAGGTTAGCCAATGGCAATAGGCCCCTGTGATGCGCCCCAAAAAAGTGGTGCACATGTAGAGCACTCATATGCCCTTAGTAGCATGTGCGTGCACTATTGCACTTTAAAAAAAGCGTCTTTGGGTATTGTTTTTTACATTGCACATGGTTACCATTGACTTACAGTCAATGGTAATTGCATTTCCTAAATGGCCAATTTGCATTTCAGAAATGCGTTGTATGTGTGCTTTGGAAATCGCAAATAGGAAATCCCTATTTGCGATTTCCTATTTGGGGTTCGAAAAAAGCTTTTTTTACTGGGCAGAAATCATATTTTGTAATTCCCTAAATGACTTTGTACATCTCAAAAGTCCAGTTAGCCTTTATTGGAGGCCCAAAATAGCGATTCGGACTGTTAAGAAATGCTGCATGGCTTTGTACATCTGGACCTAAGACTCGACAAAGCCGTTTTACAAAGCGCAGTACAAAAACAGGTGATTTCATGGTTTCCCAGTCACTCCCTCACTTTCGCCCCTAAATTACCTGGCTGACTAATTCTAATATTTCATCCGGTCAAAAAAAGTAATGTTCTTAACCCTATGTGTTTCATTGAATATTGGTCAGGTGATAATTAACGCTAGGCAGGAGAAATCAAAGATTTGTGTACGTGTTTTGCAGATTTCCTTTTCATGTACAACATGAAAACACGTTATTCCCAAAGTAATTGAAAAACAATTATATTGTTGTTCGGCGAATGAAAAAGTAAATACTATAAGAGCCTTGATTATCGTCGGACAAAATATGTTTTCTAAAAATTTTATTTCAAAGCTGGGACAAAAATAAAAAAAATGATTCAACATGTTCCCTACAAGCCTCTTATGAAATCAAGCTTTGTTGTTGTTTTGTTTTATCTCTCTTTGCATAAATTAAGGATGTGCCTGCATTTTCATTGTTTTTCTCTGCCTCTTGGGGCCCTGATCCATCAGAAGTGTCATTTCCTGAATATTCCTCCAGATTGAAATGTACAGTAGACACCTGCAGCCTTTTATATGTTCTCTATCCCAGGGCCTTTTAGCAGTCGGACCATCTGTCCTGCAGGTCTGGGAACATCAACATGCTCTCATTAAATGTGTCTCAGGTCCTTAGACTCAATCTGCTTCACATTTAGGTACCTTAAGAATGGCATCAGAAAACTCATATTTTAGCTCCTCGTTTTTACGCAGTTGAAAATATCATGTCCCTACTGGAGCACGTGCCCTGAACACAAATCTGTTTTTTAAATTTGCTTGAATTACCTAATTTAAGGGCTCTGTTGGTAAAACACGTTTTGTCTGTTCGGAAATAATATATTGCATACACTTAGGAAGAATGAAAACTGACGGTGCTTAATTCAGGCAATATGCACTTTTTATACTGGTCATCTCAAGCGGATTGAGTCTCTCTTGACCTTCTACAAACCCACATTATCCTTGAGCCGATAATTATCATTTACAGCTAAATTGTACACATGCAACAAGGTACTATTGTTGTGTCCTAAAGCTTTGCATCCATGATACGCGGTCCATCTATGTGACAGTTTTTATTCAAGTCCACTTTATAAAGCGTATACATTTAGGGACATATGTATACTTGATTTGATGCAAAATTGTCATATTTGTTTTACTGAAATTCGGTGCAATACTAACTCAATATTCATACTTTGGCGCTAGACGCATCTAGCATCAAATTTATGTAGTTAAAGTCATTTTTTGGACATGGAAACCTAGGAGCATATTTATACTCTGTTTGGGCCGGATTTGCATCATCTGTTTTTTGCAAATCCGGTGCAAACTTAACTCCAAATTTATATTTTAGTGCTAGACATGTCTAGCGCCAAAATATTGGAATTCAAGTCATTTTCTGCCTGTGGAAAACTACCTTGCGCCAATGAGATGCAAGGTAGGCGTTCCCGGGCAAAAAATAAATCTAAGGCCCTATCACCTTGTTTATCCTCCTGTGCAAAAATCATGCATGGGGGGAAGCTTGCTTTGCACCATTTTTTAATGCCTGGGTCAGGGCAGGAGTTAGGGGACCTGTGGGCCTATATCCATGGTGGAACACCATTGAATAAGCCCATAGGTGCCCTCTCCAGGCCCAGCAACACCCACACCAGAAGGACAGCGGAGGATTGGGAACCCCATCCCATGTAAGTATAGTTAAGTACAGGTAAGTATTTTTTTTTAAGTGCCATGGGGGGCCCTGACATGGGCCCCCCTATATGGAACTGGGTGCAATCTTTTCTAAGACAGGAGTCATGTGGTATGGATGGTTTTGCGTCAGAAAATGATGCTAGGCTGGTTAGAGTAATTGTTCTTTCACTCTAACCTGCCTAATGTCATGTTTTGGTGTAAAACCCCCTTCTTCCATACTGTTGGACCTGGCTTTTTGACAGGGACATCCCCAAACTTTTTCCCTCCTTCCTCCTATTTTTTCTGACCTGTTGTTGTTGGCTTTTGACCTCTGGGCACTTTACCACTGCTAACCAGTGCTAAAGTGCATATGCTCTCTGTGTAAATTGTACTACTGATTGGTTTATCCATGATTGACTATTTAATTTACTTGTAAGTCCCTGGTAGAGTGCACCACATGTGCCTAGGGCAGGTAGATTAAATGCTACTAGTGGGCCTGCAGCACTGGTTGTCCCACCCACCTCAGTAGCCCCTTAACCTTGTCTCAGGCCTGCCATTGCAAGGCCTGTGTGTGCAGTTTCACTGCCACTTCGACTTGGCATTTAAAGGTACTTGCCAAGCCTAGAACTCCCCTTTTTCTATACATAAGTCACCCCTAATGTGTGTCATAGGTAACCCATAGAGCAGGGTGCTGTGTGGGTAAAAGGCAGGACATGTACTTGTGTGGTTATATGTCCTGGTAGTGTAAAACTCCTAAATTTGTTTTTACACTACTATGAGGCCTGCTCACTTCATAGGCTAACATTGGGGCTGCTCTCATACATTGTTGAAGTGGCAGCTGCTGATCTGAAAGGAGCAGGAAGGTCATATTTAGTATGGCCAGAATGGTAATATAAAATCCTGCTGACTGGTGAAGTCGGATTTAATATTACTATTCTAGAAATGCCACTTTTAGAAAGTGAGCATTTCTTTGCACTAAAACCTTGTTGTGCCCTTCAATCCACGTCTGGCTAGGTTTAGTTGACAGCTCCTTGTGCATTCACTCAGACACACCCCAAACACAGGGTACTCAGCCTCACTTGCATACATCTGCATTTTGAATGGGTCTTCCTGGGCTGGGAGGGTGGAGGGCCTGCCCTCACACAAAGGACTGCCACACCCCCTACTGGAACTCTGGCAGACAGGATTGAACTGAAAGGGGGCTTGGTGCATTTCTTAGACACTCTTTGAAATCACCCCCACTTCAAAGGCACAACTTAGTATAAAACAGGGCCTCTGCCCTACCTCATCAGACACTTGCTGGAGAAGAAACTTGAACCAGAAACTACATCCTGCCAAGAAGAACTGCCTGGCTGCTCAAAGGACTCACCTGTCTGCTTTTCTACAAAGGACTGCTGCATTGCTGTTGGCCTGCTGCCTTGCTGAACTCTTGTCTGGCTGTAAAAGTGCTCTCCAAGGGCTTGGATAGAGCTTGCCTCCTGTTCCTTGAAGTCTCAGGACCAAAAAGACTTCTCACTTTCACTTGGACGCTCCGTGCGCCGAAATTTTCGACGCACAGCTTACTCCGCGGCAAGAAAAACGGCGCACACTGACGCTGATCGACGCGACGCCTTCGGGGCGACCGAAACTTTGACGTACGGCCTCGCAAGGACAACGCCGCCCGACTTCTAAGGAGAAATCGACGCAACGTTTACCGTGAGCTCGAAACTTTGACGCACGGCCTCGCAAGGACAACGCCGCACGACTTCCAAGGAGAAATCGACGCGACGCCTGCCGTGAGACCAAAACTTCGACGCACGGCCTCGCAAGGACAACGGAGCCCGACTTCCAAGGAGAAATCGGCATGTAGCCTGCCGTGAGATAAAAACTTCGACGCGCAGCCCCGCAGAACGACGCACAGCCGGAAAACAAGCAGGAGAATCCACGCACAGACCCAGGCCATCTGGTAATCCCCGCGATCCACATGAAGAGACTGTTCGCGTGCCGGAAAACGACGCACGACTTCCCCGCGTGGAAAATAACGATGCAAGTCTGTGTGTGCTGGGGAGAAATCGACGCACACACCATTTTTCCACGTATCTCTTCTCCTGTGGCCCTCTGAGGAGATTTCCCACCAGAAACCAGGTACTTTGTGCTTGAAAGACACTTTATTTGCTTTTTAAAGACTTAAGACACTTTGGCCCTCATTCTGACCCTGGCGGTCGGTGATAAAGCGGCGGCCAAGCCGCCAACAGGCCGGCGGTCTAAAATATGCAATTCTGACCCTGGCGGGAACCGCCAACACAGCCCGCCGTATTAACACTCCGCCCGCCACGGCGGTACAAACAAACAGCGCGGCGGTCCCCGCCAACAGCCAGGCGGCAGACAATGTACCGCCCACCCTATCACGACCCACCAATCCGCCACCTTTTCCGGGGCGGGAGCACCGCCGATAAGAACACGGCGGAAACAGACTACGAACGGGAAAACGCTCACCTCTACGCACTCCACGCGAGATTCCGGCAGTATGGAACCAGAGTTGCAGGTCATCCCCGCACTCCTATACCTGCTCATATACCAGGAGCACCCCCGGCGGCGCGGAAGACATCGGTGAGTACTGCACCTACGACACAGGGGAGGGAAAAGATTACCGGCACACACCCACCCACCCACACCCACTACAACACACACATCAATGCATTCCCACAGATCACTGTCACAACCCACAAACCACCCCCCTCCGAAATAATGCAAAGACCAAAATAAGAGATCATAAACGGGCAGATATATTGAAATATGTACACCAGTAATCCCAATAAATAAATAAACTATGTACAAAATATACACAGCTACTAAATGTAGTCCAACCACTGTCCGTGGATCACAGGGGTCCTGTGCAAAGGGGCAAGGCCCAGTCCCACGACAAGAACTCCACGGAGAGAACACTGCAGGGGCATCAGAAAGAAAATAGGACATGCACCTCAGGGGGAAGGGAAGGGGGGGCACCTCAGCCACTTGAGTACACGACGCCAAATCCACGAGGTGACTCCATGACCACTGGGCCATCCTGGGGAGTGCTAAGCCACAGTCCAAACAGTCCATACAGTGGGTGGCCTGCCCACTGGGCCATCCTGGGGAGTGCAAAGCCACAGTCCATACAGTCCATACAGTGGGTGGCCTGCCCACTGGGCCATTCTGGGGAGTGCAAAGCCACAGTCCATACAGTCCATACAGTGGGTGGCCTGCCCACTGGGCCATCCTGGGGAGTGCAAAGCCACTGTCCATACAGTCCATACAGTGGGTGGCCTGCCCACTGGGCCATTCTGGGGAGAGCAAAGCCACAGTCCAAACAGTCCATACAGTGGGTGGCCTGCCCACTGGGCCATTCTGGGGAGTGCAAAGCCACAGTCCATACAGTCCATACAGTGGGTGGCCTGCCCACTGGGCCATCCTGGGGAGTGCAAAGCCACTGTCCATACAGTCCATACAGTGGGTGGCCTGCCCACTGGGCCATCCTGGGGAGTGCAAAGCCACTGTCCATACAGTCCATACAGTGGGTGGCCTGCCCACTGGGCCATTCTGGGGAGTGCAAAGCCACGGTCCATACAGTCCATAACAGACCCCACTGCCACTGGAGGAGGCAAGTTGGCCAGAGGACATCCTGCAGCCCTGCCCGAGATAGATCCTGCCCTGCCACGTCTGCCAAAGGGCCAGCGGTTCTTGCCTTGAAGGGCCCAGTTCAGCGGTTCTTGAGACGGCGGGGCCCAGCGGAGCGGTTGTTGAGACGGCGGGGCCCAGTTCAGCGGTTCTTGAGACGGCGGGCCCAGTTCAGCGGTTCTTGAGACGGCGGGGCCCAGTTCAGCGCTCCTTGCCTTGAAGGGCCCAGTTCAGCGGTTCTTGAGACGGCGGGGCCCAGCGGAGCGGTTCTTGAGACGGCGGGGCCCAGTTCAGCGGTTCTTGAGACGGCGGGGCCCAGCGGAGCGGTGCTTGAGACGGCGGGGCCCAGTTCAGCGGTTCTTGAGACGGCGGGGCCCAGTTCAGAGCTCCTTGCCTTGAAGGGCCCAGTTCAGCGGTTCTTGAGACGGCGGGGCCCAGCGGAGCGGTGCTTGAGACGGCGGGGCCCAGCGGAGCGGTGCTTGAGACGGCGGGGCCCAGCGGAGCGGTTCTTGAGACGGCGGGGCCCAGTTCAGCGCTCCTTGCCTTGAAGGGCCCAGTTCAGCGGTTCTTGAGACGGCGGGGCCCAGCGGAGCGGTGCTTGAGACGGCGGGCCCAGTTCAGCGGTTCTTGAGACGGCGGGGCCCAGTTCAGCGGTTCTGGAGACGGCGGGGCCCAGTTCAGCGCTCCTTGCCTTGAAGGGCCCAGTTCAGCGGTTCTTGAGACGGCGGGGCCCAGTTCAGCGCTCCTTGCCTTGAAGGGCCCAGTTCAGCGGTTCTTGAGACGGCGGGGCCCAGCGGAGCGGTTCTTGAGACGGCGGGGCCCAGTTCAGCGCTCCTTGCCTTGAAGGGCCCAGTTCAGCGGTTCTTGAGACGGCGGGGCCCAGTTCAGCGCTCCTTGCCTTGAAGGGCCCAGTTCAGCGGTTCTTGAGACGGCGGGGCCCAGCGGAGCGGTGCTTGAGACGGCGGGGCCCAGTTCAGCGGTTCTTGAGACGGCGGGGCCCAGTTCAGCGGTTCTGGAGACGGCGGCCGGTCTATGGCCAACTGCTCATTGCCTGGTGGTGCCCTCCTGGGCAGCGGGGATGGTGCTCCTTCAATGCCCACCTGGGCTGTGGGTGGTGGGGCCCTCCTGGCCAGCTGGGCTGGGTCCTCCCTGGGCAGCGGCTATGGGGGTGGTGGGCTCTCCCGGGGCAGCTGTGCCGGTTCCTCCCGGGGCAGCGGCTATGGGGGTTGTGGGCTCCTCCTGGGCAGCAGGCCTGCTGCCTGACCTCTCCGACTTGCTGCCCTTGCCCTCCTTAGTCGTGGGCCTGTGGCCCTTTCCTCCCTTTGGAGCTGTGGCTGGTGACTGTCTCTGGGTGGTGTCCGGGGGGGATGTAGAAGGCGGGCTCCTGCGGCGCCCCTTCCGCCTTCTGCTCCTCTTCCCAGGGGGTGGGCTGGCTGTCCCCTTGCTGCTGGGCGAAGATCCAGACATGCGGGCTGGCGGGCTCCAATACCCCTGCACCCTTGTCAAGGGGGCTGCAGGGCTGGTGGTGGCTGAGGTGCTCTTCTTACCCCGACGAGAAGGAGGGGGGGGCTCAGGGTCAGGAAAGAAGTTAGTAGTGGCGAGGAAGAGTTTCTTGGGACAATGGAGAGTGGTAGGTACAGTGGGAATGGGAGTGGAGGGAGAGGATGTGGTTGTAGGTGAGTCACGTTTGCTGTCTTTGGGTGCAGGTGCAGGAGGGATAGGCTGTCGTGAGGTGGATGGCTGTTGGGTGGGTGGGTGGCTGCGTTTGTGTGGTGTGGAAGAGGGGGTGACAGACACAGTGGGAGAGGACACAGGGGACGTGTAAATGGCAGTGGGGGTGGTGACTGCACGTGTGCGGACTGGACTGGAGGGTCTGCTGGTGATAGAAACACTGGCTGATGGTGAGGTGAATGGAGGTGTGAGTGTAGACGTCACAGGGAGGGAGGAGGGAGACGAGGAGGTGGGGGTCACAGAGGTGGTAGTGACTGTTGGCATGTCTGCATCGGAATGTTGCGTGTGTGAATGTCTGCGTGATCTGTGGTGCTTATGTTTGGATGAGCTTCTCTTGGGTGTTGAGGTGTGTGCAGGCTGGTCTGATGGTGTGGGTGGGACAGGCAGAGGAACAGGAGACTGGAAGGAGGGAGTTAGTAGAGGGAGGCAGGAGACAGGGACAATGGCTGCCGTCAGTGCTGAGGCCAGACCCTGGAACGATCGCTGATGGGCAGCCTGACCCGAATGAATGCCCTCCAGGTACGCATTGCTGCGATGAACCTCCCTCTCCACCCCCTGGATGGCATTCAAAAGGGTAGTCTGCCCAACAATGAGCGTTCGGAGGAGGTCAATGACCTCCTCACTGAGGGCAGCGGGGGTAACAGGGGCAGGGCCTGAGGTGCCTGGGGCGAAGGAGATGCCCGGCTTCCTGGCAGAGCGGGCACGGGGCGAACGCTGAGGGGCTGCTGGGAGGGCGGAGATGGTGCGCTGGGTGGCGGCTGTACCTGTAATGGCGGGGGGCACGGATGGTGCCACCCCCGCAAGGGAGCCCCCTTCCGAGGACGTGTCCGTGTCGCTGCAGGGTCCAGTCGTCCCCGTCGTGGAGCTCCCCTCGCCCTCCGTCTCACTGGTCCAGTCTGACTCTGTGGCATGGCACTCCTGGGCCATGTGAGATGCAGCTCCCTCCTGCCCCGATGCCACTTCTCCTCCGCCTGATGATGCTGATGCACACAAGCACAGAAAGACAAACAAAAAGGGGGGGGGAGAGAGAAATAAAGGGATATTGAGTACATGGATCTCCGGTACAGTTAGCGGACATGACAGAAACAGATGCCCCCTGCACTAAGTTGCGCACTTGGGGTCCGCTACGCATTCCGTGGAACATGCCCTACACGCCTAGAGTTGACAACTGCACCCATGGATGACACGGCCCAGGGATGGCTGTACTGACAAACTACTGAGGGTGGTGGCTGGGGACACAGGGGCTTACGGGGGTGCCCAGCCTACAGATATCGCCCTGGCCTAGGGGGACCCCCAGCCCTCCTCCCCCACCCAGACACCTCCACTGCGCGACAACAGAGTAGATAATGCTTGTACTCACCCCCTTGTGTCTGCTGTGCTGCCCTCACGCGCCCATCCAAATCAGGGTAGGCCACCGCCAGGATCCGGAACATCAGGGGGCTCAGTTGACGGCAGGCACCCCGCCTACGTTGGGAGGCCATCCCCAGCAGAGACTCGGCGGTCTTCTTGGTCCCGCGGCGGATGTCCTCCCACCTCTTGCGGCAGTGGGTGCCCCGTCGATGGTGGACCCCCAGGGTCCGGACTTCCTTGGCGATGGCACGCCAAATCCCGATCTTCTCATGGGCGCGGACCTATGTGACACGTACAGGGAGGGAGAAATACCACGTTCAAGTTTGTCGGCATTTTCCTTGCCAGTGGCCCAACGCCCCCCATCCCCGCCAGGCCCCCCGCCATGCCCCCCGCCAGGCCCAACATGCCCCCCATCCCCGCCATGCCCCCCGCCAGGCCCAACATGCCCCCCATCCCCGCCAGGCCCCCCGCCATGCCCCCGCCAGGCCCAACATGCCCCCCATCCCCGCCAGGCCCCCCGCCATGCCCCCGCCAGGCCCAACATGCCCCCCATCCCCGCCAGGCCCCCCGCCAGGCCCAACATGCCCCCCATCCCCGCCAGGCCCCCCGCCATGCCCCCCGCCAGGCCCAACATGCCCCCCATCCCCGCCAGGCCCCCCGCCAGCCCCCCCGCCATGCCCCCGCCAGGCCCAACATGCCCCCCATCCCCGCCAGGCCCCCCGCCAGGCCCCCCGCCAGGCCCAACATGCCCCCCATCCCCGCCAGGCCCCCCGCCATGCCCCCCGCCAGGCCCAACATGCCCCCCATCCCCGCCAGGCCCCCCGCCATGCCCCCCGCCAGGCCCAACATGCCCCCCATCCCCGCCATGCCCCCCGCCAGGCCAAACATGCCCCCCATCCCCGCCAGGCCCCCCGCCATGCCCCCCGCCAGGCCCAACATGCCCCCCATCCCCGCCAGGCCCCCCGCCATGCCCCCCGCCAGGCCCAACATGCCCCCCATCCCCGCCAGGCCCCCCGCCATGCCCCCCGCCAGGCCCAACATGCCCCCCATCCCCGCCAGGCCCCCCGCCAGGCCCAACATGCCCCCCATCCCCGCCAGGCCCCCCGCCAGGCCCAACATGCCCCCCATCCCCGCCAGGCCCCCCGCCAGGCCCCCCGCCAGGCCCAACATGCCCCCCATCCCCGCCAGGCCCCCCGCCAGGCCCCCAAGCCAGTCAGTGGCCCTAAATCCAGATTGAATTAAACTCACTTGTTGGTCTGGAGGACCGTAGAGTAGCGCATACTGGGGGAGGACCCCATCCACAAGTTTCTCCAACTCCTCTCCAGTGAAGGCAGGGGCCCTTTCCCCAGGCGCAGCAGCCATTGTCCCTTCCAGACCGAGGTCACAGCAACACTTGCAGTATAGGTCCTCTCCTGTGAAAGTTCAAGTCGCAAGTGGATAAGTAGATAGAAAATGGCGGTCACGTCCGCGGCGGTGCGTACCGCGGCGGTGCGTCCCGCCACCGCCGGCGCCCTTCGCCATTGGCTCCTGAAACCCATAGGCTTCAATGTTAACCAATGCGGCTTCGCGCCGCGGTCTTCGCCCGCCGCCCGCCGCGGTGTGCCACGCCAGCGCATTGACCTCACATCCCATTGTCACACTTCACAGGTCAGGCAGCCGCCATTTCCAGGGCCCACATGGCTCAATTTCAACTGCATCACACAGGCCTAGGCCTTGCATAGCCACTCAGACACGCCATTCACTGCATAGAGAATCGTTTACTGTGCAAGCTGTGAGTACGTACCTGTGGGTTGCTTGACTGTGTGCTCCATGTTGTCCTTCCTAGGCACCGTCCGCTGGGTTGGGCGAGGAGACGGATGAATCCTCCCGTGTACCGACCGCTGGTGGACCTGTCGACAATGGAAGAACGCCACATTATCCTGACCTACCGTCTTAACCGTGCCACTATCCATGAACTGTGTGCCCAGCTGGAGCCCGACCTGATGTCCCCCATCCGCCAACCCACAGGGATTCCCCCTCTGGTGCAGGTCATGTCAGTACTCCATTTCTTGGCAAGTGGGTCATTTCAGACAACAGTGGGAATTGCTTCTGGGATGTCTCAGCCCATGTTTTCGAAGGTGTTATCCAGAGTGTTGTCTGCCCTGATGAAATCCGTGAGGAGCTACATCATTTTCCCTGAGGTGGGCGAATTGGCTACAGTGAAGGGTGATTTCTACGCCCTTGGACATATTCCCAACGTCATTGGTGCCATTGATGGGACCCATGTAGCTTTGGTTCCCCCAAGAGACAGGGAGCAGGTGTACAGGAACAGAAAAAATTACCATTCAATGAACATCCAGGTGGTGTGTTTGGCTGACCAGTACATCTCGCATGTAAATGCCAAATTCCCAGGGTCAGTGCATGACGCCTACATCCTAAGGAATAGCAGCATCCCTTACGTGATGGAACAGCTACAGAGACACCGTGTATGGCTAGTGGGGGACTCTGGGTACCCCAACCTGTCGTGGCTACTGACCCCAGTAAGGAATCCCCGGACCAGGGCAGAGGAACGGTACAATGAGGCCCATGGGCGTACTAGGAGGGTGATCGAACGCACCTTTGGCCTCCTAAAGGCCAGGTTTAGGTGCCTGCATATGACAGGTGGATCCCTAATGTACTCACCTAAGAAGGTGTGTCACATCATCGTGGCCTGCTGCATGCTTCACAACCTGGCTTTGCGCCGCCAGGTGCCTTTCCTGCAGGAGGATGGTCGAGACGGTGGTGTTGTGGCAGCGGTGGAACCTGAGGAGAGTGACGAGGAGGAAGACGACGGGGCTGAAACAGACAACAGGGACAGAATCATTGAACAGTACTTCCAATAGGACACAGGTAACATTTCAAAGTTAATTTAGTAAATGTGAACTACTCTCCTGCATCTCTGCTGCCTGTCCATTTGCACCAGTGTATGATGACTGAGTTGTGGCTTTTCCCTCCCTATTTCAGATCTGGGGTCCCCACTACGAGTCCTGTGCTTCGTTTCCCCATGGACTACAGCTTTGTGGCAGCTGTTTGTTGACTTCACCATGTACAAGGACATATTTGCACTGTCATGTCAATTACAATATATTGAAATCACAGCCAGACTCCAGATAGTTTTGTGCAAAATAGGTGTTTATTTAAGTGCTCAAAATGGGATGGGTGGTTTCAAGTGGGTGGGGGCTATGGTGAAGGAATGTCCATGGCAGAGTCCAGAGTAACAGTCACACAGGTGCATTGTCCAGAGGCCTGTGGAGAGATGGAGCATGGGCAGTTCAAGGATGGACAGGGTGACAATGTGGGACAGTGGGATGACATCAGGTGGTATCCATTGCTGGCGGGGGTCTTGACATCCTACTCTGTCTTCTTGCGAGATCTCAGGGCCCTCTTGCGGGGTGGTTCTTCTCCTGCAGGAGGTGGGGGTCTGGTGGGCTGCTGCTGTGCGGGGGCCTCCTGTCCACTAGCGCCGGCGGAGGTGGTTGGCTGTTCTTGGTCCAGGCTAGTGGCAGGGGCCCTTGGGTGTTGTTGAGTGTCCGCCCTGGTGTTGACGAGGTCCTGCAGCAGCCCTACCATGGTAACCAGGGTGGTGTTGATGGCTCTGATGTCCTCCCTGTACCCCCGATAGTGTTCCTCCTGCAGTACCTGGATCTCCTGGAACCGGGCCAGTACCGTCGCCATCGTCTCCTGGGAGCGGTTGTATGCTCCCATGATGGTGGTGAGGACCTCGTGGAGAGTGGGTTCCCTGGGCCCGTCCCCCCCCTGTCGCACAGCTGCCCTCCGAGTTGCCCTGTTTCCCTGGGCCTCTGCCCCCTGGCCGGTGTGCCCACTACCACTGCCCCCAGGTCCCTGTTGTTGTTGGGGTGGTGGGTTATCCTGGGTGCCCTGTAGTGGTAGACACACCGCAGATTGACGCGCCCTGGAGACAGAGGCATGGGCCCGCTGGGTGGGAGCTGTGCTGGTGTTCCCAGAGGGGTTTGGGTCTGTAATGGCCTGGGCCTGTGTGAGGGGAACCGACTGTCCAGAGGTCCCCGATGGTCCGGGCTGGTCATCGGTGTCCAGGTCGACAGAGCTGCTGTCATCGCTGACGGCCTCTTGGGTGGGGGGTGTGGAGAATTCTGGCCCCTCCGCCGCGGTGTGTTGACGGTCGGGTCCTGCAGGGGTATAGAGGTATGGTTATAGTTTCAATGTGTGGCATATGGGTGTATCTATGGGTTCTCGTGTCCCCAAGTGCTGGCATTCGTGTGTGGGGGCTTTGGTGAGGGTGGCTTGTGGGGGGGATGTGTATATGCATTGGGCATGCTTTGGTGATGGGTGTCCATGCTTAGTGGACGCATGCAGGCCTAGGTTTTGGGATGTGTGGGTTGTGATGGTGAGACATTGGCGGGGAATAGGTGTGCTGGGGGTGAGGATGGTGGTGGGGGTGGGGGTGAGGGTGGGGTTCGAGGATGGGGGTGAGGGTTGGGGTATGATTTGGCATGCAGGTGGGGGGGAAGCAGTAGTGAAGCTTCAACTTACCAGTATCCATTCCTCCGCCGACTCCTGCGAGGCCGTCAGGATGCAGGATGTTCAAGACTTCCTCCTCCCATGATGTGAATTGTGGGGGTTGAGGTGGGGGTCCTCCGCCACTCTTCTGCACGGCGATGTTGTGCCTGGATACCATGGAACGCACCTTCCCCCGTAGGTCGTTCCATCGCTTCCTGATGTCTTCCCGATTTCTGGGGTGCTGTCCCACAGCGTTGACCCTGTCGACAATCCTCTGCCATAGCTCCGTCCTCCGGGCAATGCTGGTGTATTGTGTCTGTGTGCCGAACAGCTGGGGCTCTACCCGAACGATTTCCTCCACCATGACCCTGAGTTCTTCGTCTGTGAAGCGGGGTTGTCTTTGGGGTGCCATGGGGTGGTGTGTATGATGTGTGGGGTGGAGTATGTGTAGTTAAGTGTGTTGAGTGTGGTGGTGTGTGTTGTTTTGTGTGTGGATAGTGTGTGGGTGATGGTGTTGAGTGGCTGTGGCTGTTAGTTTGTGGATGCTGGTGTCTCGCTCTGGCCTTCTTTCAGAATTTTTTTGCGTAGGGGTTTGTGGGTGATGTGGGTGGGTGTTTTATATTGTATTGTGTGTGTGGGAGTGGTGTGTGTATGTGTATCAGGTGTGTGGGATTCAAATCGTCCAATGTGGCTGAGTTTTGTTCGTTTGTGTGTATTCTGACCGCGGCGGTGTGTCCCGCCAATGGAATACCGCGTTTGAATGACCGCCGCGTGGATTCGTGGGTCGTAATGGCATGGGCGTATTTCTGTTGGCGTGGCGGTGGAGGTTTTGTCACCTCCACCTTTCCGCCGACCGCTGGTCTGGCGGTCGGTTGTGGCTGTCGGATTTTCGGAGGTTTGCCTTCTGCGGGTCAGAATGACCGTGGCGGGGTTATGACGGTCTTCTGACCGGCGGTAAGTGCATTTTACCGCCGGGGTCAGAATGACCACCTTTATATCACTTTTCAGTGATATCTTTACAAATTCATATTGCAACTTTGATTGTTTTGACCTGCAATTACCAAGAAAAAAATTATATATTTTTCTAAACACTGTGTGGTGTATTTTTGTGGTGTTAAACTATGGTGTTGTATGATTTATTGCACAAATGCTTTACACATTGCCTTCTAAGTTAAGCCTGACTGCTCGTGCCAAGCTACCGGAGGGTGAGCACAGGCTGATTTTGGATTGTGTGTGACTTACCCTGACTAGAGTGAGGGTTCTTGCTTGGACAGAGGGCAACCTAACTGCCAACCAAAAACCCCATTTCTAACATTGGTGATCAGCGGTGAGGATAGGACTTCTGTTTGTGCAGTGACATACAGTAGCTAAGTATTTCACTACCTACCCACAGTTGAAGGTCAACTTGATTTTTCATCTTGTTTTGGCTTTTCATTCTCTTATGTCCTCCTGGATATACTATTGATATTTTGGACTTTGGATTTTGGTTTTTGCTGGTAAGATCTTATCAGAATGGGATTGCTTACCTACTCATTCTTTGTTCGTACTGACCACCTCACTAAGGCTGACCTAAGGAAGCTTTGCAGAAAATGGGGCCTTCCTGTAGCAAGGAGATCTACTAAGGCGGAGATGCTACATAACTACATAGTCTGGGGGGAGGAAAGATGGGCAGAGAGAGAGGCAGCAAGAAACCAAATGACTAAGTACCCCTCAGATGAGGAGGAGGACTACGCACATGAGGAGGAAGACTGCTCACATGAGGAGGAAGACTACTCAGATGAGGAAAGAGACCCAGAGATAGATGAATGGCTCCGAGGTCAAAGGCGACAGGAGCAACAATTAGAGCAGTATCTTGCAAGGGTTGAAGCAAAAAGACTCTTAGCCCTGGAAGAAGAAAAGATTGCAGCTCAAGAGCTGAGCTGTAAAGAGCTGAAACTGGAGGCCGGAAGGGCTGAGTCCAGTTCAGATGGTGGCAGCAAATATCTTGCATCTAGTACTGCTGAAGAAGGGCACAAGCCCAGAGATGTGGTGCCCAACTTGAAGAAGGGAGTTGACACACCCCAGGTGGTTCAAGAGTATGAGGTAGTTCCCGTTATGCACAGGGTCCCTGAGAGGGATTGGGGAACTGGCACAGGGAGTCATATTCCTACTGGGGGGAGGGACACTTTACTGACTCTAGCAGAGAGTGACAGAGAAAAGGGTTCCCCCCTGGTGGACGTCCTGGATATAGAGTGTAGAGACATCCCAGAAGAGTATGGGTTGAGTGTCAGAGACAGGCAGGTCCTGTCTCACCAGTCTCAGGAGGGTGATGTAGAGTGCTTTTCCAAGGCTGAGTTACTGGGTAGTTGGGTGAAGGGTACTGTGGTTAATACATGTGAAGGGCAGAATGATGTAATTGCTGGAGAGCATATGTCTGGTCCTTATTTTCCAGAGCTACGCCAACACCAGGTGGAGTGTGAGTTCTCTGACCCCAGGGAACTTACAATGGAGGCAGACTTCTGGGTGAGTACCAGAGAGTCTGAAGAGGCATTTGGGGGTGGTCCTGAAGGGAGTGGTCTAGGTGGTTCCCAACCGAGTGAGGTGGGAATGGATTGTAGTGTCCCAGGTAGGTCCCAGGTCCTAGAGGGTTCCATGAGGGAACACCAGGAGGGAAGCCTAGCCTGTACCGTAGGGCCACCTTTTGAGGGAAGCCCCGCAGTGTCAGAAGAACTTGGGGGGGTGACTGTAGCCAGCATCCCAACAGTTCTGGTGTCTGGTAGTACCCCTCCTAGTGAGGGGGTGCAGAAGTCCAGACATAGGGTTGAGAGGGGGTTGCAGACCCCAGTGGAGGACATTGAGAGTCAGGGGACAGCTCTGAGAGCAGAGCCCCCCAGGAATGACCCAGGTGAAACAGTTTCTGGTTTGGGGGAAACCCAGACTGTGCCGGATGGGCAGAGGTCGGGAGACCTGCACCAACCAGACTCTTGTGTGGCCCTTGGGGACGGTGTGTCCCTTGTGGGGGGTGAAAGTGCCCCCCAGGAAGTCCTGGCATGCCAGGCAAAGATTCAACCTCAGGGTGGTGACTCTGGGTTGGATACCCAGGTTCAGAGGTTAAACTCTGACCTGGTGGGAGGTAGGTGTGCCTCCCAAGAAGTCCTGCTGTGCCAGGCAATTGTCCAACCTCAGGGTGTTGACTCTGGGTTGGATGACAAGGTTCAGAGGTTAGACTCTGACCTGGTGGGGGGTAGGTGTGCCCCCCAGAAAGTCCTGGCGTGCCAGGCAATTGCCCAACCTCAGGGTGGTGACCCTGGGTTGGGGAACCAGGCTCAGAGGTTAAACTCTGACCTGTTGGGAGGTAGGTGTGCCTCCCTGGAAGTCCTGGCCTGCCAGGCAATGGTTCAACCTCAGGGTGGTGACTCTGGGTTGGCTAACCAGGTTCAGAGGATAAACTCTGACCTGTTGGGGGGTAGGTGTGCCCCCCAGAAAGTCCTGGTATGCCAGGCAATGGTTCAACCTCAGGGTGGTGACTCGGGGTTGGACACCCAGGTTCAGAGGTTAACCTCTGACCTGGTGGGAGGTAGGTGTGCCTCCCAGGAAGTCCTGCTATGCCAGGCAGTTGTCCAACCTCAGGGTGTTGACTCTGGGTTGGATAACTGGGTTCAGAGGTTAAACTCTGACCTGGTGGGGGGTACTAGTGCCCCCCAGAAAGTCCTGGTGTACCAGGCAGTTGTCCAACCTCAGGGTGCTGACTTTGGGTTGGATAATCGGGTTCAGAGGTGAAACTCTGACCTGTTGGGGGGTAGGTGTGCCCCCCAGAAAGTCCTGGCGTGCCAGGCAATTGTTCAACCTCAGGGTGGTGACCCTGGGTTGGAGAACCAGGTTCAGAGGTTAACCTCTGACCTGGTGGGAGGTAGGTGTGCCTCCCAGAAAGTCCTGGTGTGCCAGGCAGTTGCCCAACCTCAGGGTGGTGACCCTAGGTTGGAGAACCAGGTTCAGAGGTTAAACTCTGACATGGTGGAGGGTCAGTGCGCCCTCCAGGAAGTCCTGGCGTGCCAGGCAATTGTTCAACTTCAGGGTGGTGACTCTGAGTTGGATGGCCAAGTTCAGAGGTTAAACTCTGACCTGGTGGAGGGTCAGTGTGCCCTCCAGGAAGTCCTGGCGTGCCAGGCAATTGTTCAACTTCAGGGTGGTGACTCTGAGTTGGATGGCCAAGTTCAGAGGTTAAACTCTGACCTGGTGGAGGGTCAGTGTGCCCTCCAGGAAGTCCTGGCGTGCCAGGCAATTGTTCAACTTCAGGGTGGTGACTCTGAGTTGAATGGTCAGGTGCAGAGGTTAAACTCTGACCTGGTGGGGGGTAGGTGTGCCTCCCAGAAAGTCCTGGTTTGCCAGGCAGTGATCCAGTCTGAGGGCACAGACCCTGGGCTGGAAGACCAGGTTCAGGGTGTCCCCCCGGACCTGGAGGGAGGGGCTACTGATAACAGTGCCCCTACCATGTTGTCTTCTGAGGAGGCCACTCCTAGTTGGAGGGTGCTGGACCCCAGAAGGGAGGGCAGGGGGAGGGAAGCCTCACCCCGGGCCCTAGTCTAACCTGAAGGTACAGACCCCAGGTTGGAGGGCCAGTTGCAGGTTAACAGCCCTGCACTGGTGGAGAAATGGTACAGGGCGACTTCTGTAAGCACCCTGACCATGTTGGACTCTGGGGGTACCGCTCCAGGAGGGAGGGTACAGAGCCCCAGAGGGGAGGACCAGGTTCAGGCTGTCATCCCTGACCTGGTGGAAGGGAGAGTGGTTAAAGGGTGCCCAGCACCCGGGGCTACCGCCCCCCACTCTCCACAGCCACAGTGGTGGGAGAGCTTTGAGAGGCCTGGGGCCTAGCTCTCATCCCTGGCAGCTGTCAGTAATCACTGTGGCTTGCTGTCCGGGTGGACAGAGTTATCCCTGGGGAGGGGACAAGTGTCACACCCCGGGGGTAGAGTGGGCAACACCACTGTGTTGGTCATGGTGGTACTATCCTGCTCCTGGGATACATCTGTGAGCAAAGTAAGGTTAGGTGCTGCACAGATGGGATCCGCAGGTAAGGAGAAAGGTTCCCCATGGGTTGGCTTAGTGGGCCCTGAGAGTATGGACAGAGGGATCCAATTGGAGTCAGGAAGGCGAAGAACTGGAGCATGCCCCTGCTGTTGTGGGCCTGGGTCCTTGTTCTGTCGCCTCAAACAGGGAAGTACATCAGGATATTGATTGTTCTCCCCTGGCTTTAGGCTGGTAGGGGGTCATGTTGGACCTGGCTTTTTGACAGGGACATCCCCAAACTTTTTGCCTCCTTCCTCGTATTTTTTCTGACCTGTTGTTGTTGGCTTTTGACCTTTGGGCACTTTACCACTGCTAACCAGTGCTAAAGTGCATATGCTCTCTGTGTAAATTGTACTACTGATTGGTTTATCCATGATTGACTATTTAATTTACTTGTAAGTCCCTGGTAGAGTGCACTACATGTGCCTAGGGCAGGTAGATTAAATGCTACTAGTGGGCCTGCAGCACTGGTTGTGCCACCTACCTCAGTAGCCCCTTAACCTTGTCTCAGGCCTGCCTATGCAAGGCCTGTGTGTGCAGTTTCACTGCCACTTCGACTTGGCATTTAAAGGTACTTGCCAAGCCTAGAACTCCCCTTTTTCTATACATAAGTCATCTCTAATGTGTGCCCTAGGTAACCCCTAGAGCAGGGTGCTGTGTGGGTAAAAGGCAGGACATGTACTTGTGTGGTTATATGTCCTGGTAGTGTAAAACTCCTAAATTCGTTTTTAAACTACTATGAGGCCTGCTCCCTTCATAGGCTAACATTGGGGCTGCTCTCATACATTGTTGAAGTGGCAGCTGCTGATCTGAAAGGAGCAGGAAGGTCATATTTAGTATGGCCAGAATGGTAATATAAAATCCTGCTGACTGGTGAAGTCGGATTTAATATTACTATTCTAGAAATGCCACTTTTAGAAAGTGAGCATTTCTTTGCACTAAAACCTTGTTGTGCCCTTCAATCCACGTCTGGCTAGGTTTAGTTGACAGCTCCTTGTGCATTCACTCAGACACACCCCAAACACAGGGTACTCAGCCTCACTTGCATACATCTGCATTTTGAATGGGTCTTCCTGGGCTGGGAGGGTGGAGGGCCTGCCCTCACACAAAGGACTGCCACACCCCCTACTGGGACTCTGGCAGACAGGATTGAACTGAAAGGGGGCTTGGTGCATTTCTTAGACACTCTTTGAAATCACCCCCACTTCAAAGGCACAACTTAGTATAAAACAGGGCCTCTGCCCTACCTCATCAGACACTTGCTGGAGAAGAAACCTGAACCAGAAACTACATCCTGCCAAGAAGAACTGCCTGGCTGCTCAAAGGACTCACCTGTCTGCTTTTCTACAAAGGACTGCTGCCTTGCTGTTGGCCTACTGCCTTGCTGAACTCTTGTCTGGCTGTAAAAGTGCTCTCCAAGGGCTTGGATAGAGCTTGCCTCCTGTTCCTTGAAGTCTCGGGACCAAAAAGACTTCTCGCTTTCACTTGGACGCTCCGTGCGCCGAAATTTTCGACGCACAGCTTACTCCGTGGCAAGAAAAACGCAGCACACTGACGCTGATCGACGCGACGCCTTCGGAGCGACCGAAACTTTGACGCACGGCCTCACAAGGACAACACCGCCCGACTTCTAAGGAGAAATCGACGCAACGCCTAATGTGAGCTCAAAACTTTGACGCACGGCCTCGCAAGGACAACGCCGCACGACTTCCAAGGAGAAATCGACGCGTCGCCTGCCGTGAGACCAAAACTTCGACGCACGGCCTCGCAGAACGACGCGCAGCCGGAAAACAAGCAGGAGAATCCACGCACAGACTCGGGCCATCTGGTAATCCCTGCGATCCACAGAAAGAGACTGTTCGCGCGCTGGAAAATGACGCACGACTTCCCCGCGTGGAAAATAACGACGCAAGTCTGTGTATGCTGGGGAGAAATCGACGCACACACCATTTTTCCACGTATCTCTTCTCCTGTGGCCCTCTGAGGAGATTTCCCACCAGAAACCAGGTACTTTGTGCTTGAAAGACACTTTGGGCCTGATTCTAACTTTGGAGGACGGTGTTAAACCGTCCCAAAAGTGGCGGATATACCACCTACCGTATTACGAGTCCATTATATCCTATGGAACTCGTAATACGGTAGGTGGTATATCCGCCACTTTTGGGACGGTTTAACACCGTCCTCCAAAGTTAGAATCAGGCCCTTTATTTGCTTTTTAAAGACTTAAGACACTTTGGGGGTGATTCTAACCCTGGCGGTCGGTGTTAAAGTGGCGGCCAACCCGCCAACAGGCTGGCGGTCCAAAAAATGGAATTCTGACCCTGGCGGGAACCGCCAACACAGCCCGCCAACTTAACACTCCGACCGCCGCGGCGGTACAGACAAACAGCGCGGCGGTCACCGCCAACAGGCAGGCGGCAGACAATGTACCGCCCACACTATCATAACTCACCAATCCGCCACCATTTCCGGGGCGGGAGCACCACCGATAAAAACACGGCGGAAACAGACTACGAACGGGAAAACGCTCACTTCTACGCACTCCACGAGGACGGAGGACAGCATGGAACCCGAATTGAACATCATACCTGCTCTCGTCTACCTTCTCATCTACCACGAGTACGAAGTCCGGCGCAGACGACAATGGTGAGTACTGCACCTACGACACACGGGAGGGGGAGGACGAAAGGTTACGGGCACACACATATGCGCCCCCCCCCCCCCAATCATGTACTCACCAATGCAGAGCACCAAGTCACAGTGACACCACCCAAACACCCCTGAAAAATGCTAGGACATAATCATATTTGGAATAAATATTTATGTACCAAAAAGCTCCAGAAAATTAGCGTACAACCATGAAAGATATCCACAACAAAACAAATGACATACACATCAGTGTATAACTGAAGTACAAAGTCCTGCACATCCTACAAATTCAGCATGTCCGTGGGCCAAAGTCTTGAGAAACAAGGGCAAAGCCCACACAGGAGACCTGAGTCCTTTGGAGAGAACACTGCAGAGGCATCAGATGTAAAAACTACAGGCACCTCAGGGGGAAGGGAAGGGGGGGGCACCACAGCCACATGAGTCCACGACGCCAGATCCACGAGGAGCCACCATGCCCACTGTTCAATCCTGGGGAGTGCAAAGCCACAGTCTCTCAATGTCTCTACAGTGGGTGGGCTGCCCACTGGACCAACCTGGGGAGTGCAAAGCCACAGTCTCTCAATGTCTCTACAGTGGGTGGGCTGCCCACTGTTCAATCCTGGGGAGTGCAAAGCCACAGTCTCTCACTGTCTCTACAGTGGGTGGGCTGCCCACTGGACCAACCTGGGGAGTGCAAAGCCACAGTCTCTCAATGTCTCTACAGTGGGTGGGCTGCCCACTGGACCAACCTGGGGAGTGCAAAGCCACAGTCTCTCAATGTCTCTACAGTGGGTGGGCTGCCCACTGTGCCATCCTGGGGAGTGCAAAGCCACAGTCTCTCAAGTCTCTGCAGTGGGTGGATTGCCCACTGGACCATCCTGGGGAGTGCAAAGCACAGTCCATCATGTGGATGACAGTCTTCACTGGTCAAGGAGGAGGCATGGTGGGCACAAAGAACCATCAACGGTGCTTGAGACGGCGGGGCCCAGCGGAGCGGTGCTTGAGAGGAAGGGCCCAGCGGAGCGGTGCCTGAGAGGAAGGGCCCAGCGGAGCGGTTCTTGAGAGGAAGGGCCCAGCGGAGCGGTGCTTGAGACGGCGGGGCCCTGTTCAGCGGTGCTTGAGACGGCGGGGCCCAGCGGAGCGGTGCTTGAGAGGAAGGGCCCAGCGGAGCGGTGCTTGAGACGGCGGGGCCCAGCGGAGCGGTGCTTGAGACGGCGGGGCCCAGCGGAGCGGTGCTTGAGAGGAAGGGCCCAGCGGAGCGGTGCTTGAGAGGAAGGGCCCAGCGGAGCGGTGCTTGAGACGGCGGGGCCCTGTTCAGCGGTGCTTGAGACGGCGGGGCCCAGCGGAGCGGTGCTTGAGAGGAAGGGCCCAGCGGAGCGGTGCTTGAGAGGAAGGGCCCAGCGGAGCGGTGCTTGAGACGGCGGGGCCCAGCGGAGCGGTGCTTGAGACGGTGGGGCCCAGCGGAGCGGTGCTTGAGAGGAAGGGCCCAGCGGAGCGGTGCTTGAGACGGCGGGGCCCAGCGGAGCGGTGCTTGAGAGGAAGGGCCCAGCGGAGCGGTGCTTGAGACGGCGGGGCCCTGTTCAGCGGTGCCTATCTCCACGGCGGGGCCCTGTTCAGCGGTGCTCTTCTGCACCGCGGGCCCTGTTCAGCGGTGCCTATCTCCACGGCGGGGCCCTGTTCAGCGGGGCTCTTCTGCACCGCGGGCCCTGTTCAACGGTGCCTATCTCCACGGCGGGGCCCTGTTCAGCGGTGCTCTTCTGCACCACGGCGGGGCCCTGTTCTGCGGTGCCTATCTCCACGGCGGGGCCCTGTTCAGCGGTGCGCGTCTGCACCGCGGGCCCTGTTCAGCGGTGCCCATCCAGCAGGTCAAGGGAGCCAGACCTGGCCTGGACTCCCTGTTCAGTCGCCCTCGGACCGTGACGTATCTGGACCCTTCGGGGACGGACTCCTGGCCTCCTTAGTGTCCTCCTTCCCAGCTGGGATGTGGCATGTGGGGTCCACCTTCTCCGCGCTCCTGCTGCCCTTCCGCTCCTTTGATGGGGCTCTCGGGCCCTTGCCTCCCCCAGATGGTGTGGGTGGTGAAGTGGCCGCACATTGCTCCTTGGGGGCAGCCCTGTCGGTCCTCGCACGGCGGTCCTTGGTTTTGCGAGTCCTCTTGCCGGGGGGGGGGGGGGCTGGACGTGTCCTTACTGCAGCTCGATGTGTCACTGCTGGCAAAGGGTGGGCTCCAGAACCCAGGCACAACAGTGACACCCGAAGCTGGGCTGGTGGTGGCTGCGGTGCTCTTGGGACTCTTTGAAGATGGATGGGGGAGGTCATCGGGGGGAAAGAGGTTAAGGTTAGCCAGGAAAAGTTTTTTAGGGCCAAGGTAAAGGGTAGGAGAAGTGGAGATGGAAGTGGAGGTAGAGGAGGTGGTTGTAGGAGAGTCAGGTGTGCTGTCATTGGGTGAAGGTGCTGGTGCTGTAGGCTGTCGTGAGGTGGATGGCTGTTGGGTGGGTGGCTGCCTGCGTTTGTGTGTCTTGGAAGAGGGGGTGACAGACACAGTGGGAGAGGACACAAGGGACGTGTACATGGCACTGGGGGTGGTGACTGCACGAGTGTGGACTGTACTGGAGGGTGAGGTGGTGATGGAAGCACTGGCTGATGTTGGGGTGCATGCAGGTGTGAGTGTAGACGTCACAGGGAGGGAGGAGGGAGACGAGGAGGAGGGGGACACAGGGGTGGCAGTGGCTGTTGGCTTGTCTGCATCTGGGTGTTGCTCGGGTGAGTGTTTGCGGGATCTGTGGTGCTTGTGTTTGGATGAGCTGCTCTTGGGTGTTGAGGTGTGTGCAGGCTGGTCTGATGGTGTGGATGGGATAGGCTGAGGAACAGGAGACAGAGACAGGCTGGAGGCAGTCAGAAGAGGGAGGCTGGAAACAGGGACAATGGCTGCCGTCAGTGCTGAGGCCAGAGCAGTGAACGCTCGTTGATGGGCAGCCTGACCCGAATGAATGCCCTCCAGGTACGCATTGCTCTGTTGCACCTCCCTTTGCACACCCTGGATGGCATTCAGAAGGGTCGTCTGCCCAACAATGAGCGTCCTTACCAGGTCAATGAGCTCCGCACTGAGGGCAGCAGGGGCAACAGGGGCAGGGGCTGAGGTGCCTGGGGCGAAGGAGACGCGCGCCTTCCTGGGCGAAGCGGCACGGAGCGAAGACTGAGGGGCTGCTGGGAGGGCGGGGCTGGTGCGCTGGGTGGCGGCTGTACCTGTAGAGGCGGGGGGCACGGATGTTGCCGCCACCCCTAGGGAGCTCCCATCCGAGGACGTGTCGCTTTCGCTGCTCTCACCAGCGGTCCCCGTCGTGGTGCTCCCCTCGCCCTCCGGATCACTGGTGCCCTCGGTGTCTGTTCATGGGCCCACCGGGGCCTTGTGTCCTGCAGCTCCCTCGTGCTCCGATGCCATATCTCCTCCGCCTGATGATGCTAATGCACACATGCACAAGAAGATGAAGAGAAAGGGTGGGGGGAGAAAAAAGAAGACCAGGTTGAGTGCATGCAATGTCAACACCGTTGGCGGAGAGGACAGACACAGGTGCCTAATGCACTAAGCTGCGCATTCGGGGTACACTACTCAGTACTACTGACTAAGACAACAGGCCAAGAGACGTCAAACGCGCACATGGGAGATGCTGGACCTTCAATGGCTGTACTTGTCACCCTACAGAGGTGGGGGCCGGGGGCACAGGGCCATGCCTAAGGGAGAGGACTACACTACAGAAAGCGCCCTGGCCTAATGTCACCCACAGCCCTCCTCCCCCACCCAGACGCCTCCACTGCGCAGAAAGATAGGAGAATGTGCTGATACTCACCCCCTTGTGTCTGCTGTGATGTCTTAAAGCGCCCATCCAATTCAGGGTAGGCCACCGCCAGGATCCGGGACATCAGGGGGGTCATGGTGCGACTGGCACCCCTCCTAGGTTGGGAGGCCATCCCCAGCAGTGTTTCTGCGGTCTTCCTTGTTCCGCGGCGGATGTCCTCCCACCTCTTGCGGCAGTGGGTGCCCCGTCTGTTGTGGACCCCCAAGGTCCGGACTTCCTTGGCGATGGCACGCCAAATATCGATCTTCTGATGGGCGCTGACCTATTAGACATGTACAGGGTGGAAAGGAGGAAATCATCAATGGCCTGCATGTTAGATGTAATTGGCCCCCCCCACCCACTTTGCCATATGGCACATGCTCTCATCTGTCGGGCGTTGCACTCCTCATTCGCCCCCCACCCCAACCCACCAACTTACATCCACCCCAATCCACACAGGCATAGCCCATTCCATTAGCACCCGGGGTACTCACTTGTTGGTCTGGAGGACCGTAGAGTAGCGCATACTGGGGGAGGACCCCATCCACGAGCTTGTCCAATTCTTCAGACGTGAAGGCAGGGGCCCTTTCCCCAGTCACAGCAGCCATTGTATCTTCCAGACCGAGGTCACAGCAGCACTTGCAGTATAGGTCCTCTCATGTGGATGATCAGGTCTCGAGTGATTAAGCAGATAGAAAATGGCGGTCACGTCCGCGGCGGTGCGTACCGCGGCGGTGCGTACCGCGACCGCCGGCGCACTTCGTTATTGGCTCCTGAAACCCATAGGCTTCAATGTTAACCAATGCGGCTTTGCGCCGCGGTCTTCGACCGCCTACCGCCACGGTGTGCCCCGCCAGCGCAGTGACCTCACATCCCATTGTCCCACTTCACAGGTCAAGCAGCCGCCATTTCAAGGGCCCACATGGCTTAATTTTGACTGCGACACACAGGCCTAGGCCTTGCATTGCCACACATACACGCCTTTCAACCGATTGCCATTCTTTAACTGTGCAAGCTGTCTGTACGTACCTGTGGTTTGGCTGACTCTGTGCTCCATGTTGTCCTTCCTAGGCACCGTCTGCTGGGACTTGGGATGAGAAGGAGGAATCCTCGCGTGTACCGACCGCTGGTGGACCTGTCGACAATGGAAGAACGCCATATAATCCTTCGATACCGACTTGACCGTGCCACTATCCATGAACTGTGTGCCCAGCTGGAGCCAGCCCTGATGTCCCCCATCCGCCAACCCACAGGGATTCCCCCTCTGTTGCAGGTTTTGTCAGTCCTCCATTTTTTGGCCAGTGGGTCATTCCAGACCACAGTGGCCATGTCATCTGGAATGTCTCAGCCTATGTTTTCAAAGATTTTGAGCAGAGTGTTGTCTGCCCTGATGAAACTCATGCGGAGCTACATCATTTTCCCCGAGGAGGGTGACTTGCCCACAGTGAAGGGTGATTTCTATGCCCTTGGACATATCCCCAACATCATTGGTGCCATTGATGGGACCCATGTGGCTTTGGTACCCCCAAAAGACGATGAGCAGGTGTACCGAAACAGAAAGAATTATCATTCGATGAATGTCCAGGTGGTCTGTTTGGCTGACCAGTACATCTCCCATGTAAATGCCAAGTTCCCAGGGTCAGTGCATGACGCGTATGTGATGCGAAATAGCAGCATCCCCTATGTGATGGAGCAGCTACAGAGACAACATGTGTGGCTAATAGGTGACTCTGGTTACCCCAACCTGCCGTGGCTACTGACCCCAGTAAGGAATCCCCGGACAAGGGCAGAGGAACGCTACAATGAGGCCCATGGGCGTACAAGGAGGGTGATTGAGCGAACCTTTGGCCTCCTGAAGGCCAGGTTTAGGTGCCTGCATATGACTGGTGGATCCCTAATGTACTCACCAAAGAAGGTGTGCCATATCATCGTGGCGTGCTGTATGCTTCACAACCTGGCTTTGCGACGCCAGGTGCCTTTCCTGCAGGAGGATGGTCCAGATGGTGGTGTTGTAGAAGCCGTGGAGCCTGTGGAGAGTGAAGAGGAGGAAGACTCTGAGGACGACACAGACAATAGGGACAGAGTGATACAACAGTATTTCCAGTAACACCCAGGTAAGAATCACCCACGCCATTTCACAATTGCTTCTAGCCTCCTGCATCTATACTTTCTGTAGTTCCCCACAGATGTTTTTTATAATTTATGCCTTTCCCTTCCCTTTCTTAGTGCTGTCTGACTCAGTACCTGACTTCTGCTTGGTTCGCCCATGAAATACAGCGTATTGACATTGGTATGTTGTCATGACTAATTGACAGAACAGAAATTGAACAGTAATATGTTATCCCTTTGTTAATAATACAGCATGACTCAAAACAGGTTTGTGTGCAAAATGTGATTTATTTACAGTGCTAGATACCGGTACATGTGATTCTAAGGGTGATGGGTGGGGGTGGAGGAATATCCATGGCAGAGTCCAGTTCTCAGTCTCACAGGTGCATTGTTCTTTTGCCTGTGGAAGGATGGAGCATAGGCAGTTCATGGTTGTACAGGGTGGCAATGTGGGACAGTGGGAAGACTTGAGGGGGTATGTCCTGCTGGCGGGGGTCTTGACATCCTACTCTGTCTTTTTCTTTGGTCTCAGGCTCCTCTTACGGGGTGGTTGTTCTTCAGCAGGAGGTGGGGTTCTGGGGGGCTGTCGAGGTGTTGGGACCTCCTGTCCACTAGCGCCGGCGGAGGTGGTAGGCTGTTCCTGGTCCGGCCTAGTGACAGGGGCCCTGTGTGGTGCACCATGGTCCCGCAACGCGTCCTCTATCCTGTGGAGGGCCAGGACGATGGTCCCCATTGCGGTCCCGATGATTCTCAGCTCCTCCCTGAAGCCCATGTAGCGTTCCTCCTGCTGTGCCTGGATCTCAGTGAACCTGGCCAGTACCGTCGCCATCGTTTCTTGGGAGTGGTGGTAGGCCCCCATGAGGGTGGTGAGGGCCTCTTGGAGAGTGGGTTCCCTGGGCCACACCTCCCCCCCCTGTCGCACAGCAGCCCTCCGAGCTGCCCGGTTTCCCCCGGCCTCTGTCCCCTGGCCGGTGTGCCTGCTCCCACTGCCCCCAGGTCCCTGTTGTTGTTGGGGTGTCGGGTTAGCCTGGGTGCCCTGTAGTGGCAGACACACCGCTGATTGAGCTGTCCTAGAGACAGAGGCATGGGCCCGCTGGGTGGGAGCTGTGCTGGTGTCGGCAGAGGGGGTCGGGTCTGGTGTGGCCTGTGTCTGGGTGAGGGGAACCGACTGCCCAGAGGTCCCCGATGGTCCGGGCTGGTCATCAGGTTCACTGTCGACAGAGCTGCTATCCTCAGTGTGGGCCTGTTCCGGTGGTGGGATGGACACTTCTGGACCCTCCTGGCTGGTGTGTTGTCGTTCGGGTCCTGCATGGGGTAAGAGAGTTTGGTTATTGTTTCTGTGTGTGCAATAGCATGCGTGTTGTGGGTGCCCTTGTCCCCCAGTGCAGGCATTCCTTGGAGGGAGGTGTTGTGAGGGTATTTAGTGGGGGGGAGGGGTTAGTGCAGTGGTCATGCTTAGGTGATGGGTGCCCATGGTTTGTGTTGGCATGCAGGAGTTGGTGTTGGGATGGGTGGGTTGTGCTGGTGAGACATTGTCAGGAAGGATGTGTGCTGGGGGGTTGGGGGTGAGGGTGGGGGTGTGGGTTGGCATGCTGGTGGGGTGTGGGGGATATAGTAGTTGAGATGGGACTTACCAGAGTCCATTCCTCCGGCTACTCCTGCGAGGCCCTGAGGATGCAGGATGGTCAAGACCTCTTGTTCCCACGATGTAAATTCGGGAGGGGTGGGTGGGGGTCCGCCGCCAGTCTTCTGGACCGCGATGTTGTGCCTCGAGACCATCGACCGGACCTTCCCCCGTAGGTCGTTCCATCTTTTGCGGATGTCCTCCCTATTCCTGGGATGCTGTCCCACCGCGTTGACCCTGTCCACGATCCGCTGCCATAGCTCCGCCTTCCTGGCTATACTGGTGTGCTGCACCTGCGAGCCGAAGAGCTGGGGTTCCACTCTTAGGATTTCCTCCACCATGACCCGGAGTTCTTGGTCCGAAAAGCGTGGATGCCTTTGGGGTGCCATGGGGTGGTGTGGGTGAGGTGTGGGGTGGTGTATGTGATGAGGAGTGTGTTGGTGAGTGGAGCTTTGTGCTACTATGTGGTGTGTGTGATGGTGTAGTGTGCCTCAGTGTGTCTTGCTTTGGATTGTCTGCTGTGTCTCTCTCTCCTTCTCTCAGTATTTGGGGTCGCAGGGGTTTGTGGGTGATGTGGGTGTGTGTTTTATAGTTGGTTGATTGTGTGGGAGTGGTGTGTGTATGTG
The DNA here is from genome assembly GCF_031143425.1 of Pleurodeles waltl. NCBI lineage: Eukaryota > Metazoa > Chordata > Amphibia > Caudata > Salamandridae > Pleurodeles > Pleurodeles waltl. The sequence goes on along the minus strand of NC_090440.1, from coordinate 1,064,513,330 downwards.
TATCAGGTGTGTGTTTTTCAAATTGTCCAATGTGGCTGTGTTTTGGTGATGTGTGTGTATTCTGACCGCGGCGGTGTGTACCGCCAATGGAATACCGCGTTTGAATGACCGCCGTGTGGATTCGTGGGTCGTAATGGCATGGGCGTATTTCTGTTGGCGTGACGGTGGAGGTTTGGTCATCTCCAGTTTATCGCTGCCCGCCGATGTGGCGGGCTGCAGTGGAGGACGGATTTTTGGAGGTTTGGCCGTTATGGGTCAGAATGACCGTGGCGGTTGACCGCGGCCGCGGCGGTGTTATGGCAGTCTTCTGACCGGCGGTAAGGGCATTTTACCGCCGAGGTCAGAATCACCCCCTTTATATCACTTTTCAGTGATATCTTTACAAATTCATATTGCAACTTTGATCGTTTTGACCTGCAATTACCCAGATAAATATTATATATTTTTCTAAACACTGTGTGGTGTATTTTTGTGGTGTTATACTATGGTGTTGTATGATGTATTGCACAAATGCTTTACACATTGCCTTCTAAGTTAAGCCTGACTGCTCGTGCCAAGCTACCGGAGGGTGAGCACAGGCTGATTTTGGATTGTGTGACTTACCCTGACTAGAGTGAGGGTTCTTGCTTGGACAGAGGGCAACCTGACTGCCAACCAAAAACCCAATTTCTAACACATACCACCAGCCCCATCCAGGTAACGTCTTTACGCTAGCCTACCCTTTGCACTGGCTTGCACCATTCCATAAATATGGTGCCCGCTGGTGCTCAGGAATGGTGCACGCCGGTGCTAACCTTTTTGGTGCAAAATTGAATTAGTGCAGTTTTGCACAAAAAATATAAATAAGGGCCCTCAACTCCAAGTTAATGTATACTCTACAGTGCAGACTGTAGGGCTCATAAACAGAGGAGGAACCCCTGCTCAGGATAGGGAAGGCCTGTAGGGCAATCAGGTAGTACCTGACAGGCTGGTCAGACTGGTCCCACAGGTGTGGGCTGTTTGCGGACTTGTTTTATGGTCTGCTGGGACAGTATATACTCTTGAGACCCCTGATATTAAAACAAATCCCTGCACTTTTCCATACTGTGCATAAATATTATTCAGCGTGTCTATGAGTTCAGAACTCAATTTGCAAACATGGTGTTGGACAGTCCATTAGCGCAATCAGGCAGTGACCAAAGGGTTGGTGTAACAGGTCAGCGTTTGGGCTGTGTCTTTGGCTGTTTGTGGGCCTGCTTTATGACTAGGTGGGCCAGTTTTTACTTTTGATTTCCCTGATATTACTTCAAACATTGTCTCTAGAGATCACAAATGTATGCAGTCTCCCATAACTTCCAAAATAACCGTACATGGGATTGCAAGTTCAAAACTTGTCTGATTTGGAAATGAAGGCCACATTTTTAGAAAACCAGGTGCCCTAAAACAGAAAGTGCCCCGGGGTGCAATGGGTGTTTGCGCCCATTTGCACACCCCGAGGGCACTGAAGGGGCTACAGGTGGGCCCTATGGATCACCTAGACATTCCCTTGCAAGGAGTGCAGTCACTCACTGCACCCGCCTGCAAGGGGATCTCTCACTCCTCTTAAAAGTGCAGGAGGCTTGCATCTGCACAGTGAAACACTGAGCAGCTGCTTCAAAGCTGCTCTGTATTTCACTTGAATGACCTGCCCCTAGGGCAGCACACGTTTGTGGCTGCCCTGGGGGAAGTGTATTCATTCTAATACAGCACGCGCTCTTTGTTTGTCAAACTAGGAAAATGCAGTGTATTTGTAATATGGCCCCTGGCTTGTTACCAGGGGCAACTTTTAATTTAGTGCCCGAGCCTATTTTTTGTCCCAGTTTGATCCAGCATGATTAGATACTTTTTTCGCATTCTAATTCACTAGTTGGGGCCACTGCATTTTGGTGCCTAGGCCAATTTTCAGTCCCAGTCTGGCCAAACCCTGCTCACTGTTTTCGAGGTTTCTGTAGTGCACTTGTTAACTCGGAGGAATACCGAGTTAAATGTATGTGCGTTGGAAAACGTAAAGTTATGAAAACAGATATAACCTGTGCCAATGCACACTTTCATGATACGGTCCTTGAGCCTTTAGAAATCTACTGCCCAAAAGTGGATTGTGTGACAAATGGGAGCATCGTGCAGAAACAAAGGTGATACTTTGTGGATGAAGTTAACTATACTATACAGCATTATTGCCAACTTCAAGATTTTCCTGTAAGAAAAGACATGAGTTGCCCTACACCTTTGTTCTTTCCCCGCTGGTTAGCGCTGTAAGTGAATGTAATATTATTTCTCTCTATCATTCTCTTTCAGAAAACTCTGGTAGTGAAATTGAGAGATAAAAACAATAGAATTCGGATAGGCGGCTTAGTAGGCCAAGGCCCCAAACATTGACACCTTTTTTCCAGCACACCAACTGTTGCATCTGGTGGGATTATGTTGATGCCTATGGACTGGAGCCCTCAGTGGGTGGAACTGGAGAGGGACGGACGTGAGCCATGGGTAACGCCGATCTGTAAACTTCAACCCCTATCATGCACTGTTGACAACCCAGTAATTATGGCAATGGTTACTACATGCAGCATGTCCAGGGGAAGCTTTGGGTAGACCACTTACTGCCTCAGTGAGCACCTGTTCGGAATTATGACGGGGTTCACACAGGAGGATTGATGACATGCTGAAGGGAATGGAGGAAGTGGAGTGTAGCGATACATAACAATTGCTAGCTGGAGAGGTTATCAAGCCCTTCAATGTGCTTAGTGCAGAATTCAGTCTGCATCCAGCATAACATTGGCAAACCTCACAGTGAACCCGTTGCCTTAGAAGGACACTAGGACCTGAATGCTTGCTTGTCCAGGTCCTTGAGCCTTTGGAAATCCTAGAAGTGTAAGGCAGCAGCAGAGGAGTGGGGTCCAGACAGTATGAGATTCACCTTCATCATTGGTCCATTGCTGCTATGGCTATTTTCTTCAGAAGGCACTGGCAGCAGGTGCTGCAACAAGACTGTAACAAGGAGGATTGGACTTACCTACTATTTTCTCAGGACCAATACATGAGGGAGGCGAGGCTAAAGCTTTCGTTTTTTATAACATTGCAGAGCTAGGACTGGCTCCAACTCAAGCGTTGATGTTAGGTGCATATGATATACCCAGACACACCCGTCTCTAGGGAAGACATTGGTTCAGGAGCTTGGGAATGGAAAGACTGGGGTGACTAGGTATCTGGAAAGAAAGATGTGCCTTATTCATTATACACCACTACTGCTCATCCTACCGTTATGTTAAACGTAGCATTCTTGGACGTGCTTAGTTATTAGTGGGGCACATAGAAAGGAACTGGGCAGGTGTGTGATGAAAATACTCCTGAAATAATGTTGCAAGGTGCAAAATCGATCATATATTCACTGGACATTATATTTGTCTCTCCTGCCTTTCTCTTCCTTTCTCCATCTGACACCCATCTCTCATCTGCTTTTTCCCTGCGGTGAAATATAGTGACACTTGGAAAAATACAAGGAGTTTTGTTGTCTTGTCTGCTAGCTGTATGTAATTCTCTGGATGCATATAGTTTCACAATGAATTTTCAGACTGTGGTAAATAATCATCTGCTGAAATTCGATGTATTTGTTAAAAACTCAAGTAAACAAATGCTTTAAATGCTGCAGTATTATTGAGTTACCGTGATAATGCTGGCAGTGCTTAATTTGTAAATTAAGAGGTGCTGGTGCTCAAAGCCCTTCTCTTAAACACGAGGCTGCTGTAATTAAATCTGCCAGCACTGAATACCGAGGCAGCGGAATCATGAAGCCGACTCGGGCCTCTCCAATCCATTTACGGCTACCCCTGCCCCTTCAGCTCATCCTGCAACTTTCTACTTTCTCCCTTTAAGATGCTTTTTAGTTTTTCCTTTTTCGTCTTTCACGTGTGTCTTTTACTCACAGAAAATGCTTGAGGCATAAGAATAAGCCCCGGCCCTCACAAATAAGTGCCGGTGCTTAGCACCGGAAACAACAAGCACAAATTAAGCACTGGGGAGACGACAATATAATACCGCACACCTTCCTGTAATGTTCCAAGACGTCTCAAGCAGCTTTTTATCTGCTAGTGAAACTTTGGAGGTGGGATGCACACGATATCAAAGTTTCCCTATATTTACTAAAAGAGGGGGATAACAATGGATTGGAAGCTTGTGGGCCATGGAAATGTGTAATGTTTTGCTACACAAATACCTTCCGCAGTTCACAAACGAAGACCTTTCTCAAAGTTTCTCTACTTACATTTTAGGTGGGACACAGATATCACCTCCCTTAAACATATTGCAAATTAACACATAATAAATCCTTGGAAGATTTATTCACTCTCCAATTTTTTGTGCGAGTAATATTCGAGGTGGACCTTCAGGATGGGTAAACAGTCAGTGACCCTTCAGACTTAGAAAAAAGAGGAAAGGGAGATATACAGCCTAGTCTGCTTTTCTCCCATTTCCTAGTATGGTACTGAAAAGCAGGATAGTAATGCAAAGACACAACATTTGGCATGTGAGATGGGAGATACATTGTTGCCATCATATTGTGTGCCCTCTGTCTGTGAAGTGGGAGTGAGACCAGGCAGAACCTTACAAAAACAGCAATTTTGTCCTGTCTCAGGGCAAGAAATCTGCTCACACTGAAACATGGTCACTTCTGAGGGCTGTCATCCAGAAACCACCTTCTCTTATCACTAATTGACCAAGGCTCACCCAATGACAGGAGAAGTCTACCTCAGAGGGACAGATAGTAACTACTTTTTGCGTATGTCTCTTTCCTCAACACTGCTATCCTTATTTACTTTTTAGCCTATTTTACTTGCCATATTGCCTGTTCCCTACTGGCTTCTTTTGTGACTACCCTGCCTGTTCAATATTTATGCTTATGCTCAACAAAGTACAGGATGCAGAGGGCTATAAACAGCAGTGATCTATCTCCCGAAACCCTCGCTCATTAAGGCGTAGGAAGCAGAGAACTGCAAACAACAGCTCTCTATGTCCTGACATCTGCTAAGTCCTAGCACTGTGGGGCTGCAATGAAGGGAGCCTCCAGCTCCCTCCTTGCACCACCTCATTTTGCTGCTTGAACAAAATCACAATTAAAGTCAGAACGTGGCACACAGGAAGATGTGGACCAAGTTAGAACCCAGAATAATTTCAAGTTTGTGGGAGGTAAGTGAAAGTGGGACTCTGGCTGAGTGCTCGTCTGAAAATGTATAAATGTGTGCATGTATGAATGAGTATATGTAAATGAGCGTGTCCCTGTGCTGTGTGTTTGTTTCTGCCTGCTTTGTTTTGTGTCCTTGCATGATGGTGTATGGCTTGAACGGGAGTGCTAGAAAGTGGGCTAATGATTTCACAGATACCCCATCATTTTAACATTCCCCAGATGCCACTGCTAATAGTGGTATACTTTGGCACAAAAATACTATGCATATTTACGTTGACGAGCCGGCCAAATTGTGTTTTCGGGGTATTGGGGGCTTCTTGGGAAAACCGACAGAGTAAAACAAAATCATAAAGTGTGTAGAAAGAAAAACAAAAAAATAAGAGGAAAAGGGAGACAGCAGAGGACTTAGAGGAGGACACGGGGAAGAGACTTAGAAAACAAACTTCTTTGTAGAGTGAAAAAGCTGATAAGAAACTTTCACCAAAAACATACACATTTAGTACTACAAATCTTGATGAAATCAGGTATACGTTTTGAGGAACTGATGCCTTTTCCTGTACATGTTGGACCTAATAGAATTTATTCTAGGTCAGTTCACTCAGTTAAAATTCTGTTTGAACCTGTAAAAACAATCTTAGTTTTTTTAATTTTCACCCATCAGTGTAATATTTTCAGTTGTATACCATTACTAACAGGTTAACCAACACTACTGACATTTCTTTGAAAAGTAATGTCTCGTTTTGGGAGCTCATGCTTAATACGTAAAGTATCAATAATCTGTTTCAAAAGGCTGTGACTATTCTAACCATAGATTAGCAATCCACAGCCCTTCACCCATATTGATCAAAAGAGTCAATACTCCATACTTACATATAGAATGGTCCCCATTCCTGCTGCTTTGATAGAAGGCTGTTCCAATTTGAACCCTTAGCCCATGACTCGGAGAAAGGATTTGAAACTTATATGTTACACGTTACACGTTTACAACCATGGGCAATATGTATCTTCTATTTTTGCAGTCGCATTTTGGTATGTATGAATTCCAATTTGCAATTCTGTAACACATTACTGAATCACACTTTGGAATTGCGCATACATACTGATTCAGTATTAGGTGGGGCATGTCAAGGGGATCCCTTCCTAATACCGAATTGCACCAACGGGTGTGAATGTTTTGTGACAGAAATGCAGTCACAAAACATTTGCGTTTTACCACCTACTTCAAGTACGTGGTAACCCATTCGCAAATGAAAAGGGGACCCCAAAGCACACCTTCCCATTTGTGAATAATAGTGAAAAAGTTTTATACTGCTTCTCCTAAAGAATGAAAAGAAAACTTTTCATTTTTCTTTTTTTAAACACATCCTTTAAGAAAACGGCCTGCATTTAAAAAAAAAGATTGCTTTATCGAAAAGCATTCTCAGACATGGTGGTCAGCTGAGCCCAGCAGGCTACCATCCTTTTGTTTTTTGGATTTCCTAATGAGCTGCAAATTGCAACCTGCCTTATCAATATTAATGAGGTAGGTCAACTTGCGACTTATTAGGAAATGCTGAATGAAACTCAGAGTTTCATACATTCAAATAGCGATTACCTAATTGCGATTCACAGAGGATCACAATTAGGTAATCACAATTTGGAATAATGATACATATGGCCCCAGATCTTTTAACACACTCTCCTAATACTAATCCAAAAACGGTTTCGCTGAAAGAAATAATGCAACTCTAAACTGAACTGCACTGCTCCATATTAACGAAGGGACACATTGGGCCCAATGCCTCAGTTTGGAAAGCCCTGCGTCATATTATACTTGCTCCAGGTATAATGTATGCAGGGTCGACGTTCCCATGAAAACACAATGCAGAACTGACACAGTGAAATTTACAACATTTCACTGCATCAAAACGTTACCACCTGCTCATAACAGGGGTAAAAGTGACACAGGGCTTTTTTCTATGAGAGACTCCTCGCATAACTGGAGTTGCATCAGTTTAATGACGCCACTCCAGCAATGCATGAGTTTAGCACCAACTAATGCATCCGACATGTTGACCCATCTGTGAAATCGTGCGCCATGGAGCTTTGTATTCTAAATTAAGTGCATCCATAGGGTAATCGGAGAATGTGTTGGAAGCGCAAGAAATCTGATGCATCGATGATAATGCATCAGATTTTTGTAAATGAGGCCCCTGGAGTCTCAGTATGGGCATAAGACCTGCTGTAAGTGCTGTCTACGAGACCTTTATTTATAGCCATGTGCGGTTATCCATACCCAGGACACCAAGGCACCTCAGCAGCCAAAGTAGCTCATTACATCATACGCAAAAAAAATATTTTTTTTTACACTTCACATGAAGATGCTTTGAAATGAAGAAACACAACTGAGATGCCAGAGGGATAAAGTTTTCAAAAGCGGCAAAATCAAAAATTATTCAATTCAGGAAAGTTTGCAGGCTTTGAATTTGGTGCTACTCCAACAAAAAAGCTTTGAAAGTGCATATTGATTCTCAAAATAAATAATAATTTACATAGCATAAACCTATCTAAAGAGTAATAGGTTGCCCTGCACTGACTTCTACAGTGCAAACATAATTCATATTCCCACCACAGATTCTTGCAAAACAGGAACTGCTAGCTTCTGTATCAACTCTTAAATAAAATAGACCAAAATTTCAAGTTAGCTGTCCATACCAAAAAGAATGTTGAAAAAAAAAAGAAACTTGTACACCAGCTACCTAGAAATTATTCCCTTTCACTCACAATAAATGAAAAAACAACTCCAAAAATGTCAACGTATTGGATTAATTTGTGAAACAGAATGCAGTCGCCATCAAACCTAAAGGACTTCAATATCCAGTTGAACTATGAGCTCTCCAAGGGTCTACCCCTCACTGTTTGTGTTGGGTAGACCAGCATGGAAATCTCAGCTTTATCTGGCTGATACAGCACAACCATCTGGAGAGTCGGTGCACAAAAAAGATCAAATATGCACAAGCTGAAAAATCAGTTTTAAAAGGTTTGAAAGAGTCTCCATCCTTAGAAATCAACAGTTGTTTTTTGTTACACACAGTACCTGGGATGCGTCAAATATAACAATGCATAGAGACCGCAGAGGAGAAGATGTGTGGAAAAATATTGCGCTGCATCGGATTTTCTGGCGTAGCACAGATGATGCGTTGTTTCTTTCCTTGCTGCAAGGGGTTGCATCAATGTTCAGGCATGCCGTCTTGGTTCCTCACTGCGATGCGGGGAAATTTTGACTCCCAGGGATGATACGTTGAAAATCTTTGATGCACTGGTAGAAGGAGCAGGCCCTGCATCGAGCTGGTGGGCGATGCGTCAAATTTTCCATCGAAAGGCAGACGCTGCATCGAATTCTCCATCAGGAAGTCAGTGCTGCATCGTTCAAGTTGGCAGTGTGGCGATTTCTTAACCGCAATGCAGGCTTTGCATCGATTTCTGCAGACGTTGCATCGATTTTCAACACAGAAGGAGTTTCTTGAAGAGGTGAAGTCTTTGCTGGCCCTGAGACTTCAGAAACAGGAGGCTGCATTTCCTGGTTGTCCCTGGCCATGTAGATGTGCTGGTGTATGTACTGGGGCACAGCGTGTAGGAGGTTGTTGAAAAACTTGATACTCCTCCAGCCAATGCTATGACATGCTGGTAGCTATCACTGGCCAATAGGCAGAGGGAGCACAGCACCTGTAGGTGGTTCGGGATGGCATTGCTGTGCTGTGTTGGGCTCCCAAGGTTTGGTTTCGGTATGGCAATTAGGTCAAGGATCACATTGCTACTCAACCTGTACTGCTCAAATTATCTTCTCCTCTTTCTTCTCAAACAGGTTCAGCCTGACCCTGAAGATCCTCTCCTGTCTCTGCCTCCTCTGCTGGTCAGCTAGTATTTGTATCCTCCTCACCATCAGGTACAGGGCAGCCATTGTGGGTGGTCCCTGATGCATTCAGGACCCTACTTTATAGGTTGTTGCAAGTCTACACCTATTTTGGATTGATTTTGAATTGCATGTGCAAACAGGTCATTTTGCAACTGATCGCAAACTGCAACTCATTTGTACACACATTTTTGTGACTATCAATTTCCAACCTCTTTTATTTTTCGACTCTCGTTTGTGAATGCTTGTCGTACATCGCGTATGAGTGGTTTTGCATTCACAAACCCAACTACGGCCAAGTTGCAAATCAGTCGTGCATCGGGCCCAAAGTCACTTTTAAGAATGGAACTTTCAGGACCTAGCGTTGCCAACCCATTTGTTCTATCCAACCCATGCTTCATAGCGACCAGCCTAAATCTCTTAATCATAGGTGCTTAAACATATTATAAAATCATATCTGGGGTTGCCTCATTCAGTTTTTGTTGTTTTGGTGCTATTTTTGCTCTATAAATGTTTCTCGATTTTTTTAAATTTGAGTGAGATTTTTATTGTCTTGTGTTTCAAACCTTTTAGCTATTTTGTTACAGCTAAGGCCCTGATTTATACTTTTTGGTGTAAAACTGCACCAACGCAGTTTTGCCCCAAAAAGTTTAGCACCGGCTTGTACCATTTCTGTGCACCAGCCGGGCACCATATTTATGGAATGGTGCAAGCCGGTGCAAAGGGTAGGTTAGAGTAAAAAAAATGACGTTAGCTGGGTGGGGCTGGCAGTATGGAAGAAGGGAGTTTTGCACCTAAAAATGACATTAGGCAGGTTAGAGTAAAAAACAAAAAAATTACTCTAACCTGCGTAGCGTCATTTTCTGACACAAAACCATCCATACCACATGACTCCTGTCTTTTAAAAGACAGGAGTCATGCCCACCACCCAAATGCCCAGCACAGGGGACCAGGGTCCCCTGGGCATGGCCATTGCACCCAGTGCCATGTAGGGGGGCCCATTTCAGGGCCCCAAAGACACTTAAAAAATATTATATACTTACCTGTACATACCTATACTTACCTGGGATGGGGTGCCCCATCTTCCGCTATCCCTCTGGTGTGGGCAGGGGTGTTCAAGGGTCCTGGGGAGGGCACCTGTAGGCTTATTCCATGGTGTTCCATCATGGAAATAGGTCCACAGGTCCCCTAACGCATGCCCTGACCCAGGCATTAAGAAATGGTACAAAGCAAGCTTTGCACCATTTTTGACCCCTCCTCCACCCGTTCATGATTTTTGCACAGGAGGATAGATAAGGCGGTAACACCTTAGAGTAATTTTTTGCCCGGAAATGGCTACCTTTTATCTCATTGATGCAAGGTAGTTTTCCGCAGGCAAAAAATGACTTTAACTCCAATATTTTGGGCTAGACATGTCCAGCACCAAAATATAAAAATTGAGTTAAGTTTGTGCCAGATTTGCGTCCAAAAAAGTACGCAAATCCAGCTCAAACAGAGTATAAATATGCCCCTTAGTGCTTTATACATTTTTGTTAAGTTAAGCCTGTCAGCTCCATGTCATAGCCCTCAGGGGTTGAACTCTGATTTAAATTATTGAAACTTTTGACTGCACGTAACAGTATAGTGGCTTTATCACAGATACGTATACATCCTAACTATTAAACCGCTTGCTCATGCAGAGACTATGGTCCAAGCAGTGCTAACTCTAGATTATTGGTTGACCGTAGGTATTCCTTCCCCTCGATGTGCAAGTTTAGCTGATTAGCTGCAATTCTTTTGTATATGGCAGTGGATTCAAAATGCCTCCATTTAAGTGTGGGCCTGGCCAATTTTTCACTCGTCATCTGTTCCAATTTATGTTTTCACAAACAGAAGAGCAGAGGTTTCTACAAAACTAGTAGGGTGCTTTCCACAATATTATGGTAATTAATTCAAGAATTAAGGTAAAATTAAATAACCCAAACTTCTGTGGCCTGTTAATGCATTGTTGCCATTTCACATACATTTCCACAAACCTCTAATATAATGTAGGCATATGTACATTTAGGGCCTAATTACGACCTTGATGGATGGGATACTCCCTCACAAGCCTGACGGATATCCCGCCTGCCGTTTTACAAGTTCCACAGGATATAATAGGACTTGTAATATGCTGGAAAAGATATTTGTCAGGTTTTTTATGGAGTATCCCATCTGCCGAGGTCATAAAAAGCTGAGGTGCAACCTCGATTCTTGCCGGTCCTACTCTGGCCGAGGTTGCTGCTGACACTGGTACATCACAACAGTCCGTGCCCTCCAGAAGGAGTCTCAGAGGAAAAACCCCTAAGGGAAAAAACCTCTTTGACAGGAACTCCCTGGAACAGAAATAAAAAAGACACGAAAAAATCTGAATTCCAACGCCAAGAAAAGAATAACTGGAAAAGCTGGAAAAATAGGAACAAAAACTGGAATCAGAGAAAAACCAGCCAGCTAGTGAGCACCACCAAAGTAAGTGTTGCAACGCAAGGAGAACAAGAATCTAACCCCTTACATACGCTTTAGCAGGAAGCAACATGCAGGAAGTAGCAAGAACGCCATTTTGGATTAGGAAGGAGGCTATAGAACAAGGCAGAAGAAGGCACCATTTTAGAAAGGGAAAAAGATGCATGCAGGGAAAAGACACAAAGAAGGGGCATGCTGGGAAGAAGAGAATAAGGCCCCACTAGGAACAAGGAAAGAAGAAAAAAGGAAGAAAAAGAGACGAAAGAAAGAGCCCTAGAACAGGGTACCAGGTAAGTTAAGGGCAGTGGTGGGGGCACAGACACCCCATGGTGAACACCCTCGGCACGCGCTGAATGTGGCAAGGCCCGACGCCCAACCCTGGGCCTTCGACCTTGCTGCAGGCAACAATGTGAGCCGCCCCATGGCTGGGAAAATGTATCGCTGCCCTAACATAGGACGCCACGGGAGCCTGCGGCATGACACTCACAGCAAGATAGCCACTGACAGATTCAATCTCACACCCAGACAGACACTCTCACACTAACTCTCACACCCTTGCAGACACTCTTATGCTCATTGTCACACTCGGAGATAGATACTCCTACACCCACTCTTTCATTGAAGTAGAGAATGTCACACTTACTCTCACAGCAAGACCAAGACTCTCACACCCAAAAAGACACTCATATCCACTCTCACACCAGTGCTTATAGTTAGGAAATAGATTTTTTTTTAAACATAGAAATTCACTGAAAAAAACAAAGGTTACAGGGACATTATAGCTAAGAAATAGAATTAATAAAATTGTAGAAATTCACAGCAAACAAAATGTTCCAGGGATGTTATAGTAAGGTTCTCAATTTACTCATACAAAACCATAGAAATTCACCTGTTACAGTTAGATTTATCTAAAGTAACTATCACTCATGCCCTAAGGTAACTATTACTTCTGCCTTTGCCATGTGGTGCTAATGATCCCACAAATTTCAGCACTCATGACATCTTCAATAACATCACTAATCATATCAATGTACTATTTGTAGCACATTTGTTATGAGTTATAGAGACTATAACAGGTGAACTTCTATGGTTTTCTATGAGTAAATTCAGAAATTCTGAACCTAACTATAGTCCCTGTAACCTTTGTTTTTTAAGTATATATATATATATATATATATATTTATATATATATATATATATATATATATATACATTTGATTGGTAGTGCCATGTACATATACTTGTTGGAAGGTCTGGGAATGATGTATCCAAAACCTTTGAATGGGAAAATGCATTGAGAGATGATATTCCTAATTGGATCTTTGTAAAGGATTTAAACTTTCTAACAACCTGCAAGGCTAATTCACTCTTAAACTGGCTGGGAAGGACAGAAATAAATAATCACGTTTAAATGTCAACTAAACTAAATAGGGACATGCTGTCCAAAGTGTAGCACTCAGATCAGACCCTAAGGGTGCTGCGCAGTCTAGTTGGTTGGAGTATTGTTTCTCAGATCACCAGATGTGACTACAGTTTAAAGAAACATAAGCTGTTAACTTGACCAGCTCACACTGACTGAAGATGTTTCTGCTGATGTAAGAAAGAAGGGAGAACAAAGGGCCTCACACACAAACTGTTTCAATGATCACAATCTCTCGGATTTAGTAAATGTGAGGATTTGTGACAGCTAAAACAGTTTGTGAAATGTTCTAAACCCAATGAATAATTTGGAAAAGGTTTTTCAATTGATAAATGAGTTAAGCAAAGAATAAGTAAATGGAAATCGAAGAAGCTTGTTTAGGGCTTCACTTGAAAATACTGCTTGTTTATAGTATGTAATACAATTTTGGGACTGAAATTCCTTGGGATCACTGCCTTCTTCTATTAAAAAGATTGTGAACATTTTCATTGTTTTTAAACCGGCTGTATTTGAAAAAAAAAAGGAAAAAAAAATGTTTTATTTGAATGCAACAACAAATATGGTGGTCTGCTGACCCATACAGGCCACAATCCCTGTGACTGCTGACAATTGTAATCGGTTGTGTTTGTGAACTACCTTATGCATATTATTGAGACAGGTTGAATTGTGACCCACCCTCATTCAGTATTTTGAGAACCAACCTATTTGTACTTAGGTTGGTGCATACAATACAGTCAGTAGAAGTTGGTGTCCAAATTGCGACCACTTTTACCTAATACATTTTAGAACATTGTAAATAAGAAATCACAAATAGTAAATGGTGATTCATCGCAATTTATGATTTCTTATTTTGAATCTTAGTACACGGGTCCCAGAGTACCATACAGAAATGGAAGGACTTTACTAATACATCATCAGAGCGTTTTCATATTCATTGCTCCTTTGCTCTGTGAGCTCCCTACAGGCACATCTCAGATTGTGAATTTTGGTGTTTCCTGAGTATTTGTCCTTCATCCATTGGAGACAAAATCTGTGGTAACTCTCCAGAAAATAAGTAAGCAACACTATAAAATGCACCCTCTGCCATGCAGTAAAACATTAATCAACATTAATTACTGTGTTCCAACTAAGTTTGAGATTGTGGGTGCACAAGGTCATTGTTCTACATCAACCACTAAACAATCACCAATAAACACAGATCAATGGATTCAAGCTAGCGCCACTGGATTTAAGCTAGCCTGGCTGATGAAGGGTGATACCCTGAAAACGTTCCTAGGATGCTTGAATCCTGTCCAGGGATGACCTGGCTTGGCAGTTTGGGCTGGACTGCTCCCCAAGACTGATTCGCATACGGCTGGGTCTGAACTGGGGTGACATGGCAAGCAAAATAATGATAGATTAAAACTAGATCTGTGACAGGGGGCGAGTGTTTGAAAAGTTTCAACACTCCATTCATCATTTTACTTTGTGATATTGCGTTGTGTGCCCTAAGTGGCTAGTGAATGGTCAGACGTGGGTCCCTTGTTTGCTGCGCCACTGGATTCAAGCTAGCTTGGCTGATTAAGGGTGATACCCTGCAACCAGTCCTAGGATGCATGAATCTTGTCCAGGGACGACCTGGCTTGGCAGTTCAGACTGGACTGCTCCCAATGGGAGCTGGATCAAGACTGATTTGCATATGGCTGGGTCCGAACTGGGGTGACGTGGCAAGCAAAATATTGATAGATTAAACCCAGATCTGTGACTGGGGGCGAGTGTCCATCGTTTTATTTTGTGATATCGACAATCTTATAGTGCCCAAGTTCTGACAAAATATAAGAGCCATATCCAAGTGACTTTCTAAAAACGTAAAGAATCATTCTTTGTCAGCCAACAAAATTAACTCAAATGGGATGCAAATTTACCACTGGGATTAGGCACAATAAACAATATTTAGACTGGGGAGCCATGCTATATTGTTATGATAGATAATTGTTCAAGAAAATACTACTTTTCTTTTGTAGAATCTCTATGTCTCATCTATGTATATCTATTTGATTTACCTGGGCTAGTGGAGAAAGGCTTTATAAAGTTCTAAATTCAACATGTTGATTGCTGATAAATTTGGTAATTTGGTAGAGAAAGAACTGGTAAATCTCACTAAGACATACTGTGAAATTATTGAGGAGACCACCTACCTCATCAGGAATTACTTGAGAGGCATCATCTTCTTCAGACAAGACAGTTCTCTCACTCTCTCCCAGGACCTTTTAGAAGTGACATAAACTTGCTCAGGACCCTGAGAGTGGGGGATTGTACGGGCTTCTGTTGAACTGGTCCTACTATGGTGCATAAAGAGTGGCTATTGTTGACTCTTGCTGGTATGCACAGTCACCCTGCAAGAGGTGTGAGGCCTCGTTGGGTTATTGAGTGCAGGAGAGAAGTGTGGTTTACCTTTGTGGACATGTGAGGTTCTACTGAAGAAGACCCCTTGTCAGGCAATCAACAGTGTTGAGCAGGAGGGTTAACCCAGAGCTCTGAAGCTAAGCGGTTTCTGAAGGAAGGGAGAAAACAGTGTCACCAAGGAAGGCAGTAAACATGCTCAGGCAGAATCTGGTGTCAGGAGGCTCCTAGCTGGCTTGGGCTAGCCACCAGGGGTGAAACACTGTTAACCCTGCTAAAAACTGTCCAGCATTGACCAAGATATCTCAAATTATAATTGTCACTCATGAGCAACTCTTTGAACCTAGAGTGTGTGTCATAGGGCTCAGGGCTCAACTGTCAAAAAGAAACATTCAGAACAATTGTGCTCAAGCCCAGGAACAACTAGTTTTCTCCTAGCAAAACTAGGGGAACAATCTTGTGTCCCTTTAATATTTCTTCATTAAAGGTGAAAGAACTGTTCTGGATGTTACAGTCACCCAAGAAGCATTGACAGCATTGTGCTGCACCTCAGAAGAGCTTCTAGGACTATCTATGTGGCACTGCCAGTCAGGCACCACTTAAGTCACCAGGAGCAGTGTTGGCACCACTCTCCATGCTTAAGGAGTCCAGAAGTGAGCAGTCAGAGAGCTGAATGTCTAGCTTCACCACACATCATGGTCCATGTTGTCAGTGCGTGTGGACAAGAAGGAGTAGGCCCTGCTCACAGCCTAAATTCAGTGTGTGTGGGTGCCCCACAACGAACAGTGACACCGGAGTTTGATAAAAAAGTAAAACTGCTTAAGAGCTTATTGGCTAAGAGTGTAGACACATCAAAGAGCAGCAGTTTGCGCTCTGCATGACTAGTGTCCTTGTTGCTAGGCAACCACTACAACAGAAAAACGCTCACAGACTTAAGACACAATCTCAACACAGCTGTGATTAACTCTGGCTGTTGATAAGACGTTTCTAAGAGAGACCTTACAATGACAGTTAATATGTGTTCATTTTAGGACTGGCCACATTTTGTAAGAGGGGCTTTAAGTTAATGTTACTTGTGGTTAGGTCTGCCGAGAAAGTGCTTGGTCTTTTTTCTGGCAGACCTTATTGCTGTGCTTATAGTTCATGGCTTTTTTATTGAAAATCCAACAGATGTGTTTTTTATTTGTGGCTGATTTGACAATGCCCTAATGTGTAAACCTTTGTACTCAGACAGGGAACATCTTTATTTGTTTTAGAGTCAATGTGGGGATATTGTCGCCTTTTATGGTTTGTACTTGACCATCAACAAATTGACACAGAGGCCCATATTTATACTTTTTGACGCTAAACTGCGCTAACGCAGTTTAGCGTCAAAAAATTTAGCGCCGTCTAACGCCATTCTGAAGCGCCATGCGGGCGCCGTATTTATGGAATGGCGTTAGCCGGCGCAAGCAGACCGGCGCTGCCTGGTTTGCGTGGAAAAAAACCACGTAGACCAGGCAGCGCCGGCGTTGGGCAAAAATGACGTTAGGGCGTCTTAAAATGGGGCAAGTCAGGTTGAGGCAAAAAAATCGCCTCAACCCGATTTGCGCCATTTTTTTACGACGCCCAGACGCCATTTCATGACTCCTGTCTTAGTAAAGACAGGAGTCATGCCCCCTTGCCCAATGGCCATGCCCAGGGGACTTATGTCCCCTGGGCATGGTCATTGGGCATAGTGGCATGTAGGGTGGCACAAATAAGGCCCCCCTATGCCACCCAAAAAAAATTGAAAAATATAAAAAATTATACTTACGTGAACTTACCTGAATGTCCCTGGGGTGGGTCCCTCCATCCTTGGGTGTCCTCCTGGGGTGGGCAGGGGTGGCAGGGGGGGTCCCTGGGGGCAGGGGAGGGCACCTGTGGGCTCATTTTGAGCCCACAGGCCCCTTAACGCCTACCCTGACCCAGGCGTTAAAATGTGGCGCAAATGCGGGGTTTTTTGACCCGCCACCTCCCGGGCGTGATTTTTGCCCGGGAGTATAAATACGACGCATTTGCGTCGCCGTCATTTTTTTAGACGGGAACGCCTTCCTTGCATCTCATTAACGCAAGGAAGGCGTTCACGCTAAAAAATGACGCTCTTTGCCAATACTTTGGCGCTAGACGCGTCTAACGCCAAGGTATAAATATGGCGTTAGTTTTGCGCCGAATTTGCGTCGAAAAAAACGACGCAAATTCGGCGCAAACGGAGTATAAATATGCCCCAGAGTATCTCACAAATAATTGGAACAGACAACATGTTTGGGGTTTGTTATTGCAGAGGGTTATTGAGTGAGGCCCATTTAGGAAGAATTCAATTTGTTAATCTTACCAATAGCATGTATATGGCTGTACTTTTGTGCATAACCTACAGTAGTTTGTGCTTTGAATTACAGTTCCTTTTAGAATAAAAAACAATTACTGGATTTGGGGTTATTTAGTCTGCATTGCTGAATTCTGAGTTTCAAACCCACTGCACCTTCCTGGGTCTTTGCTAAAATGGATACTTATCCTCAGTTTCAAGGTTCATTGCATGATGACAGCATGACTTCAGAGATAAAAGTCCTCCATTTATACAGTTGGGACCCATTAAATTCTGATTGCCCTGGGCCCTCTTAAAAAGGATTTATCATAGGGACGATATTACAGTCCCATTTCTGGGCACCCAAATAGCTAATGTTATTAGTAAGATCTGGGGTCATGGCTTGATACCACATGATGGTGGACATCCATTAGTGCTGCAACTAAACGGGGACCCATGTTCCGTCACATCTGATTCATGAAACACTCGGAACATAGTGAATGTCTTGAAGTCGCTAAAGAAATGGGGGCCAGGCACACGGGTGGACAAATAGCTGCAGACTGACTGCAACTGCACAGCCTGCAAAGATTTCCAGTGCAGCACAGGTGAGTCACTGTAATGCTGGCAGCGACTGCATCCTCCAGTGAATTTGAGGGTCTACTGCCTTCTAAGACAGAGGAGAAACCTGCAGCTGTCCGATGGCCTAGGAAGCCTTTCTAGTGTTGATCATGGCTGCAGCCTAAACAGTGTATCCCCATGAGGTGTAATTGATTGGTGAAGGGCAGGTGGAGACAGCCTTCACAGCGCTCATGCTGCAAGGCGTTGGGCAACTTGATCTGGGAGAACCCGAGAGGAGCTGTGATCCACACAGAGACATTTGAGCTGCCCTCCCTTGGTAACATGCTGTAAATAGACCCCCTTAAAAGCCCAGAGGAGAAGTCCTAGTGTGGGGACAGTAAAACATGCCCCATCTGTATGTGGCTGGGAGTTTCAGACCACACACTGGCCTCTCCCACACTGGAGGTGCAAGCTGGACCCTCTTTTTGGGAACTGTGAATTTCCCTGGGCTCTGGGATCTACTGCCCCTCCCACACATGTGAGCTGTATAAACCACAAGACCACCTGAGCCTCCGTATGATCGACCCATATTTTTACATTAAACTGGGGGTAGAACAGTCTCAGACTGGTAAGTCACATCAGACATCCAAGGTCCTGATTACACTGGGGCATCTCATTGGAGGCTCCTTCCACCCACACAAATTTACTGGAATAGCCAAGAGAGTGCTCAGGCCTCCTCAGATCAGACTACTTCACACTCACTGACTTGGGAGAGTGGCAGGTCGGGGATGACAGAGCCAAATAAGCCATCATACTCCTACAAACTGACCCTCGTTGGACTGCTGCGAAACATCAACATCCCTCAGATGGGACACAACAGGATTAGCAGGAATCTTTCTTCAGTGACATTATTACCTGAACCATTCACTACAGGCCAAGAGGATACCTGTGATCCCATGGTACCCACAACACTATCTCAAACAATGCCTGCACTCAGGGCAACAAAGTTAGACAAGATCCTTGTAGTCATTGCAGAAACCAGACAAAATCTTGGTATCAGAGTGGATGTGGTGGCAGTGAAACTATGAGACGACCAACACAAGCTTGCAGACAGAGTCAAACAAGTAGAATCAGCCATACAAGACCTTTCACTTCTCTGAAAGCAAAGTTGAGGATGCCATGGGTAGATTGCATCACAATAAGATATGTATCATAGACTTCCCAGAGAGAGAAAAGGACACAGTCCCCACTACCTTCTTTGAGAAATGGCCGTCCACTCATGTGGCCCCCATGGGCCTCTGTTCTTTCTTTTCATTGAAACATGCCCACCTGGTACCTTCCAGCACCCTCTGCCTGAGACCCCCCAAAAATGGTGGTTGTCAAATTGTTAAACTTCAGGGAAAAAGGTACGATCCATCAGGCCATGAGGCACATCGGTTGTGTTGCCTGGGACAATATACAGATAGAACATTTTCTGGAATACAATCTCACAGGCCAGCTAAATTGGGCCTCTTTCATGGGCATGGAATGGAATCTGTGGGACACCAGCCTCAAATACTCCCTGTAATTCCCAAAAAACTTAAAGTAATCACAAACCAAAAGACTTAGGGCCATATATAATGAACCATTGTGAATCAGTCTTCAGACGCAAGCTGAATACTGGCTGCAAAATTATGAAAATTGAATTTATGAAACCTACTCGCAGCCCAAAATTGTGTGTTACGAATGGTTAATGGTTTGCTAATTTACTGCCTGTAAATAGTGAATTTCAAATAAAAAATAATTATTTGTGATTCGCTATTCATATGTTTATCATAGTTGAACATAGTCGCAAAAACAGCAAATAGCACATGTAATTTACCACCACCTCGACCCAGGTGATAATAATGTGCAAACTATATGAAAAAGCCACAGAATGCATCAGATTTTTCCAAAATGGCTGCTTTGTATTGCGGAGAAGGAAGATTTTGGCTGGTTTGCAGAGAAGGTGGAGAAGACAGGAGAGGATCTTCGGACTGAGGGTCACAGTTTTTGAATACACAGAGAAGGATATATGCAGCAAGTATAGGATAAGTACTGAATTAATTCTAGATGTAAATACTGAACTAAAGCCTCGGATGGAGAGACACATCTCGTGCAGTATGGCCATCTCCACCCACATGCAGGTGTTATGCACTTTGCAACTATAGCATTTGGTAGCTATCAATGTGTGACTGCAGCAGCTGGTGGTGTGTCCCTGGACCTCACTGTCTCAATTTTTTCATGCATTCCTTGATTCTTTTTCAATGCAAATCAATTCCTACACATAATTTGGTATATTTGAGTTACAGCCCACAACTCTCGAAGACCAAGTGTTCTGTGAAACAACACGTGAAACTACTGAAAACCACATAGCCAAAAACAGCAAACACTGCAGGCATGCAACCATTGGAACGAGAGGTACAGTTCCCCTCTCAACCCAGCTTGGAACTGGCCATGTTCAGCCACTAAGCCACAAAGAACTGAAGGAGGTGAGGCAACTTCAAGCCTGTTTGCTCGAGTCTCTGTGGTGCATTGATTTCAGGGAGTACAGAACAAAAATATCCTATATTAGGAGACCAGTAGGGCTGATTATTGGCGAGGTTGCTCAGATGCAAATTGACCACTCGGTACTTGAGGGCTGAGCACGTGATCAAAAATCTGCTGCTCCTCTTTGATGCAGTCCTCTACCAAGCCTTCACTGTGCTGGCTTCTGCTTGCTACCGGACCATCCCATTGGAAATTATTGTTGGGATTAATTCCCATATTCTATGCGGCTGACCCCGGTGCAAGTTCAGACCAATAGGTGACATGCTTCTTGTCTTTTTTTTTGCCATCCTAAGGAGGCCATATTTATAGAAGGCCAAACCATATCAACAGTTTTTGTACAGATGAAAACAAGTGATCAAGCCACATGAAAGGAGGACCAAAAAATTGAAGAGGTTTTTGGTTGCAACCCTCCTGATGGTGGACTACCTCTATGGTGGACTGTTTTAAGGGCTAAGAATTTAGACACTGTTAGAAACGGGGTCTCGAGTTGTCAGAGGTTTTCACCCTGTCCAAGTAGGAACTCTCACTCTAGTCAGGGTAAGGGAGTCACACAGTTAAGATAACCCCTGGTCACTCCCTTGGTAGCTTGGCAGGAGCAGTCAGGCTTATCTCAGAGGCAATGTCTAAAGTATGTGTACACACACACACACACATGCAGTAACACAGTTAAAAAGACTACAAAAGGACTTCACACCAGTTTAATACAATAGTCAATATTTATCTGGACAAAACAAGTTTTTTCTTAACAAGTTAGTCAATTGTTCGGTTTTTGAGGCATATTCAGAGATGAAACATGAGTAAAACTCACACAACCCGGTAAAGGATTTCAAACCTGCCTTGTCACTTGGTGGCGATGCATCAATGATGGCTTTGACCAATCCATGTTTAGATTCTACCACATGTTCTGACACCACATAGTCCAAGTATTCAATCTCATTTTTTTTAAAATAAGCATTTTTCATTTTTTAAAACAACCCCTCTCTCCTTCATGATTTTCAGCACTTTTTTAAAAATGAAATCATATTCATCTCTTGATGTTACATGAATCAGAACATCATTGTGAAAACCAGCTACACTATTAACATATTTTAGCAGTTGGAACATTAGCCTTTGAAATACATCAACTCCAAACAAATAGCATTCTGCAACATTGAAACATACCTAAGGGTGAGTCGAAAGCAGTAAGACGTCTTGATACAGGATCAACAACAACTTGATGACATGCTGCAGCTAAATCCAACTCAAAAAACCATTTAGATTATCCAGTCATAGCTAACATCTCCGTTAATTTGGGTAGAGGATGTGAACCCACCCAGATGTATTTGCTCAACCTGTGAAGATCAACACTCTATTTGTTTCTTAGCAACCACCAAAGGAGACAACCATAGAGAGGATTCAATCAGTTCTATAACATCTTTCTCACACAATTCCTTTAATTCCATTTCTAGTCTATCTCTCATGCTGAACCGTACACTCCTTAACTTGTGCTCAATGGGAATTACACCCTCTTTTACCTTTATTTGATGGGTAAAGTCAAGATAATCGTCTGATTCCATGACAGATACTTGCTCTTTGGCACCTGGTTTCACCGTTTGAAATATGCCTTGATGAACCCAACCTAATATGTTTAAACCCTTTATTGCAACATATATTTTGCACAACATGTTCCTGCTTTTGGATTTTAGGGTGTTCTCAAAATAAGCTGCCAATTTAATCTTCCTGCTTTCATATGATACAGGTGCCCTATCAGGTGCTTCAAGAGGTCTGTCTCCCCAAACCTCCTTAAATAACTCTTGGGTTATCATTGTAATTCTAACTCCTGAATCAACTAACAATTTAATAACATTGTCACCCACACAGATTTCAACATATGGATCTATGCACGTAGCTGGATTGCCACTCACTATCTGACCTTCTGTAACTATCATCACCATGTCTCACAATTCGTCCTGTAGTTTTTTAACTTCCTCCGCATCTACTTCTGTGACATTGGCTACACCGGCGCTATTTGTGTACCTGTGTGAATTTTGATATGCCACTTTGGCACACTCTGGCAAAATGTCCCATTTTATTACAAATCCTTCACATTTCATTCTTTCCAGACAACCTTTGTTACCTTTGAGATGGTTTGTACTTCCACATCTGAAGCATATGTCTGTTTGTTTAAAAAATGGCTTGCTAACACCTTTTGTCAATTTCAGCGCCTTTTCTTCCTTAGATTTTACTACTCCTATGGTTTCTGTTATTTTGTTTTCAAGTTCCTTGACAGACTGTTTTGATGTCTCTATGCGTTTTGCTATTCTTGTTGTCATTTCTAAAGATGGATTACCCATAGAGAGCAGCTTTTGTTGAATAGTTTTATTCATGCGCTTTGAGATAAATTGATCTCATACTACAGTAATTGATCACTCAATGTCTCAAGTTGACAATCAGCTACAAGTTTTCTGAGTGCTCTTACGTATGTGTCCACATCTTCTCCAGCATTTTGTTCTCTTTTAGATATTTTGTGTCTGATTACCACAAGTTAGGTTAAATATCAATACTCAATTCAAGTTTCTTAACCATTTCTACGTACTCATCGACTTCTTCTTCCTTGTTGACCACTAAAGGTGGAAGATGTTTGTATACAGATTTTCCTTCAAAACCCAATGTGTTTAAAAGTAAGAATTTCTTCCTTCCGGGGTGAAAATGAAATGCGCCAATTGCTCCTATTTATTTTTATACCTTGGACACAATAATGGTATCCCAGATAAATATCGCTGTGCGCATCACCATGTTTTTTTGTGTGGTGTGCCCGTCACCGAGATCCTGGTATCAGACATGTGTTACACACTATTGTGATTGTGATCATCAAAGAGGTCTTGACACGCTGAGGTGTGCACTTCACTGTACACTTGAAATGCGTTCCAACAGTTAGAATATTGAAAGCATAGTAAATGTAAGTTTAAACTGCTTCTGTTAGTTTTTTAGTGTCCTAGACAAATGCGTATCAATGCAAATGCCATAGGAGTAATTTACCCCAATGGTGAGGTTAGGTTTCTAGTTGATTTTTTTTACAGAAATGATGAAGAAAAACACATGAGCGTCAACTCCTTTACTTGGCTTTGTTCCGGGACAGCGGATTACGTAGACTGTCTATCGCAGTACCTGACACTGGAGAAGTTATTCCTTTTTAAAAAGCGCACTGACCGTACTACATCCTGAGAGGATATTCCACAAGTATTGATGAACCTGCTTCGGAAGATAGGTACAACGCAATTGCATATGACGCAGCCGGTATGCATGAGTTCATGTAAGCGGTTTCTTAGCTCATCACCAGATTTCCTGTAGTGAAACATTCAGTGGAAATACGAAAGTTTATTCCACAAAGAGATTGCTGCTGTTATGGCTGGTACCTTCTACGTTCATAAACTCCAACCGACCTCCCACCACAATGCAATGTTTCAATCCTGAATCCCCTGACATCACTGGCTTGACTCCACGAGACAAGCCTAACCTTTACACAATCATGTAACAGGTGGTGCAATCAATCGCTTCATTGACCTGATCTTGATGATAGCCAGTCATACAATCACAATGAGATGTAAGGCCCAGTCATTTCCTGGATATTCCCAATGGCATAGCATGGTGATCCAGTGAGCCATACTGGGCTCCACCACATTGTCCATAAAGAAATACTGGGGGTGCCCCATAACGGTGGCCTGGAATGATCTGCTCTTCACATTTCAAAAGGACCCTGATGAGAGTGCTAGGCCACCATTAACTGAGATTCAAACACTACCTTGAACCCCCCACAGATATCACACCTACACCGAGCCAGATTTATTTGCAGGCCCAGGCCCACAGTTATCTTCTTGTTAGATGGTTTATATTTCCAAAATGTCACAACTGAATGCTACGTGCAGGCTATATTGTTTACACAGTGATGTAGGTGAGATTTTTTCTTTTATGAATGCCATTATAACAGATAGAAATATAAAAAAAGATGGTTGGAAAAAAGTAATTAGTATGATCCATTGTTGGAATGGATCTTTTTAGCGATTCTAAGGCTAGCTAATTCAAAAGTTTATTTAGAACTTATTATAAGGCGTACTGCTAAAAACAATTACCCCATCAATTAGTTCATCCTGAAGAGTGATCAGCCCTCATGAAGGAGCTGGCCATAAACTATGTTAGACAAAGTCTAATCTTCCCAAGTCATGTTAGTAAGTGTTCATAAGAAAATCATTTTTCAAGAATTCCTCAAAAGCTTCTACAGGACCACTTGACAAGACCATTGCTATTAATGATCAACCAAGGTACACATTCCCCACCAGGTTATTGCACTGGTAAATAAAGCTGCACAATTTTAACATATTGAGCTGTGAGTTGTCTAGTGCCAACAATAGTTGGTACCATCTTGTATTTCTTTGACCTTCCTAATATGTGCTTCAACCAACTTATCATTGGATATCAAAGAGCTTTCCAAAAATAGCCTCCTAAGGAAGATCCGTGAGGAAATCTATGTGAAATATTAACACTCTTGCAGTTTCAGTGAATGTGGGTCACATAGACGCCTAACACAGCACTAAGTTCTAACAAAGAGATTGTTGAAAGCATTGCTCCAACAATGGTACAACAGTGAAAATCTACTCTGTCAATTTATAAAACTATAAGCTTGTATTATCATAAAAGTCTGTTACTGACATGATAAGAAAGTAGCTGGCAAGAATGTTCGATGTCCAGTCTTGGTACATTTATAATTCATTTTGACTCTGTCAAGCACTGATGAGCTTTTCACTTCATTGATGGGCTCGATTTAGGGATAAAATGGAAGGCTTAAAGCATATGTGGCATGAATTGTTGGTAACATACTACTGACATTCTTATTGGAAAATGTAGTCCATTATTATGAATCTTGCTAAAACTAGCTTAAATAGACTCATCATATCCCACCTTCCCCCATGTAAACCAAAAAGCATCATGCAAAACTGTTGTGATACACACTGGGTTTCCCATACAAGGCCTACCTTGTTTATTTAGACCTTCTATCTACTTAATGTAACTCCGGCCCCTTCTTCTAGCTCTCTCAGTTAGCTATAATATGTGAGATGCATGCCTCACGTTACCATATAGCCATATATAATGTAGGTATAAATATCATGGATTAGTGAAGATAACTTTCAGAAGTGCCAGATTACAAACAGTTTAGAATTCGAGTTTTATGTCTCCCTTTAAACATGTACCAGTCAATGGTAACATTTCCGTGCTGAACTTAAACTGATGCAAACAATATGAACTTCATTGGCAGCTCCTCCTCAATGGCAGAGGAGCATCGCCCAACTGGCTGACAGACAGCAGCAGAAAAAAAAAATGATATTTAATATCAGTTTATTTTGCTGCTGCTGGCTGAGACAGCGAGTGCAGGGAGGGGTGGAGCTGGGCCATGGGAGGAAGGAGGGCCAGGGAGGAGTGGAGTCTGCTCTTAACTGCGCATACACAGTTAGGTTTTTCAAACCCAGATGTATTTGACAGCCAGGTTGGAGAAAGCACAGACTCCCTCTGCCTGAGCGAGCAGCAAACCACCCTGTTCAGGCCAATACCTGCACTGCTCCCATGCTAGGTAGTAGCATGAGAGCAGCCCAGGGATTGCACAGGGAGTCTTTCATGCTGTCACAGGGACTGCTGGTATCAAGAACCAGTGGAGCGGGAGGCGGCCAGCAGCTCCAAGTAAGAGTTTTTTTTTTTATTAATTCCCCCGCATTCCCACCTCATGCTCCCCTCCTGAACATCCCATGCACCCTCCACCCACCCCACCACTTATAATGTATGTGGGCCACCGCTGATTAAATTATGACATTGACCGACCTATAAAGGCAGTGGCCTGCAGTATAAATGAACCAGGTCCTGCCTAAGCCAAAAGACCAGTCATAGAAAGTAACAGTTTAATATGGGATCACTTCCACATGCTGAAACAGGTTTTATTTCACACATTACCTTAGGAGCCTGATATTCTGAAACTACATGCTTGCATGTTCATTATGCATGTTTTTGGAACAGTTCATATTATCTGGTTGCGTATATACATGTTCATTTTTCATTTATTAATGTTCTTTGATATTTAATCTGAAAATGTATTTAGTAGAACGGTTGTTACATGTTGCCTTTCAGTAAGACACCACCATTTTCTCATTTTTCTCAAGAACTGTGCTCAAGTCTTTAATCAATGTTCAAAGTGTGACAAAGAAGAATTAGCCTTCACCTCCAGAATACTATTTCAAGAGGGCAATAGATTACATACTGCCATGTTAGACTACACAAGGTAGTTTAGAGAAAGACATATTGTGAAGTGAGCACATAGTTCCACTTGGCTCAGACTTTAATAATTATCAGTGAAATTATCTTTAAGGTTCGCGAGCGATCTGATATTCATTAATTCTTAGAAGTAGGATAATATGAGGGATGAATGTTACATAACAAACTGGATATATATGACCTGTACATATGTACATATTTTATATTAATAATGCATTAAATATTTCCTAATATTGAAGTTTGAGATTGTGTTAAAATTAATAGTAAATGTTTCTTCCCTTTTTCCCTGTCAGGATGGATTAATATATTAATTGTAATGTTGCAATACGACCAATGTACTAATAGGTCACATCGCAAAACCTTCTGTCAAAGCCAGTCATGGAAGGACTGCCTAATAGCTATCAATTAGACAGGTCGCTGTTCACAACTCCCCTGTGACTGGCTACAGAAATAAGGAAGGTGGCCTGAAAGGAACAGCAGAAAATCATCCCTCTTTTTATATTACCAGTTGGAAACTGTAGGAGGCTGGCCTGGTTTGTAATGAATACCAAGGGTACTTAAACCTTATAGCAGGTCCAGTTATCCCTTATTAGTGAAATGTAGTCAGTGTCTAGCAGCTAGGCTGTCCAGAGGTAGGTGTAGCAGAGCAGCCAAGGCTGAACTAGGAGACATGCAAAGCTCTTGCAATACGACTGTAGTCACACAGTAATCACACACATGAAAGGCAATACTCAGTGTTATAAAAATAAAGGTACTTTATTTTGGTGATACAATGCTAAAAATACCTCAGAGACTATACTCCCTTAGGATGTGAGTTATATAGACAATATATACACTAGTAACCAAAAACAGGTAAGCACACAGTCAAAAAACAGTGCAAATAGTGAAAAAAGTACACTAGGTTGCAAAGGACCAAGGGGGAACACAAACCATATACTAAAATAGTGGAATGTGAAATTTAGTTTCCCACCTAGGCAACTGTAGTGTGTAGAGGGGTGCTAGGAGTGTAGGAAAACACCAAAGGTAAGTAACAGAACCCACCCCAGAGCCCAGGAAAGCAGGAGTAAATCACAGTACGTTTCCTGAAACACACAAGAAGTTGTGATAGAATATTTTGCAAGAACCAGAAGAGACTGCAAGACACCAACAATGAATTCCTGGACCTGAAGACCTGTGGAAGAAGGGGACCAAGTCCAAGGAGCACTGAAGAGTCCAGGGAGAACAAGAGCCCCTGCTAACCCGGATGAAGGTGCAAATGAAGAACCACCAGTGAGAAGACAAAGTCAGTTATGAACCCAAGAAGACAGATGCAGGTTCCTGGTTGGTGCAGAAGATGTCCCATGCCGGATGGATGATTGCAGTCTTTTTCGCCTCACTGGATTCAGCCAACAAACCTTGGCACACGCAAAACTCGCAGATGGTGGAAGATGTCGCTGCCCGGGACCAGGAGGGACCTGGTGGACTCTACCCAGGAGGGAGGAGACAGAGGGGGCTCTCAGCAACTCAGAGAGGCCTCAGAAGACCAGGCAGCATGCACAGGTGTCCCACAGCACGGGGACAAAAAAGGTGCAAATGGAGGCCCATGCAGAATGACACAAAGGGATCCCACACTGCCGGAGAATCACTCAGGAAGCTGTGCGTCACAGGATGGAGTGCTGGGGACCTAAGCTGTGCTGTGCATGAAGAACTTCCTGGATGGTCGCACACAAGCCTTGGCAACTGCAAGTCACGCGGTGCATGGGGTACTGTCTTGCATGGGGAAGCAAGCTCTTACCTCCACCAAAGTTGGACAGCTGGATGTTGGGACTGTCGGGGTCACTTAAGTCCACCACTCGTGTTGCTGGATCCCAGCTCATCATCTAGAGAGGGGACCCACACCACCGGTCATCGCTGCAGAGAGGTGCCTGCTGAAGCAGGTAAGTGACTCCGTCACTCCACTGGAGATTACTTGGGTTCTTCTGGTGCAGGCTGAAGACAGGCAGTCCTCTGAGGATGCACAATCTGGAAACTGTTACAGTTTCTGGCAGGAGCTGAAGTTACAATATTATAGAGGTCGTCTTTGCTTCTATGTTGCAGTTTGTAGAGTTCCTGGAGGGTTCAGCTGCAGTTCCACTGGTAGAAGATGAAGTAAAGGATGCAGAGGATTCCTTCTGGAGTCTTGCAATCCAAATCTGAAGAAACACCCAGGGGAGAGTCCCTAAATAGCCCTGAAAGGGGGATTGGTCACCTAACCAGGTAAGCCCCTATCAGGGAGGGCTCTGACGTCACCTGCTGGCAATGGCCACTCAGATGCTCCCAGAGTGCCCCACCACCTTGGAATCCAACATGGAAAGATCCAGGGACACTCTGGAGGAGCTCTGGGCACCACCCCTGGGGTGGTGGTGGACAGGAGAGTGGTCACTCCCCTTTCCTTTGTCCAGTTTCACGCCAGAGCCGGGACTAGGGGTCCCTGAACCAGTGTAGACTGGATTATGCAAGGAGGGCACTGTGCCATTCAAAGCATTTCCAGAGGCTCTAGGAGGACACCCCTCCCATGCCTGTAACACCTATTTCCAAAGGGAGAGGGTGTAACACCCATCTCCCAAAGGAAATGCTTTGCTCTGCCTTCCTGGGCTTGAGCTGCTCAAGCAACAGGAGGACAGAAACCTGTTTGTGAGGTGGCAGCAGCTGGGGCTGCCTGGAAAACCTAATAAGGCTGGTATGGCGGGACTGGGGGTCCACTGTGGGGACCCCAGAGTGCATGGGATTGTACAACCATTACTAAAATCAGTATTGGGGTACAATTCCCAGTTGTTAGACTTCTTACATGGGCATATTCAGGATTACCATTGTGAAGCTGGACATAGGTATTGACCTATGTCCAGTGCATGCGTAAAATGGAATCCCCACACTCACGAAGTCTGGGAACATGGGCCTGGATGACGATGGGGCACCTCTGCTAGTGCAGGGGTGCACTCACACACAAGTTCTTTGCACCCAGCCTCCAGGGTTAGAAGGCCTAACATGCAGGTCACTTAGAAGTGACCTTGTGTAGTGAAAATGGCTGTGAAATAGTGCATGCACTATTTCACACAGGCTGCAATGGCAGTCCTGTAGAAGCCTTTGCATGGGCTCCCTATGGGTGTCAAATGTAATGCTGCAGCTCATAGGGATCCCCTGGAACCCCACTGCATTGGGTACTTAAGTACCATATACTAGAGATTTATAAGGGGTGACCATTATGCCAGTTTGGGATGAAAAACTGGGTTACCAGTATGTAGAGACAAACTTGGGAACAGAGAGAGCATAAGCACTGGGGTCCTGGTTATCAGGAATCCAATGACACAGTCAAGCATACTGACAAAAACAGTGAAACATACTGACAAGTAGGCCACAAACCATAAGCACTGGGGTCCTGACTAGCAGGATCCCAGTGACACAGTCAAAAACACACTGACGGGTAAAAAATGAGGGTAACTATACTAATAAGAGGCTACTTTCTCATGGGAACCTTTTAGAAAAGCAGTCAAAGGAACTGTTGTTGCTTAAAGATATGTGATGTGTTTGGTAATCCATCAAGGGGTGGGCAGTGGTCCCATGGACTGCCTCCTGCCCATTTAAGAGGGAACGCCTTTTTAATGCCCTCTCCTAGTTGCGTTTTTGGATGGATCACAAAACCTGTTTTGCAAGTCAGAAAGTATTTTCTGACTCACAGAACGGGTTTAGTAAATAGAAACAAAAACATTGTGTAATCTACAAGTCTATGATTTTGCGATTTCAAATGTGTTTGTACATTTTGGCCTTGAAGCTGCCAAATATATGTAATTGTTCTCCAACACACAATTTGCAGATAAAATCTGATGTGAGAGAGTCCTGTTTCTAAAATGATTTACATAAAAATTGTCTTTCATAAGTACAAACAATTGACAATTATTGTATAACGTATTCACTGTTTGAGTGCCAATGCTCACAGAATAAACCTTGTGTACACTAGGTGATTCTAGCGCATCTTGTACAGATATCTGAGGTATAAATGTGACCGGGATAATTTGATTAAATACTCAAGCTTTATAGCTCACTGGGGCGAGCCTTCCTGAAAACTTTCATGTGACAGATTTAGGCGGTCATTCTGACCCTGGCGGTCTTTGACCGCCAGGGCGGAGGACCGCGGGAGCACCGCCGACAGGCCGGCGGTGCTCCAATGGGGATTCCGACCGCAGCGGTAAAGCCGCGGTCGGACCGGCACCACTGGCGGGCTCCCGCCAGTGTACCGCCGCCCCATTGAATCCTCCACGGCGGCGCAGCTTGCTGCACCGCCGCGGGGATTCCGACCCCCCCTACCGCCATCCAGATCCCGGCGGTCCGACCGCCGGGATCCGGATGGCGGTAATGGGGGTCGCGGGGCCCCTGGGGGCCCCTGCAGTGCCCATGCCACCGGCATGGGCACTGCAGGGGCTCCCGTAAGAGGGGCCCTACATGTATTTCACTGTCTGCTGCGCAGACAGTGAAATACGCGACGGGTGCAACTGCACCCGTCGCACAGCTTCCACTCCGCCGGCTCGATTCCGAGCCGGCTTCATCGTGGAAGCCTCTTTCCCGCTGGGCTGGCGGGCGGTCTGAAGGCGACCGCCCGCCAGCCCAGCGGGAAAGTCAGAATTACCGCCGCGGTCTTTCGACCGCGGAACGGTAATCTGACGGCGGGACTTTGGCGGGCGGCCTCTGCCGCCCGCCAAGGTCAGAATGAGGGCCTTAATGTCTTCTCTGGCAGCCTCAGCACTTCGATCGCTATTATTTCCTTCCTTTCAATCTTTTTTTGAAAACTAAATTTTCAACCCATCTCGTCTCTGCATGTCTATATGTGTATATGTCCTCCAGTTGGCTTGCACCCCATCCCATCCTAAATTTATGCACTGTCTTGCCCAACACTCCTCTCTGTAATTTCTACTCCTCCCGCATCGTTTCAGGATGAAAATAAAAAGGAAGAGAGACAATATAACGCTACGGCATAGTTGTACAAAACTAAGGGGCATATTTACATGGACCTGTAATTGTCAGAGCCACGCTGCGTCAGCTCTGAAACGCAGGGATGAGCTGTATTTATAAAAATACGGCGCACCTCTGTGTTTCCCCTGGCGCTGGCACTAAATTAGCTGCCAGCGGCAGTGCAGGTATCCTTGCACCATAGTGCAAGGGAGACTGCGTTGAGGGGAGTGATTGTGGCACTTCTATGTGTGCTGCAGGATGCATCACACATAGAAGTAGCAATTTGTCACTGTTGAATGATTGTTTATGTGCAGAAAGGGACACCTTACTGCACATAGACAATCACTAATGGCCCTTTGCTCTTTCTAGGTGTGCTGCGGAATGCAGCACACAGAGAAAAAGCAAAAATGAGGAGAAATAAAAGTATTTCTCCTCATTGCACTGTGCTAACGCCACCCCTGGGGTGGCATTAGTTTGTGCCGCTGCCTCAGATTTACTATTCCTTGTAAATCTGGAGCTACATCAAAAGCAATGGGTGTTGCGGTGGAATGCCCACATCAACACCCATTGCATGCCTGTCTGCCACAGAAAACTACACTGGGGGGGCATATATTTACAAGGCAGCGTTAAGACACAAAAAGGGGCTTAGCGCCACCTTGTAAATATGGTGCAGTGGACAGGGCCACCTGAGCGTCGCTAAAATTGACGCTCCAGTTACCTTAAGCCATATCTGATAAGTATCAAAGTAAGCAATTGAAAAAAGGAAGAAAGCAATCTCTACTAGAGAAGTTATTGTTGGAAGCAGGAAAGTAATTTTATATTTGAACACAAAGTTTAGAACATGATGACTCTGTGTAATTAATTGTCACTCCGGTCAGATAGTTTAAACATCCTGAAAAATGATACATAAACTGTCATAATTTTGGGATGTTAGAAATTTACGTAAGTTGCTTTCACATAGTTATGTGAAATTTTTTGAATATTACATAAATATGTTTAATTATGCAAAATGCCAATCCATCATTTACTACTATATTTTAGCGCAAACTGCACCCTCACACCTCTTTTTATCATGAGGACCCATTTTGTGCTGAAAATGTTGCATGAAGAGCACAATCGGCAGGAACATAGCTGCTTGTATTCTGATTGTCTTTTTCCCATTCTTTCACGCTACAATTTTGCTGTGAACAGAGACTTTAACACACAATGCAGTATAATGACGTTATTTGAGGAATTTGACACGTTTAACATGAAACTTACGCTATTACATGAATTACACAAGCATAGTTCTACTTTTGTCCAGGTCTAATTAATGTAAAGATACAAAATTTACTTAGAAAAAGATACAGATCGCAGTACTGATAGTGATCCTCTGACCCACCAGCTACAGTTGGATGGTCACCTGTCTGAAAATTGCCATTTTAGCCTACAACAAAAGACTTGCAGTCACTTTTTGTACAGTAGCCACTAAAGCCAATTTTTCCTCTAGAAAATGAGAGCTGTCAAATAATCCCTTAGGCAATTTACCATCATCAAAGTCGATAATTAGTCCCTAGAGCACATGCACATGTGTAGGAATGGATGACTCCCATTTAGAAGACAACACAAAACATACCTATGCCGGCCACACAGAGCCACTACAAAGTCAAGCAAGAAAATGTATTATTGCTTCTGCCCCTCCCCATTCTCAAGCCTTTCAAAGGAACTCTCAAGGGATGTTCAAAATGGCCATTTCTGCAGGGTCATCCCAGACATTTTGCCTTTTCCCTTCACTTTTTACTGAATTCATTTTTGTTGGCTCTAGGACTCTGGGCACTTTACCACTGCTAACCAGTGCTAAAGTGCATGTGCTCTCCACTTAAAACATGTCACTTGCTTATCCCTAATTGGCTTGGCATATATAATTTACTTATAAATCCCTGGTAAAGTGTACTGTAGGTGTCCAGGTCAGTAAATTAAATGCTACTAGTGGGCCTGCAGCACTGATCGTGCCTCCCACTACAGTAGCACTTTAAACATGTTTCAGGCCTGCCACTGCAGAGCCTGCATGTGCAGTTTTAAATTTCCATTTCGACCTAGAAAATGCAACTTCTTGCCAGGCCCAACCCTTCTTTTTTATTACATGTAAGTCACCCATAAGTGAGACCCTAGTTAAACCCAAGGGCAGGATGCAGTGTATCTAAAAGTTCGAAATGTAATTTTAAGTTTAGTATGTCCAGTAGTTAAAAATATGCAAAAAATTGATTTTCACTATTCTAGGTCTATCTCTTCAATAGGATAACATTGGGATTACCCTAAAACACATTTTAAGTATAACTCACAATTGGGAAAAGTTAGAAATGTGGAGTTTGGTGTCTCTGGATTTACAATTTAAAATCACAACTTACGGTGAAACCGGATATTAAATTGTATGCCAGAAAATGCCACTTTTAGAAAGTTGTTATTTTCTTTCTAAAACCATTTTGTGCCTCTGCCTGATTTTGAATACATGTCTGGATTGGATGACAGCTGGACTCTGTGCATTCCCTCTAGACAGCCACACACAAAAGGAGATTTGGTGTGACTTGATGGGTCTTAATGGGCCATTAATTGGCTTGATGGGGGAGGAGGTTAACACTGGC
The DNA here is from genome assembly GCF_031143425.1 of Pleurodeles waltl. Classification (NCBI taxonomy): domain Eukaryota; kingdom Metazoa; phylum Chordata; class Amphibia; order Caudata; family Salamandridae; genus Pleurodeles; species Pleurodeles waltl. Next base: position 1,064,478,635 of record NC_090440.1, on the reverse strand, counting down.
TCACTCACACCTGAATAGACTTGTCCTGTCCACCCACACTAGGGTTAACAACCCTGTATTGTCACTCCAGCCAGTTTGGAGCCAGGACAGAGGAGGCAGGGCATCTGTACATTTCAAAGGAAGGCCTGAAAGTTTCTCCCACCTTCCAGAACCAGGCCACAAAAGTATAAATACTAGACCCCACATCCCTCCAAATCAGATTCTACTAGAGCCAAGGGCACTCTGCCAGGAACAAGGACTGTTGTGCTGCCAGGGGGACTGTCACTCTTCAACTGCATTGCTGCTTTGGCCTACTGCTGCTGTTGTAGGAGGGACTGCCTCTTTGCTACTTGCTCTCCTGTGTTGGCCTACTACTACTGCTGCTGTAGGAGGGACTGCCACTTTTCTGCCTGCTCTGGTGTGTTTCTTGCTGTTTCTGTCCTGCAATGAGAAAGACTGGACTGGTCCCTACATACCTGCAACCAAGAATCTCCAAGGGCTGTCTGGCTTGCCCCTTGTTTTTCTGTTGTCTTAGGGACAGCAAAGACTGCCTGTAACTCACCTGATACAACACCTGGACTCTGCCATCTGTGAGCCTACCCTGCCAACGGTGCCACTCCAGTCCTGCACCCTTGGAAGAGGGCCTAAGGTGCTCTGCATTCTGTGGTTTTCATCAGAACCGCCATGAAGCAACATGAAACAATGCAGAGCCCTGCAAAGTCTCACATCTCAGCTTCTCCGAACTGACGCAGTATGACGGAAAGCCTTGCAAAGCAATGCTGCACAAACCACGCTCCAGGATTTAAGGTGCTGTGTTCAGCGGGCCCTAGTGGGTCCCTGTAGCTGGCCCACGCTCCATCACGGTCTACCTGAACTTGTGACTTTGTCCCGATCCAGCATGACCAGATAACCATCAATGGCACTTTGTTCTTCTATGTGCTATTTTCACCTACATCTTTAAAACTGCATATCTAAGGATCCACTTATTGGGTTTTTGTAATTTTGGTCTAGTTTCAGTTAGATATATATCTTTATTTTTTAACTGGTGTTAAGTTTGTGTGCTATCTTTCACTGTGTTACTGTAATTAAGTGTTGCAAAAGTACTTTATACATTGCCTCCTAAGTTAAGCCTGACTGCTCCATCCCAAGCACCCAGAGGGTAACCACAGGTTAATTTAGGGTGTGTATCTGACTTCCCCTGACTAGGATTGTGGTCCCTACTTGGACAGGGTGCATACCTCTGCAACTAGAGACCCAATTTCTAACTAGAGATATCTCTACATGTATGACTCCCTGATGAAATTAACCCTACTCAATAATTCTGTGTCTCTAGCTGGCCCGTCATGTGGTGTGACGTAAATCAATTGTTTCTACAAATCCTTTAAAAATCCTATAATTGGTAGTATCTCTACTCCTACACCTGTGTTTTCATAGCATATGTTCAATTTCAGTAAGGCCAATATAGTAATGGAAATCTTCTAAGCCCTATTCTCCTCCAGAATTCACCTCGCTGGCCCATTATTGTAAATTCACCTCATACAGAGCAAGAGATCTCAAGTGTGGTAATTCTGAAATCTCACCAGAATATTTATGAAACATCTGCAGCTTTCTATATTGCCTAATACACACTCTATGACACTTGTATGTCCAGCAGCAGTACCATGGTCATTATGTTAAGTTTGGAGCACATTTCTAAAAGTGGTGCATCATAGACAACTCTTCACCCTTTTAAGGCCTATAACTCATTCACCTTTAACCTGTGCATGTCTTCTCTAGCTTGCAGTTTACCAAACAAGACAACTACATTATGCTTGCACACTAGAGGAAGTTGCATCCTAAATCAAAACAATATCCACAACCTGCTCAGCAAAACCACATTGCACTGTAAATTCTGTTCAAGGCTAGGACCACAGTATAACCTATTCCACTGCTTGCGTTGCCAGTTTGGAGAAACCTTCTAATATCTAGACATATCATTGCATCAGAACTGTGCCTCTAATACAGTGTATCTTTGATTATGTAAACTATGCACTGACCCAGAGGGAAGTGAGCGGGGGGGGTGCTCCAGCTGTGACCTTCTTGGGACGAATGCTGTACTTGACATGCAGCTCTGCTGGTGCTGATCTTCCAGATTCCAGAAACGGATTACCATATGCACTACAGGCCAATCCTGACTCCGTTCTTCGGGTATGAGGGCTAAGGCTATCCTCTTAGTTGGGGCAAAGTCAGAAGAACCAGTCCCTATGATCTCAGTATAGGGTTAGTAATATCTAGAAATAATTTTTCATGGTTGGATTGCTTATTCTCTTCACCATGTACAAAATGCTGATAACATTGCTTTGTTTCATCTAATTCTCTTCATGCAAGATTACAATTGTTTCAATAAATGAATTGAAAACTTAACTCGTATTTCTCTTCTGTTTCACCTGGGCATGCATGAGTACAACAGCTAAAGGGTAAGGTCTGTTTCCACGTTTCACCTGGGGATCTGAATGTCATTTTCAGTTTGCCATAATCACCTTCTAACACAGTAAGGTTATGGGTTTGAATGAGGCACTGTGAGCTAGCCAGAAGTTGGGCTGACAGCTTCTAATGATGTGGGAGGATTCAGTCCCCACATTCTGAAGTGCTGTCATCTTAATATATAGTCCTATTATTTTAGCAGGAACCACAACTAAACAGCAGAGCTAATCATAGGCACAAAGTGGACATTGCATTTAATGTTCCACTTTTTAAATCTTGGACAGGCTGACAATAGCCATATGTGGAAGGATGCATATGTATACCAGAAACTGAATTAATGTTCAACAATAAATCCATTTTATTCCAGAGATAAGCACCAGCCAAGATCCTCCTAGCATCTTTAAAAATAATTGAATATAGAGACAGGCCTCTTGATTTCACTAGAACATGAGATTTGAAACAGACTGAATCTAACACTAAGGCTACATTAAAACATTTATAGGTAATAAGAGAAATGAGAAAGCACTTAAAGTAGGCCTATTCTGACTTTGAAACAAAATCATCAATATGGCACATATTTGTGAAGCCAATTTTGAACACACACCTAGAGTCAAGGTAGTGATAGCTACAAAAGCCAGGATATCATCAGCTATGCACACCCTTTAGAACAATAATTTCTTCATTTAGCATTCCTTGATTTTTCCTCCCATTTCACTAATTTTTCTTTCCCTTATCCTCATCCTACTTCTTGGAATCTCAAAACATGTTCCATAGATATAGATGCAGGGATACAGGAAGGCCAAAGTTTCAGATTCCAGCTCATAGACCCACACATATATCTGAGGATTATCAGTTATAGTGTCCAGAATGGTGACTAATAACCAGGCTCTGGAATACTGAAGCTAATTCCTTGTGTTTTTCCCTCTTCTAGGGGAAAACATTAGCCTAAGTTGCCACACATTTATTACCTGTTAATAAATGTTAGTAAACTTGTGGGGTACTTTACTTTTAGCTGTGGTGTTGGGGTGAGGACATGAGTGGTGGAAGGTCGGAGTACTTTTGATCCAGATCTTTTCTCCCCCCATGCTGCAGTATGCAGGTGAAGAGGGAGACATGCAAAGTATCAGCTTGCAACCCAGGCTGCTCCGCTACCAAGTTTGTGACTGGGCTCTTCATGCCCAGAATTTTCACGATCTGATTTTGCACATCCGTTAATTCCATGCCCAGGAAAACAGATGAAATGCATAGTTATTTATGATTTTTTGCAGTTTCTATAGCTCAAACTCAACCCAAAGGTATTAGAGCGCTTTGCATGAGCACCAGTTAGATTACACAAATCACATCTAGGGCCTCATTTTTTTAGTCTGGTGGTCGTTGGACCGCCAGAATCACGGTGTCGGTCTTACCACTGCCGGGCTGGCGGTAAAGATCTACATATTACAACTTTGGCGGTTTATCCGTAGACAAACTGCCGGAATGCTGCCTGTACTGCCAGGGTGGTGGAACCACCGGGCTGGAGATGAGCACCTCCGGCCCGGCAGTAGCAGCAATACCGACTCGGCAGGCCGCCAGCATTTTCGTGGTGGTCACACTGCCACGAAAATGCTGGCGGTCATGTACCCGGCGACGGGAATTTCCATTCATGTCACTGGCAGACACACCTCCACACAACCACACACCTACATTAACGCCCCCCACTCACCCATGCACTCACTTACAAGCACTCCCACACAATTGCACCCAAACACTCACTCAGATACACCCATTCAGTAGCATGCAAGCACTCGAACATACACATCCACGTGCATGCACGCACTCAGACATACGCATTCACTCACATACACACACTCAAACATACACATTCACTTGCATGCATGCACTCAGACATACACCCCTTTCCCCTGCATTCACACAAACACACATGCACTTACACACAAACACACAGACACCACCTCCCCCTCACATGCACACAAACGTTCTTGCACTCACACACACACACAACACCCCCCTCTACCCTCGGCACACACGCACTTACACACACACACAGAGACCCCCTTCACCCCGCATTCATACACACACGCTGATACCACTGACATTCACACAACACCCCTCACCCTCCCACTCCCCTGGAGGGATGATCAACTTACCTGCTTCGGCGAGGTGGCAGTCCAGGATGGGATGAGTACCTGCACTTTTCACCGCCGGTACCGCACTGCCATGCAGGAAACTGCTGCGCCATATTACAGGTCGTAATATGGGGGAGGAGTCCTGTTGGTGAGGCGGTGCCAGCAGTGGAAACTGCCTCTATTATGACATCCGTTAGTCCGACGGTGTCGGATTTTCACCCAAAATCGGGGGAAATCACCACAACATCATAATATGGCGGTTTCAGACCACCAGCGGTCTTTCGGTGCCCGAGGCTTCGCGGTCTTACGAAAAGACTGCCGAAATTGAAATGAGCACCTTTTTTTTGTTGACTGGATCAGTAGTTGCTGGCTGTACCCTGATCCAGGAAAATGGTCAAGAGTGCCATAGTTCTCAGAAGTAGGCTATGGAGATTATGTGCATCTAAGAAATGTCTGGTAAATACAATAAATCTTTAATGTTTGGCTCTCATAGAGATCCTCTACTATTACTTCAGTTTCTGGAAATCATAACTCCTTGCTATGACTTCACAACAGTTGATAACAAACCTGGTTATCAATTAATGTGATGTCATAAAGGCATTCCAGACTGGCAAGCCTCCCAGAGAGTCTGTCAACACAGCATAGCTTGTCTGCTTTGAGAGGAAGCAGAAAGCGCAGCTGCAGGATGGGGAAGAAAGGCAGGGAAGGTATTGGGTATCGGTTAAGGATAACATGAGAGATATTTTTCACATTTGTGTCAGGGAGTATAGGGCATGTTATGTATGGATATCTGATTATCTTCTGCCCCGGTGCAGTAGTTGAAGGCGGGGGAGATGATTTTGGGGGCATATATAACATAAAATTATAGATGAGTAAAAAGGAAATTATGGGGATGTTTTCGGGGTTCTGAGTACCATCATAGACAACTCGAGCTTCTCTCTTGTTGTCTATTTGATATTATCCAGAAACCTTCGGTGAAAAACTGTCACCCATCTATAATTCTGTATGTTTATGGTACTGATTATTCAAAATTTCAAAGCAAAAAAAATCGAGATAAAATAGGAAAATGTAGGGATGTGTTTCTACATATCGTTTTATATAAATCAATGTCAACTTTAAAATTGATTTTCAGAAAAACCTTGAGTGTCTCTTAACCTTTTACAGGTAAAACCGAGTGTGATACAGGTATGACTGCCCACGTTTTACAAAATCGTCGCTTATTTTATTTATTGCTACTTCAATCGTGTTCTGAGAGGTACTGACCTTGCATCGGTGAGAATGGGAGATAGGGAGAATTGTAACTGAAACAAAATTTGGACACTGGCCAGCAGTCTCACCGCTTTTTACAGCTTTCCACCGATGTGTTTGTATCTCGCTGAGAGCAACCTTGGATTATATTTTATTCAGCGAAGCCATTCCTTACTCCATTATGCTGAATGATTCCTGCTGCTCAGCGACGTGATAAAAAGAGACTTTAAATTCACCTGACTGCTGCATATGTCCTTGAATCAGCAGTCTGCATCATGCTTATCAGTGTTATGTAGGCTCTTTCCCAGTGGGCCGCAGCTTAGTCTGTTCCTGACAAATGGCTTGTGCATGCAGTACTTCTGGAAACGAAACTTTATTCCTCTGATATTTTTCTAACCGTCGGTACAAGCACTATCAGTATAAACGTAGTACACCCGCAATAGTTAAAAACAAAATTACTTTAGCTTTTACATCTAATAATACAGCAACAAATATCAATACAGGAATGCAATTAGTTATTAACTAAAGTCTATTTTAATATATAATGCTCAAAATATTAAAAGAAAAACTCAAAGACCTGGGGTTGTAGGTTGAAAGAACAACATCTTTGAGATTATTGGAAGCATCTTTTTAAATATCTTCTAAAGCATACCCACTTTGGGAGCAATACCCGTCACCCCAACACATTTATCTCATCTTCCCTTCAAAATCACGTTTTTTCAGAAAGTATCGTAATGGCTCAACTCCTTGGTATTCACAGGTGCTGGCTTGGACTTTGCAGAAATATGGCCTTTCTACAAATCCGGTGCTTTTTATACTGTTAAGAGAAAGCATTATTACCAAAATGATGGCTGTTAATCTTCACGAGTGTAATTCAAAATATAGATGGTTTCAGTATGAGCCACATATAGCTCTAGTGGGACTCCTTGTCTTCAGAGAGAACCAGAGGTGAGCTTCAATTTGTTGAAAAAAAATTTGGGCATGATCATCTTCTACTTTTTTACTCATTATAATAATATTCCACTTTTCCCTTTTAGAAGCAAAAAATGACATCATTTCTCATTTAGTTTGGTGCATCAAAACCAATGTTACATTTTTGCACCAGAGATTAATGCTACTGAGGGCATTGTTGATTCCAGTCTCATGGAATACAATGATATTCCAATTTGCACCCCGATGATTGTCTGAGAAATGAGGAATTCCCCTTCTCCCAGCCCTTTATCCGTCATAGATTTCACCATTTTGTTTAGGGATGGGGATGCCAGAAGTGCGGTATTCCCTCATTTTGTGTAAATCTTATATTGACCATGAATATGGGTGTAACACTGGCCCCTGTAGTCAACCCTTCGGGGTATCCCTTGCAGGTCAAGGCCTCTGGATGTTCATGAGATATGGAATGGTGATGGACCCCTCAACACATTCTGCAGGGGGGGCCTGGACATTTTGAATTTCGTGACTGGCTAGAAACAGAGGGGAATATTTACAAGCATGTTGCTCCGCCTTTGTGTCACTGTTTGTGAGGCACCTGCAGTGCAGGCTGCAGACCCTTATCTACAAGGCCATGCAAAGCTACTTTGCATGGCTTTTCATGGCCTTGTAGATATGGAGTAAGGCAACGCAGAGAAATGGAGTAAGGCAACGCAGAGATCTGGAGAAGGCAACGCAGTGCAAGTTGCTGCGCTGCCTTACTCTGCATCAAAGAGGCATTCCACAGGCTTTGCAATGGGTTTTCCTACACAGCACCCATGGATTTTGACTCATGCCTTAAAATACAAGGATTTGTAAACCTGAGAATACATCAAAAACCTTCCCTGTGGAGATGTGACGAGGTGAAATAACTATATTTCTCCTTTTTTTCTTTTTCTATGTGTGCTGCATTCTGAAGCACATATAGAATGAGGAAAACACCTCCATTGATTGTTTTTTGTTCAGTAAGGTGTCCCTTCCTGCACAAAAATAATCATCCCTACGACGTAGACACCCTTGCATCATGGTGCAAGGGTGCTTGCATTGGTGCAAAACAGCCATTTGTGTGCCTGCACAGTGAAAAATGTCAGGAATGCACTGCAACTCATAGATACTTCTTTTTAACATCTTTTTAATTTAGCATTGTTAGAAATGGGGTTTCTGGTTGGCTAGGATATGCACCTCAGCCAGGCAGAACCTACCCACCCTAGTCAGGGCTAGGGAGTTACACGTCCAAGATAACCCCTGCTCACCGCCTTGGTAGCTTGGCACGAGCAGTCAGGCCTATCCCAGAGGCAATGTGTAAAGCGTTTGCACAACACACACAACACACGTGACGCAAAATGTACACCACAAAGTAAACACAACACTGAGCTATGTAAAAATAATCTGTATTGCACAAAACATAATTAGACCAACATTACACGTAAGTAATACCTTGCTACCTTAGCAGTTGTCAGTTGTTTACTAATACTCTGCAAGAATATGCAGTTGTCACATTAGAACACGTAAGTACTCAGAATTCTGCAACATAAGCAGTAGCCAGGAATTACAGTAAAAGTCCTATGCACTTGCAAGGAAAATACCCATAGAGGGAATATTAGAGAGCATGTTACCAATCATAAAAATACATATCAGCTAGACATGCCCATAAAAGGAACATTAGCACATATATGCAAGGTCATGAAAACATACATCCCTAATGCCCGTAGCAAGAACACTGGAGAAACATGTAGGCCAAGAAAGTACCTGTTTCTGAGGCAAAGGGTACTCCTAGTGCCTGGGAGGAGGCGTATGGGGGCCCCTGGCGCTCCTATGCGTGAAAATGGGGGCCATGCAGGTCTCTGGGGAGAGAGGGGCGCTTTGCACCCTCCCTACAGTGAAAAAGAAAGGGCCCCTCCGGGGACCCGTGATCCTTGTAGGACCCCCCCCCCGGGCCTCGACTGGCACTCAGCAAAAAGGGGGGGGGGGAGCCAAACAATTGCCCAAAAGACGGAATGGGGCGATCGTGACCCTTAGGCAGTGACCAGGGAGAAAAGGAACTCCCTTCCCGTACCTGGGCCCTGCAATGCCGAGGGCAGCGAGGTCTCGCGGCGCGGGGGCCTCTGATGAGGCCTCCTCCCACCCACGACCTGGAAGCATGGCAGCGGAGGTCGCGCAGCTCTGGAGGAGTTGCAGCTCTTCTCCTCTGGCTGAGGTTGGCTCCCACGTGGAGCGGAGTCAACCAGTGCCCCGGGGGCATGGGTCCAGATCCGCACGCCTCGGGGGCACGACAGGAGCGGCTCGCTCCTTCCAGTGAGTTTGTTGGTGCCTTGGGGGCACTGGGGGGCAGCGCGCAAAGCACAAGCGAAGCCGGGCTGCGGCGGTGATTCCTAGCAGCAGGGGAGCGCTCACGGAAGCGCGAGGGCTCTTTTCCACTCCCAGGCATCGGCAGTGATTTAAACGGCAGAGAAGCGCTCCTAAAAGCGTGAGGGCACTTCGATAAGCCCGGGCTGCGGCGGTCATTTCACCTCAGCAGACGGGAGCTTGAAGAAAGCGCTAGGACCTCCAACAAAGCGCTTCTCGCATCGCTTATAGTTTAATCTGCAGGGATGCTTGAAGGGGTCAGGGGCCACAGCCCCCTGCCCATGGGAACAGCAAGAAAACAAGGAGAAGCACAGGGCTGGTGGCCCAGATACAGGCCAGCACAAGGGGTGCAGATGGTGGCAGTTCCTCCTAGTGACCAGGCAGGTCACAGGTCAGCACAGCAGCAGCAGTCCAAGGTGGTTTCCTGGTGAGTCCATTCATCAGTGTTCTGTGTCCAGTTTCAAGTTCCAAGAATGTTCAAATTGTGGGGAAAATTCCCCTGTACTTATATTAGGGTTACAGTGTGTCTTACAATGGCAGGGAGAGGAGGTTCCAGCCAGTTACAACTGGTTCTGGGAGTGCCCCCTCTCTCCTTTCAGCACAGGCTCCAAACATCAGTGGGGGGTTAACAACCTTATTGTGTGAGGCCAGGGCACAGTCTTTACAAATGCAGGTGTGCCCCGCCTCTCCCTTCTCTCAGCCCAGGAAGGCTTTACAATATGCAGATGCACCTCTGTATCACCTCCACCCTCCCTGTGTTCAGGCTGTCTGAGAAGTATGCACAAAGCCCCAACTGTCAGTCTGCCCATACGTGGATTGGAGGCAAGCTGCAAAAACACCAAAGTCATAAGCGCAGATAAATGCGCACTTTCTAGAAGTGGCATTTCTGTGATAGTAATAAAAAATACACCTACACCAGTAAGCAGCATTTCTCACCACTATCACAACCATACCAAACATGACTACGCTACCCCTCATAAATCAGACAAGACCCCTTACACATAAGGCAGGGCATTTCCAATGCAATATTATGAGGAGGCAGCACTCACAGCAGTGAGACACCAAGTTAGGCTGTTTGTCACTACCAGGACAGGCCACGCAACATGGCACATGCCCTTCCTTCTACATATATGGTACCCTGCCCAAAGGTCTAGCTAGGGCGTACCTTAGGGGTGACTTGCAGGTAGTAAAACGGGAGTTCTGGGCCTGGCAAGAAAATTTAGATGTCAGGTCCCTGTGGCAGGAAACTGCACACACAGGCTCTGCGCTAGCAGGCCTTAGATAGGTTTGACAGGCTACTTCAGTGGGTGGCGCAAGCAGCGCTGCAGGCCCACTAGTAGCATTTAATTTACAGGCCCTGGGTACAGGGATACCACTTTACAAGGGACTTATAGGTAAATTAAATATGGCAATCAGGTATAATCAAATCATACCAAATTTGTAAGAGAGAGCACTTGCACTTTAGCACTGGTTAGCAGGGAAAAAGTGCTCAGAGTCAAAACATCAGCCAACAAAGTTCAGAAAAATAAGGAGGCAAAAAGCAAAAAGTCTGGGGAATGACCCTGTAAAAGGGCCAGGTCCAACAAGTACCATTACTCCTTATCCTCATTTACTTTATTTCCTTCTCATTCATAATGTTTCCTCCTCACTTTTTCACCCACTTAGCTTCTTATTCCTCACTCCTCATTCCCCTCTCCTCACTCAGTTTCAGTTATCACTTGTCACCTATCATCTCTCACTACACATCTCCTACTAAACTATTTTACCAACCTTCTGTAATAGAGAGATGTTTTGTTTTAAGTCAGTAATGATATTGAGAACGTTGCACCATTAATGCTGTATTAGAATTTTTAAGTATCATTGGCCTCTGTTCAGTGTATTATCTGTGGGTAATGCTCTGTGTAGAGGGTGGCAACTTCAACAACTGTCAACATCTGTGTAATAGCTCACATTGGGACCCATACAGATACAGAAAGCAGAAGAGTCCTGGGGCAATCACTTTTCGCTTCTATAGTGTTAGAAATTAAGTGACCTAGATACACTTAATAGACATGACTTGAAAGAAGTGATTGCAACTAATTGATTCCTGCTCCATCTCTTCTAAACATGGTTTCTAGTTGTACATAAAAAAATGTCATGGAAGACCATGTTAAAAGAAGTAGATCTGTTGAGAACTTTAATGCAATTTGATAGATCCCCGAGTAACCGTTTTTGCTTCCCAAATGTCAATTACAATGGGTTAGCAAAACTTTCATTCCATATCTGAAGCATGAATATCAGCCACTAAAGAGGTAATATTCATACGGGCAGAGATTTGTGAGGGACCCTCTGTTTTAGGAGCTTTAGTAGTAAAAGGTAAGTAGTCTGAGTTACTCACTTAACAGGGTTAAAAGGTAAACATGTACTTATTTGGCAAGCATTCCAGTCTTTAGGGAACTATTTATTGATACTGGGAAGGTTTCTATTTCCGTTCCAAGCATCTCAGAATAAGGCAAAATGTTATGGTTTATTGACTGTATTGGAAATGTTGCTCTCAGAGACTTATGAAAATGAGTTACATGAGTCAATTAATTGATTGGTGGCGACCGGATATCAGGCTGAAGTACAGCAACCTGGTCTAGGTTGACCTTGGGCTATGCCACTGAAGAAGGAGATCAGGTTCCAAAAAAGCTTTTTCCGATTTTAATTTTCCTATTTTAACATTTGTGATGCATTAGCATCGGGTTCAGTCATTTTTATTATAGACCTAACATAGATGATTATTAGATTTATCAGTTTTGGCAATTCAAATATGGCATTCAGATTGGTTGGTACTATATCTGGCTGATTTCAAACTATATGGCATTAATTTCTGGTAGGCTTGCTATTTCTAGCCCCTTCCAAAACATTTGTTGTTAGTGCTTTGAATAATTTATTTTTCATGTGAATACTTCATCAGTAGAGGCGGTAGGGATTTCATATAAATGATCAAGGTTGAAGAATGGGCCATCAGAAGATAGTAAGTCCTTATAAGTTCATACATGTTATCAGCCTGTTTTATTATTACTCAATTTAAATGAGTGTTGTGAGGCGTATTGGCCTATTTGCAGCAAATTGATCTTCCAATCTGAAATGAATAAGAATGTGATCTGACTGTGACAGCGGCTAGATTTGAAATCAATGGCAACAGCAAGTTGAGACTTTTCATGGTGCTAATGTGGTAGATGATCTTTTTGCTGTGTTACTAAAGATTATGATTATGATACACTGAGATCAGGTCCCAGTATATGCTATTGATAAAGTAAAAACATGATACATCCTAGTCAGAAAGTGTGCAGGAAAATTCAGTGCAGTACAAAGATTAACACATATATATGTCTTCTCTGATAAAGTTATTTGAGAGGTTTCACTGTAGATAGGAGATCTCATATACATCTTAAGTATGTATTTAAATCCTGATTGCTAAATATTTTCTGCTTTAACTTATAATAAAAACATAACTCATGTTTATGTCATAATTAAGCCCTTTCAATACCATTAATAAAATAACTGTTGGCAGGGAAGTTATTGATGTTAATACAGGGTAAATCTGAAAGAACAGCTTAAATAGAAGATCTGGGCTAAGAAATGTGACCCCTGTCAAGTATAGAAATGGTTTCTGTTGGAACGGGCACTTTTTGCAAGGTCATCCCCAAACATTTTGCAAGCAATACTTTTCTGACCTTGTTTTTGCTGGCTTAGGACTCTGTGCACTTTACTACTGCTGATCAGTGCTAAAGTGTTCGTGCTCCTGCTCTTAAACATGGCAACATTAGCTTATGCACAGAAAGTATCACGGCGCGCAACAGTGAGCCTCCAGCCCTCCGCAACACTCAGCCAACTCTTTGCACCCGTGGACCACTGCTATTGATGCTCTCCTTGCTCCAAGCAAACTTCTTTCCCACGAAATGCCTTTTGGCACAATTCTTGAGAAGGTAAAACCTCAGCAGGACTTATCAAGGACTGTATCCAACTTCTAGATTTAACCAGGCCTAGCGCGACCATATATCCCTGGTTGGTGCTTTATGCTTTTAAGCACTATATTGTAGTTTGAGCCCTAAAAATTAATAGCTCCAGTTTTACTTATTGGATTATTTTTGTGTGGTCTTTTCACTATTTTACTGTTTGAAGTATTACACAAATATTTACTCATTGCCTCTGACATTAAGCTTGAGTGTTCTGTGCCAAGCCACCAAAGGGTGCACACAGGTTAATTTCGATAGTTTTTATGACTTACCCTGACTAGGATTGTGGTTCCTGCTTGAACAGGGTGCATACCTCTGTCAACCAGAAATCCAATTTCCAACGGTTTCTTTGTGGATGAAAAGTAAAGAAGACTCATTTAATATGATATGTCTGGTTTCTTCATAGTGCATGCTGAAGATGTTGTGGTGGAGTAATGAATGACACAAGTCTTATAATAGAACTGAATTGCATGTCACCATTCCTGAACTAGAGACGTCTGACAATACATTGAGATTGAAAGTAATAGTGGTGTACGCAGTTGCAGGAGCAGAGGATACAGCGTCATAAACAATTTTGGTTTCAGACATGTTTTAGCATGAGAGACTGGATGGCCATTAAATTCCTTATGGCTCTAAGACAGTTCGAGATTCTCATTTTGAGCTGCGTAGGATGGGAATTAGAAGATATATTTTATAAGTGTATAAGTTATAGAAGTCGAAGAAGGAAGAGGGCGCGCCACTTATAATGTAAAGAGAGAAAATGAGAGAGACCAAGGCTGAACCAAAAGCATTCTGGTAGTTGTCTTGGAGGAAAGCAGGAGGGCTACCAGTCGACAGAAAATGGGTAGTCAGTCAAACAGAATGAAAAGCAATTCAGCAAAGTACAGGTTGTGCATAGGGAACAAATGACTGGTGCTGCAATCCTATAAAAAATAATGAGGATCAGAGAACCGATTGCTGAGATGAAGAGGATGCTGGGTACAAGTGAGTACAGTCATGGAAGTGTAGGCTGTAGAGACTGAGACATAATGTGACTGAAGCAAGTGAACATTGGACATTGCATATTTGCAATAGAAAGAGGAACTGTGAAACAGAATGATAGTTGGAAAAGTTATATTAGGATATTTCATTGCTCTCATGAGGTTGCCTCAAAGGCCTCCTAAAAAATACCAATGTGTTTGAGGGCCAATGCTGCCCTTACAGAGATTGTTGTTCATCTGCATTTTGAGGAGTGGGGCAGTGCAAATGAGCATATATTGTGAAAATTGACACTAGGTGTGAACCTGGAAAAGAGTATTGACAGTCAAATACAGAAAGACTTAAACTGTTAAAGGTGTCATAGAAGGTACAATCAAGAAGTGTAAGCCAGTTGTGGTGGATCTGCTTTAGATAAATGGAGAATGAGTCATATGAGAGCTTGCAATAACATAACATAAAACCTAGTGGATGAGGCAGTGGTAAGAGTAATATCAAATTCTACATTAGGTCAGCATTATCAGACCATAAGGGTACCAATGGTCTTAAGGGAATGGATCAGTGAGGATCATGTCTAGTCGTCTGTGATGAAAGCAGATGGGGATAAGATTGCTTATGATTGCTGGAAAGATAATACCTTTCTAAGGATTCCTCAGGTGAAAAACGTATTGTGACTTGGTGAGGGGCAGTGACTCCAGGATTGTGCCTAGATATTTAGTAAAAGACACAGTGGCTCCAGGCGGCATGTTAAAGTACAATGTTATGTAAGGACTGTAATAGAAATGTGGCTCAAGAGGATGATAAAGCTTAAGGTAAAAGCTTAAGGTAACACAAAGACTGTAGTTGAGATGTGCTCCTTAATAGAGGGAGAGAGGTCCAGGGGTTCAGCCAGCATGGAGGTAAAAGGATTCTTATTCCAAACCAGATGGCTTTTCAAACTGTTTTGCGTATGTGGAAAAAAGCAGTATTGTCTCTGAAGAGTGAAGCAAATCTGTTGACATCTTCAAGATTGTGTTGGTTTATTTGATAGTTGTGCAAAGATTGAATGGTGAGTGATAGCTGAAGTGACCTTTGTTGATTGTTATAATTGGGAGTAAAGGATTGAATGTTGAAGACAGATTATTGACAATGAATGATGGTTGATTTGGTTGGGGAGTTACTTGGTGTCTTGGACAGATATATTTCAATAGATAATGGGCAGTGTCAACATAGATATAGCTGTAAAATTGGAGCCTTTGAGGCAGAACACACTGGGCAGAGAGAGGAGAGTAGACCACATATAAGGGAAGGATGATGAGTAAGTAGCATCAGAGAAATGCAGAGCATATTTTACTCGAATACTCAATAATTGCTTTGTTCAGAGTAAATTTTTCCTGTGTACCCATTACTCCAAACTATATAGATGTACAGTTCAGCAGGATAAATATTTGGAAGGGATATTAGTCACTCACAGCTAGATAGACTAATATGTGTACTCTTTGCTGAAACAGTCAGAGAAATCCAGTTCATTAAAGTGCATATACCAACCACTATAACATCCAATGAAGGGAGTGTTCAGCATGATACATTTGTGCAGGGTAGCAATCACTTAACAGTCAAAACCACTGATTTGTGGGACAGGTTGAAATACAATGGGACCAGGCCGTCACTGTAGGTAAGTGACCTAATGAATTAGAGGAGACATAATTTTAACACTTCGCAGGCAGCATAGCTGTCAAAACGGTGGATTGCAATGTAGTATGAGTAATTACTAATGGCAGAGATTAATTCAACAATCCACCATAATTTTTGTTATTCTTAGTGCTAAATACTACGGGCCAGATTTAAGAAAAGTGGCGCAACATTACATGTAGTGCCACATTTCTTGCTGCTCCTTGCACCCCCTTACCACCACCATGTGTATGCCATGTTTAAAATACGGTGCACCATGGCAAAGGGTGGGGGGGCAATAGCATCAGAATTTCTGACGCTATTGATTTACTGTTCAGGGTCAGCCCCAAAATTTTGGCGCTAATACTGAACAGTACAAAGGGGCCCAATGAAAAAAATCGCATGCCCCCCTTTAACACCTGCTCTGAGCAGGCGTGAAAAATGCCAGAACAAATTACACAAATAAATCTTTTAGATTTCTTTGCACCATTTTTTATGCTCCCCCTAATGGGGCAACGCCTGCCTTGCCTGTGCCAAGCATAATGTGTTGCAAGGGGTTACAAAGTGATGCAATGCATGCATCACGCCACTTTGTAAATTTGCACAGAGATTTTGGCCTTGTTGGGCCACATCAACATGAAAAAAAATGAAGCTAATGTGGCGCAAGGACGCACTAGGAGCTCTTAAATCTGCCCCTATGTGTGATGGCTATACTCAGGCTTGGCCCCTTGCTCACTGTGTATTTGGAGTCAAGCTGCACTCTACCTAAGAGTTCCAAATAGGCCAAAATGATCTGGGGTGGCTTGTGTTACCATTCAGTTGGAATCTGGCCTCCCAATTTTGGCAGGGTTGTTTCTGCTGGGCCTGAAAAAGGCTGTTTTGCAAATGATTAGTTTCTGCCTGAGGTGGTATGACGCTCAAAACAATACACAATAGTTGATATATGGTACAAAAAATTAACAGTGAGTCAGATTAATTTAAGCATTCCACCCACCATTTTTGTGTTTCTTCTGTTATATGTTACTCCCTATCTGGCAAGGATTTAGTAGGTATTTACTACAAAGATACTGAGAGCACTGGAGGTCAATTGGAAGTATGTTGTCTGGAAGTTATCAATGTCATACTTTTCTACAGGTACGATGGTTTGAGTGAATAATTTGGAAATTCAGTCCCAAGTCATGAGAGCTAATATTTGGAATGTACTCCATGAAGAATCCTGGACCAAAATTGTGATGATGGGATTATTTGGGGATCTCTGCTACTAGCAAGGAGTATTGCTAGAGGAGCATGTATTCTTTTTTGCAGGTTCTGATAAAACACACATCCACAAAAGACGATACCTCAGTAACCCTAAGACAAACAAACGGAGCAGGAAAACTATAAGCGAAGCCAGGCAGTGGCCTTATCATGAACACTGTTACAGTTCTGATTTTGTTAGTCTTTTTCATTCCATGCCTGCTATCAGCTTCTATTTATCTCATTTAGAAAGTGTGAAGCTCCTAGAGCATTTTCAAAACTGCCGATATCATCATGGCCGACAGCTCTGTAGCCTGACGTTTTTTTGTTTATGTTAATGGGAGTAGCCCTTACAACGTTTTCCCGTTATGGGATAAGCTTATTGTATACAAAGATGAAGGTTACTGTCAACTTGTTTATAGAGCAGAGTTATTTTGTGCCATGTTAGTTTAGTCTTGCAGTAATCCAAAGGCTTCATTAAGAGTTTGGCGGTCGGACAAGACGACAGCCATACATGCAGGGAAGACACCATGGGCATCCCCCTAGCATGCTACAATTTTCCCGTTGGGCTGACAGGTGGGAACATTGTATTACACCATTCCCGCCGGGCTGACTCGTGGGAGTCGTGCTACGGCATTGGTCTCATCTACCTTAATGAAGCTGAGGCCAATACCGTAGCACA
The DNA here is from genome assembly GCF_031143425.1 of Pleurodeles waltl. Taxonomy (NCBI): domain Eukaryota; kingdom Metazoa; phylum Chordata; class Amphibia; order Caudata; family Salamandridae; genus Pleurodeles; species Pleurodeles waltl. The sequence continues at coordinate 1,064,460,981 of NC_090440.1, read as the reverse complement.
CCAGCAGACAGTACGCATTTGGATGGTGCTGGGCAGGGGGAACCCCAGCACTGGCTTTCCTCCAGCCTTTCCATGGCAGGGTGACCACCATGGAAAGGCTGATGACCACCATGGAAAGGCTGATGGAAAGCTGAGTTGTAGCTTGCATGGTAAGCTAAGATCAGCAGCGCTGTGGCTGAGAACAACTCAGACCACCGTCGGCTCATTGCGAACAATGTTCCTGGTGGTGATGGCGCTCCCCTGGCTGGTCCACCTACCAGGGCTGTAGTGTGGCGGTTGGACCACCTGGAGTGCGGTGGTATCACTGTCACCGCAAGTGTGGCGGCCCTCGGGCTGCCACACTTGTAATGAGGCCCTTAGTCCCTGGTTTATACATTCTCACCCAAAACTGCGCTAACTCAGTTTTGCGTGAAAAAGTATACCGCCGGCTAGTGCCATCCCAAGACGCTGGTCGGGCATCATATTTATGGTATGACGGTAGCTGACGGTATGGCCTGGCTAGCATCTTGAAAAAGGATGCTAGCCGGATGGGGGAGGCGTAGGGGGAACAGGAGGTTGTGCATCAAAGGATGACGCTAGTCTGGTAAGAGGCATAGATATGTCTCTAACCAGACTAGCATCATCCTTTGATGCACAACCCCCATGGACATGACTCCTGCCTTAGTAAAGACAGGAGTCATACCCACCACCCCAATGGCCATGCCCAGGGGACATATGTCCCCTGGGCATGGTCATTGGGCCCAGTGCCATGGCACTTTAAAAAAAATAAAAAATGATTTACCCATATTTACCGTACTCTGGTGTCCCTCTGGTGTGGGTGGGGGTGTCCCTGAGGCTAGGGAAGGGCACCTGTGGGCCCATTCCATGGTCTCTGCCCATGGAAATAGGCTCACAGGTCCCCTAACACCTGCCCTTATCCAGGCGTTAAATAATGGCGCTAAGTAAGCTTAGTGCCATTATTTAAGGGCCCCTTCCCCGTGCTTGTTTTTAGCATGGGGGATAGATATGGCGCTAAGGCCATATCATCATATTTTGCCCGGTAACACCTCCCTTGCATCTCATTGATGCAAGGTAGTTTCTCGTTAGCAAAAAAATGACTTTAACTCCATAACTTTGGTGCTAGACTGGTCTAGCTCCAAAGTATAAATTTCCAGTTAGGTTTGCTCTGAATTTGCGTCAAAAAAATTGATGCAAATGTGGCACAATGCAAGTATAAATCTAGGCCTCAGTGTCTGCAAACCTTATTCTATTTTGAAAACATGAGATAAAATCAGTGCTCAAACAGTATACAAACCCCAGAATGTGACTTTAGATTGGGAGAAGTTTTTGCACCAAAAGTCACAGCAAATCGAAAAGAGAGCCGGCTACTCTCAATAAGACAACTGATTCCAAAAGCTCAGCGTAAGATGTCCTTCACTGAGAGCTCATAGTTTGCAGAGATCTGAAAAGGAATACCTGAAGTCAGCCATTCAGTTATTCTGGGCAATCCATCCTAAGAAATTCCAAAATTTGAAAGGTATGTTTGCTATTTGATGCTTTTAATAAGTTTTAGAATAGAGCTTATAAATAGCTTTAGGGTGTTAGGATGTCAGAAACTCACTCCCGATGTTCGAAAAATGTATATTGTTTCCAGTAACCATTACATGCTTAAGTGCTGTTATTTTTGCGTTCAATGTGGTTGCCATACATTTTGTATGCACTAAACTATGGATTTCAAAATAAAAAATGTAAACTATAGATATCTGATTCTTAGTGTTATCCTTAAGCATGTTATATAAGTCAAAGACTGTTTTAGATCACCACTGTGTTCCTGAACTCATTTATAGGGGCTGATAGTAACCTGAAAGCACTTCTGCGCAAAATGTCACAGCAGGCTTGTGCTATGGCATACTCTAGTTTCTCATCAAACCTAATACATCTTTCACCTTATTCTAAAGATTTCCACAAAAAGGCTTGTGTTATGGCTATGGTCCAACAGTTTTCTGATTCAATGATGATGCATTGAACCTGCATCAGAGGGTTAGAAATCCAACCCATGCAGCTCGGGAACACTAAGGGGGAAATTTATGAAAACTGTCACTGCACCAATCCAGCACCGCTTTTCTTGCGCCCCTTAGAGCACCCCTAATGTCACCATGTGTGCGCTATATTTAAAATACACCCGAACCATGGTGGTAGTCGGGGAACTAGCCTCATCATTTTTTACACTAGTTTGGTGCTTTGCAAGATTAGCATAAAAAATGTTGATGCTAATGCTGCAAAGCACCCAGAGGCCCATTGAAAACACCTGGTGTTAGCAGGCATTAAAAATGGCGATAGAATGATGCAAAAAAGTCTCTTAGATTTCTTTCTGCCATTTTGTAAGCCCCCCTAGCGTCGGAATGCCCCCCTTGCATACATTATGCCTGGCGCAGGCATAATGTGGTGCAAAGGGTTACAAAGTGGTGCAATGCAAGCATTGCACCTCTTTGTAAATATGGTGCAGCATTTTTGGCCTTTGAACTCCATCTTACTGTAACAAAAATGATGCTAATGTGGCGTTGGTATGGCACTAGGCCCTCATAAATCTGGGCCTAAGATTCTGTGTCACACTAACATTCATGGACACTGGTTTCTTGATGGTGTCTTCTGTCCCAGTCCAGTGTCATCATTTGTGGAATCAACTTGACATATCAAGCAGGAGCGAGTGTAGAGAGTCAGCATTGATCACAGACTCTGTGACACACATGTACGAGGTGAACTAACATTTTGACATGGGTAAAGCCATGTACCTCTGCATTAACTGACCTTTTAAATTGTGTTTGCAAGTGAAAAGGTGCTATGTAGGTCAAAACTGGTGCATGACAGTGAGCATAATTTAAGACACAGCCATACCTACCATGGTTCAGCCGAGAAAAAATCTTGCATTTAGTGCATCTGAGTGCAAAGTCCTTACCTTAATTTTGTTCATATTGCTTAGAGGATGGCCTGATGATCCAAAGCAAAAATATCATAATATTTTGAACAGTGTTTATACAGTTAGATACATAAATTGAATTGCATTTAGCCAGTTGGCTGGTAAGGCCTTGACCACAAATATTTGGCTTAATGCTGATCATTGAGCATATTGCAGTCTGCATTATTACTGAAATGCGAGATGAGTAGTAATGTGTTCCTCACTATTATCCTATACCCAGTTTCTCCAGGAAAAACCTGGTGAAATTTATTGGGGAAATTTAAGCACAAATTCTACGGTATGCTTCATCACATGGCAGGAAACTTGAAAGAGATGCTAATTACGGCATCTGCTAAATACCACAATTGGAGTGTTGATAATTACCGGGTCTGGTACATATTGCCCCTCTTCCCGCTCAAATTGGGATCAAATATCACCTATTAACATAAGCTAGTAGAACTCTCTTTGTGAACCTAAAAAAAAATGAAGTTTTGTGTAGGTCATGTTGAGAACTAAAATGGTAATTTACATCTAAGTGGGTGTTCAATATTTTAACTTTCACATTGGTTATATTTCACCAAAATTTGGACTTATTCACAAGTACCAACCCATATGCAAACAAACATTTGTAATGTCTAATGACTGTGGATAAAAGTCCTTATGGATGCAAACATTGGAGACTATTCAGAGACTGAATTTTGTTGTATGTTTATTAATACTACAATAGTACTACACATGTTCAACAAAATGCTGTTCAGTAACTTGCATGCAGTGGTCTCTGGCTCCACCTCTCTTATCTTTTCTGTGTGGAGATCTTCCCAGACACACCTATGATTTAACAGTAAATGTGGGAGTGACAGAAGAGGTTGAAAAATTGGGAATACTAATAAATTTGTAAACGGTTGTGTAGGTTTAGGGAGGGGTTACAAGAGGGTAGGGAAGTCTACAGGAAGTATATGCACTCACTCAAATGTTAAGGGACAGATTTATCAAACATTCAGGCAACGCAACTCAGCAAGGTACCTTGCTGTGTTGTGTGAAAAGGAAATGGCAGGAATGCACCATATACCATATATTACTTTCTTTGCTCTGTCGCACAATGTGCTACCTTGCACTAACAGCAGCACCCTTGTGATGTGGCGCAAGAGTGTCTGCATTGTAGGCTGTATGTGTGTGTGTATAGTTATATTTATCTATATATATCTAAATATACTTTTTTTTTTACCTAAAAAACGGTTACAGGGACAATATAGTTAGGCTCACATTTTAAATGTGCAAAACCATAGACATTCTCCCCATGGCTCTGTGTCTGAAAAGCCCCCCCCTCATTATTTTATTGAAGCCCTGGGGAGGTGGTTGTCCCTAGGGCTGTGTGGGAGACACACGGCTCCCTGCATTCTATTTACAAAAAGCCTGAGGGAGGTGGCAGTCCCCGGGGTTGTGGGGGGGACTGTGCGTCCCCTGAACTGTATGTATTTAAAGCCCCAGGAATGTAGTGGTCCCCTGGGCTGTGGGGGAGCCATGCTAACATTCAACTAACATGAAACTCTGGAGGGGTGGCTGCCTCCCCTGATGCTTTCATTTTAGCCCTGGGGAGGTGATGGACCCCGGGCCTGCGGGGGGCGAAGCACTCCCACGTCAAATTTGTTTAAAGCTCTGGGGAAGTGGCGTCCCTGGGGCCCTGACAAGCTCAGGAAAGGGGGCACATGTGCCCCCCCTTCTAACTTCATCGAGCCCCAGGAACTTGATCCACCTGCAGGCTTCACAAAAAGGGCAAAACAAGCATTTTAATTTTTTTTAATGTCAGGGAAATCTGGATCGAGATCCGCAGATTTTTCAGCCGTGCTTTTAAGCCCTGGCGGGGTCCCTCTGGGACCCCAGCACCACAGCTAAGGGGCCAGGTTGTCCCTACACTGGCCTCTTTTGTTTGTATTTTTTACTTTTTTTTCCTGGGACTCGGCTGAAGCTGAGTCCATAGATGGCTGCCCAAATTTCCTTGTTGAAGTGTGTTGGCAGCCAATCAGATATCCGCAGAGGATTTGCATCCCTAGATATATTTCTCCTAAACTACAGAACAGATTTACACCAAAATACAAAAATCACAATCTGCTGAACAGGATCTAGCTTCCTGCCAAATTAGATATAAATCTGTTCAGCAGTTTGGGCTGTAGGCATGTCTAAAGACTCTAAAAATATGAATAGGGAAAACGTGTTTGGAGACCCTCCCTTTTTCTCGGCCCCCGCTTGATAGATCACCCTGAAACTTTTAAGATGGCAGCTGAAATGACCAAAGTGTAAGTTTTAAACATTTCTTGAAGATTCGTCAAGTGGTGCTAAAGTTATTGGAGAAATAAAAAATGCTCCATCTATGGAAACTAGGTCCTAACTATAACTGCCTAGTGACGACTGCCCACAAAATTCAATCCCATTTAAAAAACCAACACATGTAAATGTTCTTACTAGAGAGCATACCCAGGTGTTTAGTTTGGGGCACTGTTGGCAATGAGGGTGGAAACAGGCTCGCTAGTAGAAACATTAATATGTGTGGATTTTTTTAATGAGATTATATTATGCACACATCTGAAGAATTGAGAAGTGTTCTGGAAAATTTAAAAAGAGACTTTGACATTGCACTTACAACTCATGGAGGTGGAGTGGGCATGCCAAATATGGATCTCCTGTGTGTGGAAGCAATATTTCATCTGTTTCCCCACCCTCATGTCAGTGGGTTGGGAAACAGGTGAAAACACTGCTGCCAGCAAGCGGAAGCAGTTTTCATGCTCCTGCTTGCTCAGAGTAAAACTAGTGTTTGCTTTTGCTTGGCAGGAGCTGTCATCAAACAAACAAAAGCAGACAGTTATCCCCCGAGGGTGGGCACCTCAGGAGATAGCAGGAGCGGGCCCTGGGGGCTGGTGGTTCCCAGGGCCATTAATGGTTCCAGGAGGGGGGCCGAGTGGCCACCTCCTTTTGTTTGCAAGGGCCAGCACTGTGGGCTGGTAAAACTTGGGGCCATATTTGACCCAGGATGGGGGAACAAGGACCCCTCCCTCTTTTGAAAATAGTATTTGGTCTAGGGTCCCACATGACCCCCTACCCCCAAAAACTAATTTTAAAAGGCTGAACCCCAGGGATAGGGTCCCGGGGGTCAAAATCAGCTGGAGGAGGGGGGTTGTGCAGACCCACAGCCAACTCCCGCTGCGCATGGTCAAAGGCTGTGTGCAGCATGTAGGTGGGTGGTTAGACGAGTTAGCCACTGGGACTAGCCTCAGGCCGCCCTGTGGCCAACCACACCTGTGCATGGCCTGCAGCCATGCACGTCAGTGGTTGGATTAACATATAGTAATGAAAATTACTTTATATTAAAAAAAACATGGAAATTCACTGAAAAAAACAAAAGTTACAGGGTCATTATCGTTAGGAAATAGAATCAATAAAACCATAAAAAATCACTTAGAAAACTAAAGGTAACAGGGACATTATAGTTAGGCTCACATTCTAAACGTACAAAGAATAGAAATTCACTTGTTATCTCACGTCCCTGTCATGCACAGTTTGTTCGCCAAAAATGTTATTTGCTTACTTACTAGATATTATCAATGATGTTATAAAAAATGTCAGTGCCATACTTTGTTGGGTAATTAGTAGTGCATGGCGAGGACACGAGTTATAGTTACTTTAGGGAACAAGTTATGTGTGCCTAACTATAACGTCTCTGTGACTTTTGTTTTTCAAGTGAGAAAAAAAATACATATATATATATATATATATTAAATACATATATAAACACACGTCATGTACATACCTATATATATATATATGTATGTATATATATATATATATATATATATATATACACACACACACATACTTAGATAGGTAGGTACAAATATAAAATATTATTCATGTATATCATATATATATATATATATATATATATATCTATATATATATATATATATCAAACCAAAACCCTTTCAGGGATAGAGCGATGCATAAATTATGCAAAAAACAAAGGAGAACTCTGGGAAGTTCCCAATTTTAGGTGGAGAGCTGCTCTAGTAAGGAGCACCCTGCAACACCAGCGACACTCTAGATTTGCTCACCTCAAATGTCTGCTTATCTAGCAAAGTCTTTAAGCATAGGATTAGCACAGTGCTATCCTCGCCGAGCTAGATAGTGACAAAGTCTTTTGCCATTTGTACAGCAAAATCTTTAAGCATCTTTAAGGTGAGCAAATCTAGAGTGTCGCTGGTGTTGCAGAGTGCTCCTTACTAGAGCAGCTATCCACCTAAAATTGGGAACTTCCCAGAGTTCTCCTTTGTTTTTTGCATATATATATATATATATATATATATATATATATATATATATATATATATATATATATATATATATATATACATATACACACCAACACATCCCTGCTGTTTCTCAGACTACTTCTGCCTACTGGGATCGGTGCTGGGCAACGGGTGCAGGACCCGCTCAAAATTTGCCAAAGTCCAAGCATCGTATATCAAGCAAGGAAAAGCCTGCACTCCGGGAATTGCTGCCCATTAAGTTTATTAAAGCCGCTGACGCGTTTCGACCAAGAGGTCTTTGTCAAACCGGTCACATCAAAACACAGTGCCCAACTTCCCTCTGAAGTATCCCAAAAACATGCATAGCGATAGTGAAAAGACGAACGGAATCTCATGCATGTTGCAACCACCAGACATAGCAGTCAACTAAATATCAAGTATACAAAGTAAACAAAATAAATGTACATTACATAACTCAAGATATATAATGTGTCAAAACCCTCTACTTAGTAATTGATGAAAATGCATATTGTGTTATTGGAACAGGGACCAGGTGAAGAAATCAGAAAACCTTAATCCATTTATATGCAATCCCCACCAAAGCAGGGTGGCAATTTAACAAACATTAATTTATGATCCCAGTTGCCTCATTGATCCCCATTGCGAATGCAGCTGTATTTGCTTGATACTGAATTATACAACCATAAAAAGACCATGTCCAGTGCATACAGCCAAGTCCATAATCATACAAGCATTAATAGCACTCTCAGAGCTGGACAGAAAGAAAAAAAACGTAGAGGGAAGAAACATACCAAAGTGCAGCAAAGAAAATAAAAACAAAAAGAGAAGAAGAAAAAAACTAAATGTAAAAGCAAACATCATACATTTTCAATCATGTTGCTGTTGATTGATTAAGAACAGTCAAAATAACAGGGGATGGACAACAAATCAAAAAGATCCCAAGTACCCAGGATCACATAATCATCAGAACAAATTCCTAAAAAAAAAGAAGAGACCCCCTTTTGCCTAAATTTAGATGTCATCACACTGAAGAGGTAGTGGGAAAAAGAAAACAATTAAACACCTATTATATAGGATCTGCAGATGCATCAATGCCATAATTGTCAAGCAATACATAAAAAACAAAGTTCCATGTAGTTTAACCCATGTGTACATAGAGTTCCTCATCCTGATTCAGTCCTCCAGGAAATATACTGTTCAGTTTGATAATGTATTCAGATTCCAATTGTCTCAAGGTGAGCTCCCTGTCTCCTCCTCTCACATTTGTCCTCACCTTGCCAATCCCAAAAAAAGACAACTCATGAGAGTCCACATTATGTACTTGATTATAATGTCTTGCCACAAAGTAATTGTTCCTAATTGCACGAAAGTGTTGAAGAATATTTTTCTTAACTAGAAACACAGTGCTCCCACATATTGTAGGCCACAAACACACACCAAAACATATACCACAAAGTCTGTATTGTAATTGAAGAAGCTCTTAAGCCTGACTTATTTCCCTGGTGGTAGTGTGTATGCATTTTTGTTCTTGCTGTGAGCACATGCCTTACATTTTCTAAATGTAAAAAAACCCTATGGCTCCTTAAGCCAAGAACCCGCATGCTTGGTGGAGCAACTATGCACCAACATGTCCCTCAAACATCAACTCCTTCTTTATGTAACAGAAGGATGTGGGCTGACCAACTTGCCATTCACTCTGTCAGACGTAATCAGGTGCCAATACGCTTTCATAATCTTGGTGACTGCAACACATTCACTGTTGTAAGTGGTGATAAACCTCACCTTTTCACTCTCTTTGCTCTTCACTTCAGATATGAGGAGATTGTTCATGCTGACTCCTGAAGCCTTTTCACAAGTTGCCTTGATTATTTTCCCAGGGTATCACCTAGACTGGAATCCTTCAGTCACTATACCTTGCTGTATCACAACGGCATGCTGGGTGCTACTATTCCTTTTTTTCCAGAGCAATTTCCAATATGGGATGTTGCACTTAAGATTAGGTTGGTGGTGACTCCAGGCATGTAAGATTCCCAGCTTTACTCTTCCTATGTAGGCAGGTGTTTATAACACCCCCATTCATTGTGAAAAGAACATCCACGACCTCCATCATTCTTTTATGTGTCTTGTGTGTGAGCTTCTTCTTCAAGTTTTGTCATTGACTCAGGTTAAAAAAGCATCCAAGGAAACCTGTGGTCCATTCAAAATTATAAAGAGGTCATCAATGTACCTTGTCCAGAAGGCCAGGTGTTCACCCCTCATTTTCTTCTGTCCAGACGAACTGTGACTTCCAGCACCCCATGAAGATGCCAACATTACTGGGAGCAAAGCAACTTCCCATCATTCTCCCAGTCTTTTGCCTATACCACTGGTCTTCAAATAGGGAAAAGTTATGTTTGAGACAGAATCCTAAAATCTCGAGAAGCATCATAGAATGGTGAAGGAGTTTCTCACAAACAAATGTTTACATGCATGTACTCCCAAAGCATGATCAATACATTTTTATAGGGACACAACATCAACCTTAACCATTATATAACTAAGGAATGCCATGAATATTGAAGATGAAATCCATACTATCCTTACAGTACACTGGTAAATTCAAAATGCAGGGGCAAAGGAAGTGATTCAAATAGATAGAAGTATTTGGCAGAAGACTATCAAAAGCTGATATAATTGGTCTTCCTGGGGGGGCAGTGCAATGTTTGTGAATCTTGGGCAACATATAGAAACATGATGCAGTGGGATTCCTAGTCAGTAAAAACTGACATTTTTCTGCTGACAGACGACCATGCTCATGCCAGTCAGAAAACATTACATGATACTGTGTGATAGTCTGTTTGTATGTGCCTATTGAGGACCTCTATTAGTTGCCTTTTGGCCTCTCTATCTCTCTCTCTCTCTCTGGCGGTTGCTACTAGGTAGTAATAGTTAGGGCCTCTTTCGATAGAAAGAGTGTTTTTTATTTTGTTAGTAATTTTGGCGCCGTTTGATGAATCTTCACAAAATGTTCCAAGAAAAATGTCACTAATTTCAGCTGCTGTCTGAAGAGTATTGGGGTAATGCGTTTTGAGAAAACAGGGCAGATTGCAGAGGCCCTCTAACTTTTTGCTCCCATTTTTCACTTTTTGCTGGTGTTTTCCTAACTCTGATGGTGTCCTGGGTACTGCTAACCAGTCCCAGGCCTGTGCTCTGTGTAAAATGGGTATGCAAATAAGGCTAATTATAATTGGCTATGTCAACCCAACAGTAACTCCCTAGTATATGGTAGGGCATCTAGGTTTACGGACCCCGACATAGCTGGTGGACCTATAGGTGCACTGCTGAGGTGCCCACGGTAATTTTAAAGGCAGGCTTGCCTTGCTCACTGCTTTTATAATAATGTTATATGCAAATTCGCCTATAGAATTAAAAGTACTTCCAAAGACTTAAACTACCTTATTTTTACACCCAAAGGTGTGTCCTAGGTGCCCTTAGGGTTGAGTGCCACGTAACTATAAGAAGGGACATAATAAAATTGTTTTATAAGCCCTGGCGAGGTAAAATAGCCAAATTTGTTTCTCTCTCACTGTACTGAATAGGCTCCATAGGCTAAAATGGGGAGCCTTTATTTTAATTAATAAAGTCTCCAAAGGAGCAAGATATGGCAAGTTTAGTCTTAAATTAATTGTTTTAATAAATTCTACAACTTGCCATTGTTGGATTTAATATAACGAGTTCAGGGAAAGAGTTTTAAAACTCTTCCTAAAAGTTACCAGCTTCAGCTCTGTAGTGCCCTTCTCTGATTGGTAAGCCTCAGCAGCCTGTCCAGGCTGCTTTGATGAGGTTTGAAGTGTCCTGGGCGGAACACAAAGGAAGTGCCAGGGGGCAGGAGATCTGTCTCAGCAGATGGTGAAACAGGATATGGGGGGAGCAGCCAAGCTGGTCCTCAAAGGAAGGACAGGCATTTGGAGCAGCTCAGGACCTCCCCCATTTCCTGCAACCCCTCTTGATTAGATTAGGAGAGGGCAGGGGAGGGGTGTGTTTTGGACTTTTAGCCACATCAGTGGGTGGGCTCATGCAGACCTAACCTCCACAATTTATTTTCTGCCATTTTGGATTTGTAAGGAATATTGCTGCCTAGGATTGATTTTTGCCACACTTCCCAGTAAGTGGTATGCATTCGATTGGACAGTCGCACCCCCCGCTTTTCACCCCAGGAGCAAGGATAAATATGGCAGAGCTGCAACAACACCTCATATCCCTACCAGGAACAAGACAAGAACAAGAAAGACTGCCCTGTTGGACCCCTAACCTGCACCTGGATGCTGCACTCTGAAGGACTGCACCAGCTTCACACTTGGGATACACTACTAAAAAGACTTTGCCTGTCTTCAGTTGGTTCAAGAAGGGACTCCCTCCTTGCTACAGGTAAAAGAAAGTTAATCAGAGTCCCCTGCATCAAAACCTGAAGGAACCGACCAGCTGACCAGTGGCTAGTAGTCATTTTTGGATTTGAACCTGGTGCATTCTGGGAATTGGAGTCCTAGCCCTCAAGGAGCAATTCAGAGCTTCTGCAACCTTGAGGTGAGCTGTGAACTCCTAAAGGACCTTCAAAGACCTTCTAGAAAATGATCTAGAAGTTTGGAGAAGAATGGAGAACTTTTGGAAAAAAGCTCCATAAAGGGACCGACCCACCGTCGAGAGTCAAGCCGGCTTACATCAACCGTGACCTGGCCTGACTTGAAGGTTCGCCCGCTGAATAGTTCTGGAGCCCTTGACTAGCAGGATTTCACCAGGGTCTCCTGGAAAGGCAATCCGATGCCATGGACTCGAAATCGGCTTGCTGTGGAGGGTCGTCCAACGTCAGAGAGAAAAAGCTTTAAAAAAGTGACTAAGTCCATAGGTAAAAAGTTGACCAGGACTTCCCGCGCAGCATATCCAAAGAGGGCTGTAGGGACGTCGAATCAAGATTCAGCTTTGGCCTGGATGAAGATTTTCATCTAAAAAAATCATCTAAGTCTGAATGTAGACTTCTTCACTGAGGTCTCCTGCAATGTTTATCCAAGAGGGCTCCAGGTAGGTCGGTTCGGATTGGTGACTTTGTCCCGCTAAAGAAAATCTTCAAGAAAAAGACTAAGTCAGAAGGTAAACTTTTGACTGAGGCCTCCTGCTTGCTGTAGCTGAGCAGGGCTCCATTGTGGTCAGCCTCAAACTTTGACGTTTCCCCGGTCTAGTGCGACCAGATGACCAGATTGGTGTTTTTAGGTTCTATGCGCTAAATAACATTAATTTTTTTTAAATCATATCTCCGGTTCCCCTTAACTGATTTTAATCATTTTGGTGTACTATTAAAGATAAAAATATAATCTATTTTTATAAATTGGTGTTGGATTTTTATTGTGTTTTGTGTTTTACTTATTTACTGTTATGTGATTTATAAATTCTTTACACACCTGTCTCCTAAGTTAAAGCTTGTTGTTGGAAAGTGAATTATTGGTAAGGGCAAGTGTGTACCTACACTTAAGAATGGGCCACTAAACCCCACTATGTTCACTTAGGTCTCAATAAATTAACCCCAGCTCAACCCTTGGTAGCTTGTCAACGAGCAACAATGCTTCATTTAGGAGACAAAGGCCCTCATTACGACCCTGGCGGTTGGCGGAGAAGTGGCGGTCTTACCGCCAACAGGCTGGTGGTAAAAAAATTGGAATTATGACCATGGCGGTTACCACCATGGTCTTCCACCACTTCTCAGATCCGACCGCCAGGGCGGAGACGACTGCTGGGCTGGAGACTTGGGTCTCCAGCCCGGCAGCCGTCACCAAACCACCGGCGGTATCACGACCCGACTGACCGCCATGGATTTCATGGGGTTGGGAACCGCCATGAAATCCATGGCGGTAACCACTATCAGTGCCAGGGAATTCCTTCCCTGACACTGATAGGGGTCTCCTCCACCCCCCACCCCGCTTCCTCCCCCCACATACCCCAACCCCCTGCGCCCCCACAAAGGTGGCAGGACCCCCCTCCCCACCCCTACCCCCAACATCGCAACCCAGACACACACCATACATGCATGCATGCACCAACACACATACCTGCACACATATCACCAAACATGCCAACAGCCACACACACAGTCATACACGCACACCCACATACAGACATACACGCACACATCCATTCAGACATGCAAACAGACAGACATGCACACATTTCCAAACACAACACCCCCGCATGCATACACGCACTCACACATCTCCTCTACATACTCACACGCACACCCCTATGCACGCACACAACACACAACAGCCCCCTACCCCCTTCCCCTAACGGATGATCAACTTACCTGGTCCATTGATCCTTCGGGAGGGGACGGGATCCATGGGGACTGCTCTGCCGCCAGCACCCCGTCAACAGAACACCGCCACGCCGAATCACGGAACGTGATTCGGTGGGCGGTGTACTGTTTACGAGGCGGTGGAGGTGGAGCAACCTCCACTTCCCCGCTGACAGCCCGTATTGCTGCTGGTGGCTGTCCATCCGGAAAAGGACAGAGGGCTGCCAGCAGTCATAATTCGACAAGCGGAAAACCGCCTGCTCTGGCAGTCTTCAGCACGGCGGTCCTTCAGCGGTCTTGCACAAAGACCGCCGAGGTTGTAAGGACCACCGAAGTGTGTAAAGCATTCATGTATTATGAAAAAGTAATTACAGAAAATACAGGAAACTGTTTGAAAATCCAAAAACAATTTATATCAACAGGACATATTATTAGCTTTAATTTGACACCAAAATGAATACAATCGGTTAAGAGGAACTGGATATTAATATTTAAAGAATTAATGGTTTCTTGCGCATGAAAATGAAAAGCGCCAATCTGGTCATCTGGATGCACCTCGATTGGAGCTGGATCCAAGTTTAAGGCCAACCACGATGGATCCCTGGTCAGCTGCAGAAAGCAGGAGGCCTCAGTCAAAAGTTTACCTTCGGATTTATTTGTTTTCTTGAATATTTTCTTCAATGGGACGAAGTCAGCAGTCCAATCCGACCTCCCTGGAATCCTCTTTCTTACGTGTCGGTGGAGACCTCGGTGAAGATTTAGATGTTCGGACTTAGATGATTTTTCAGGCCAAAAATCTTTGTCCAGGCCAAACCTGAATCTTGATCCAACGTCCCTGGAATGCTCGTTGGATATGCTGTGTGGGAAGTGCCGGTCAACTTTCTACATTCGGACTTAGTCACTTTTTTAAAATCTTTTTCCTTCTGACAGAGGTCGACCCTCCTCAGCAAGCTGATTTCATTGCAAGGTCATCGGATCACTTTTGTCAGGGGCTCCAGAGCTTTTTAGTGGGACAAACCTGCAAGTCAGGCCGGGTCATGTTTGAGGCAAACCTACTAGACTCACTGCGGCGGGTCGGTCCCTTTATGAAGTTTTTTCCAAAAAGTTCTCCAATCTTCTCCAAACTTCAGATCATCTTCTAGAAGGTCTTTGAATGTCCTTAAGGTCTGCAAATAAGTTTAATGAACAATATTGGTAGAGTTGGAGTTCCTGGAGTGCAGTGAATTTATTTTGCATATAATATTGACCAAGGACGGTCTCCCTCATCACCAGCAGCTGAGTGCGCCGCAATGACGCTGTGACCGCTTTGATCTTAAATATATATATATATATATATATGCACACATACATATACATATATATCTGTCTATCTTTTTTAGTTCTAGTTTTTAGTATGTTTCCTTAGGAAAAGCGTTTTTAGTTTGCTAATAACTTGGCATCATTTTAATTGGACGGATCGTCACAAAAATTTCCACAAAAATCATCTACTTCGCCTTCTTCCTGGAATATTTTGGGATGATCTGTCAAGCGGAAGTTAAGAAAAAGAGGGTTTCCCAAAATCACGTTCCCCTTTTTCCCAATTTTTCCATTGGAAAACTAGAGACTGCTACAGCCAAAGCAGCTGAATGGAATTACACTTATTTTGTCAGAAAGCAAGATGTTGGTCCAGAAGATATTCTTTTTTTATGATTTGCTGTAATTCCATTAAGTAGTTTCAGAGAAATCCATGTTAAAAATTATTGATATTTCACAACACGAAGGATCCCGGTAATCGAAATATCTAAGGGTGAGAACTCAATGGCTGCCACCACAGCAATGGGGCACACAGCTTCCGTCCCCAAGCCTTGGAGAGGCCCTGAGTGTCCCATTAACTGGCCCATATGTATGTAGTTAAAGGAGGGTGCATGTGCCCTCTCAAGCCTTCTTGAGGCCCCTGGCACCCCATCATCTTTGTCTCTGTAGCAAATTTATGGAGGTGTGCGGACCGCCTCTCTGTGCCATACAATGGCCTAGAAACCCCATGGTTCCCTACCCACTAGAGTGCAGGCAGGGAAGTGTAATGTGCTCACTCCCAGAATGAGCATAAAGCTGCTACCGGAGGTTAGGAGCAATGCTGGTTCTCCCCGGACCTGGGATGTTTCCTGCCAGGGGAGATAGTGGGCCTGCACGGGCTGTGGGGCTCCCCCTAAAGCCTCCAACATTGCTAATGCTATGTGGGTAAATGGGTGGGCACCAGGGTATCCCAATGGAAAAAAAAGGTGTCTGGCTCCTGCACAGCCCTAAAAAATGAGGCTGCATGTAACTAGCTGGAGAGGCTGCAGGACTCCCCTGTGACTCCCAGTGTAAACAACATGTTGTTAGGTGCCCTGGTAGGGCACAAATGGACCCTTTACAGAAAATAAAAAGCATTGTGCTGGCTCCTGTGTGACCCATGGGGCCACTTGCCTGGAGTCAGCGGGTCCATCGGGCCCTGGGATTCCAACAACAATTGGCACAAAAAATTAAGAGGAGGGTGTCCTGAGTGGGCCCCGCAGCACCCATAAAAATGAAAATAGAAAAAAATGAAATGAGCTGCAGGAGTGCACCATAATGACTTGCGAGGGCTTATTATATGTATTCTTAAGACTCTGGCCAAAGAAGAGGCAGGGGCACAACCAAGCATTTTTTAATGTTTTGGTGGCTACAGCCCTCAGCAACCTAAAAAAAAAACCAGGAAGTCTCCTGAACCATTAAAACCTTACCATATTGCAAGGCCTTCTTGTGGGTTATTTATGGCTGCAATTTTTGGGCTGAAAAGGGCATTATGGAGCTGGGAGCAGTGAATAATAAATGCCACCCTTGGCCCCTGCTCGCTCCCCACCAGCAACCATACTGATGCAGTGGGAGCCAGCAATCTTGCTTTCTAAGAGGGTGCCCCAGTGCACACCGGGGGCACCCACAATGCATGCTTTATTTAGGGCTGTGAAGGGAGCTCCTCTACCCACACCTATTGTGAGCTCCTTTGCTCCCACCTGGGAGGGAACAGCTAATTTCATTGCTCCTGTCCGGGTGGCAGCAAAGATGTGTTTTCTGCCCAGGAGAGTGTGGACAGCATATGCACTCCCAGGCAGAAAACTGCTGTGTCTTGGGGTTGGGGTCCCTGGAGGGCTGCTTAAATCTGCCTTTAGGGGCTCCTGGGATTGGATTGTTGTTCATGGAGGGGGTATGCAAAACCCCTTCCCCTAGTTTGGACATGGCCCAGGTCGTTAGGGTCCCCAGGTTCATTGAGGCACAGGGGGATCCCATGCCCGATCACCTTTCAAAATTATGAGGGGTCCTGTGAGCCTTAATTGACACTCAGAGGGAAGGTTAAGCCCTCCTCCCCTTCAAAAAATGCACCGGGCACCAGGTGATGGGGTCAGTGGGCCAAGATAGGTGTGGAAGAGGCCCCTTAAAAAAATGCACCTGCACATAGCCCCGAGGGATGGGATCCCCGAGGCAGAAAACAAGGAGTCAGGGAGTAACCCCCCCTTCAAACTCTAGATCAGTCCTCAGGTCCCTTAATCCTGTAATGACCACCGCAACATTTTGTTACATGTTGTGGCCAGTCAATCAAAGTGCTTACTCCTGCAAGTGGGCTCACTTCAGCTGAAGCAATCTGGCTAAAGGGAAAATAGCCCCCTCGGCCAATTAGATCCCTCCAAGTTGTGTGATCGCAGGGCTTTTGCGGGACTCTCATGAGAGTCCCACAAACACAGCCAACCACATAGAAGTTTTTGAACCTTAGTTTCTGAAAAATTACTGACAGAACTTTACCTAACTACAAAAACCATACTTTCAGGACCAAAATCTAGCTTTCTGGCAAATTTGGTGAAATTCCAATCAGCAGTTTTTGTGATATTGCTTTCCCAAAAAAATCTATGGAAAATGCATGAGGATTTGTGTTTTTGGGCCCCCACTTTTTTGCTGCCTCCACTTGACGGATCACCTCGAAATGTTCTTTGCATAAAGTATGCAAAAAAGAGTTCTTTTATATAAAGCTTTGTGAGGATTTGTCAACGATGCCAAAGGCATCAGCAACACAATATAGGCATTTCAAATGGAAACGCTAACCATATACATGTATAGAAAGATGGATAGATAGATTATATATATATATATATATATATATATATATATATATATATATATATATATATATATTCTGTTTGCACCCCACACTTTATGATGAAAAAAGAAAAAGAAGAAAATAAATGAAAGTTTGGTGGTGCTACCGTTATTTCTCGCAACCTCGACCTGTGAATTTGAATGGAAAGGTTCGAGGGATACATGACTAATAAACACTGACAAATATGTAATATCTTATACTAACGTATCTGAAACGTTTTAGTACCTTTCTATTTCTTCTGAAAAAATGTCAAGCAGTGCCCATAATGAGATTCTGAGTTAATACAACAGTTGATCCTTACTACAGCTTTAAAATGATATTGCTCCAGAGAAAGTTAAGGTCACATTTTATATACAAGTAGAAGTGCATGAATGTTTTAAAGTAAGCCATCTGATTAGAGTATCCATTAAATGTCAATTTCCTGCACTAAATTACAGTGAGCCGAATATAATATATATTTTACGGCATTTAGGTGACCTCGACATCTTTCCATTGGATTGCAATCAATACTAAATTATTTCCTCAGGATGTGACATTTTTGAGAGCTATAACAACAACTAGTACTGTTACCGAAACTTATTAAAATGGTGTAACTTTGAGCAAATGTATGATACATGTGATTACAGTGTGACTATTGGTACATAACTAGTGCTATCGTAAGAATTTTCAGTGCCCTACTACCCATTTGCTGTTAACTCAAGCCCGCATGATGCCAAAAATACTTTATTATATATTAGACTTTAGGAGGGTCAACCACAATAACAGAAATATGTCTTGCCTGGGACCGGGACTCCAAAAATGCTCAAATTCACACAGAGTAGAAAGAAATGGTCAATTATAGTGGTAGACAGAGAGGAAGCACCGTTTAAATAAGAGAAATAAAATACACAAATATAATATAAATAAATTCACAATGTGCGGTGATCCGAATACTACTTGGGTGCAAGAGAAAAAACCCTTCCTTGTCAGGAATAATAAAAAGCATTGACAAAACCAAAAGACCTGTCATTGGCAGCCAGAATTTGGCATTATCAATACTTGTTTTGTTGTGTCATTTTAAAAAAATGGTATTGTTTGGGTACTGCTAGTCCTTGCCTAATAAAAAACACAACGTTTCTGAGTGCAAGGGAACATTTTCTTGTTGCTCTCAAAAAGCTTACTTTGCCATTGTCCCTTGCACTAAAATGAAATACTTTGTATAAGAATATGTTCCTTCTGACAGAGCAGGAATCAGTCACTCACGGTGAATTCAGCCGAGGGCTGAAGTTGGGTTACCTATTCTGTGTGTGGAAGTAGAAAGGTTAATGACACAGCACTAGGCCAATGGATGAAGATGTCTGGCTGGCTTAACTTCTGAAAGACATTTTAGTGTGTTTAGGGATTTATCAAATGATAAGGAGTAATCAGAGGTATTCAGTTACCTGCTACCTGGGTCTGCTGCTGAGGCCCGTAATAACAATGATTCAGTAGCCTTTTGGAAGCTGTTATGATGTAAACTTGTTATGATGATGATGTATTCTAGACTGTAAGGTGCTGAAGGTTCCAGGAATGCCAGTTTACTCTGGCGTCTTGAAGGAGAACAATGCCAGGTTGTATTCTCCAATAAATGGTCTAAAAAGGAACGTGAGAGACTGCGGATTTGTACACAACATTTTGGCGACGAGCAGTTGTTCATCTCAGTGTTCCCCATGCCATATTTCAAGTGGCTGGATATTCGTGACAATCATTGGTGATTTGAGGACACAACCTGGGTGGTCGAAGGAAACTTTTCGACTTGGCGGTTGAATTATGTGAAGATTTATGGATTTGCTCAGCCAGTCGCTTATCGCACACCTCGCACAAAGCAACACGACCGTGTGGAGCGCATTACCTGGATGTGAACAGTTCCCGTTTTCTGGTTGAAGTGCGGTGAGGGCCATGGCTAGTGTCATGTGCTGCATGGAGGAGAGGTGTTGCGCGGGCAGGGCGACATATGCACTTGATAAATACAGGCAAAGTGTACGTGCAGATACAGCAAGTCATTCGTGTTTAAAAAAAAAAAAAAAAAAAAAAAAGATAGAAACAACTAGAGCAAAAGGAACAAAAGCTGAACGTATGTGTGTACGCAGGAAGTCGTGCACTTATTTAAAAAAAAAAACTAGAGCGCTGAATCTACGTATCTGCGGTGACTCGCACACCACGTATATGAATGACATTGTGTGCTGGCTACCAATCAGAAATAAAACTTGTCTATCTGTGGTGGCTCGCATACCATTTATAAGACCTTCTGTGCTAGTTATCAATAATATTTACAAAAGCAATGACTTTTACAGGTGTTGTTAGGATTATATACATATCCATTGTTGTGTTGAGATTCTCTACTGGTAGGGATTTATTGGTGTTAGACATGTTTGCACCTCTTTACAATCCTCAAGGGAATAGTATTGCGAAGAGGGCTAATATGTTAAAGGCACCATTCAATTAGCACTTGCAAAAAAGTGCAAAGTCTAGGAAACAATATCTGATATGGTTTGGGTTTATCGCACCACTACCCATAGTGTGACACAGAAGATGCCATTTTTATCTATGCGGGGGTGGTTTCCAGGTAAAGAAATTGATCCTAGCATGGCTAAAGGAATGGTTTATAGATGGTGGCAGAGGTACAACATTTATGGAGAAGGAAATAAAACATAAATTAGAAGGAGGAGATTGGGTCAAAATTAAATTAGGTATAGTCCAGAGAGGACTCTCCAAGTTCAGAGGGCCTTTTCGGGTTCAGCGTGTAGGAACATTCTTTGTGATTTTGGAAATTGATGAGAGGTGGAATTTGAGGAATGTGGCAGTACATAAAAAAAGGAGAGTGTATGAGAAATGAAGATAAAGGTTGTTCGATGTTGATGTTTATGAAAGATGAGGAAATGAATAAATGTAATGAGTCCAGTGTTTCTACATACAATGGTGGTGAATTGGGAGGAGTGGCATTAGGTAAAATCATTTGTAAATCTCCTACTTATTGGAAAGATTACATGAGACATTAGGAAGGTCAGGATTTTGGATTAATGTAATTGTAGTTGTCTTGTAATTTGTGAAAGTTTAGTTTGTTCTGTTAACATGTAAGAGTTTTGTGATTCATAGTGAAGAGGGGAAGATGTGTTATGATGTAAACGGGTTATGATGATGATGTATTCTAGACTATAATGCATTGAGTGTTCCAAGAATGCCAGTTTACTCTGGCAACGCCAGGTTGTGTTCTCCAATAAATCTTATAAAATGAAACCTGAGAGACTGTGGATTTGTTCACAACAGAAGTCACGCATTTTGCATTGCTGTGACTTCAGAGCACAAGCTAGATTGTGTTTGGTGTTCAGGTGTAAAAGCAATGAGATTCCTTGGCGGGACCTGTAAGTTACAGCACTTAATCAATCTCAAATTCTAGAAGAGAAACATAATTTTGTGCTCTCTGCCATATCTCAGCCATTAGAGCCTTGGTTCAGCTTGATTCTTCTGCAAAACTAGATCTCAGCGCGGTTGAATAACAGCAATTGTAGACCTATCCTCAAACAAATATCTCTGGTAATTGTTCGTTCACTTGGTTCAATGTGAGCTGTTGTTGTCAGATCGAGTGCATTCCTACCCATGGCCTACCAGGTCCTGTGAAGTCCTAAACACAGTATTCTGAGGAGGTACAACCACAATGAAGCCCATGCAATGGCTGTAAATGAAAGAGAGGGTGATCCTATTTGTTATAGACATTGACCAAGTTCGAAAATCAAACATATGTATAAATTAAAAATGGTCTCTCAGTAGGAAGAAATGTATTAGGGCAATTTAGCAAACAAATAAACCAACTCACAGGTCAAGGGCTTAATGTGCTATTTTAAGTCAATCATAAGGGCCTTCGTTCACATAATGTGGTGGCAAACCACTGTTCTGCACTTCCATTTTCTCACCGTTCTGGCTTTTGAGAGTGACAAATGGAATTCCAAGATGTTTTGACACAATGAAAATAGTTGAACATTCGTTAGTTAATGTTTATACATTGTGTTCAGTGACAACCTAAACTGTCACATGGGGGAGCGGAGTGAGGGTTTCGTTTCTAAGATTGCACATCTCTGCATGCTGGACAGTAATGGCTAGATTTACTAGGCACTTGTGCTGTCACATAAGTGGGTGCATGGAAACTCAAGTACTTAAGTGACATTTACAAAGCCATACAAATCGATGGTTTGCCCTTGTGTCACTTTTCACTTTCAGAACAACGCAAGGCAGGACCTTGTGCTGCTTTGTGGTAGCGTGCATACTGGATGCATTACATGGGTGGAACATGGGCATTCCCATGCGTCCACCCATGGATTTTGATACAAACCTAGATTTACTGAACTCAGTAAACATAGATTTGCATCAAAATTATGCACCTATCAGTCCTTGGCGTCATGCGGAGAAATATCTATATTGTTCCTACTTACTTCCTCCTGCATTATGCAGCACACTTGCAAAGAGGAATACACCTCTAAGGATAGTTTTTTGCAGTAAATTATCCCTTCCTGCACAAAAACTATCCAGAGTACAACACTTGCACCCTTGAGGTATGATGCAAGGGGTCCTGCATTGACACTAGGATGCCACAAGCCCACTTGACAGGGATAGAGCAGATGTAGGCCAGATAGTCAGTGCCATGAGACCCTATGGGTTATGAGCCACGCTCTACAATTCCATGATTGATTGATTGATTGACATCTTAGTAAATAAGCTGAATTTCAGCATTCTCTTTCAGACAACTCAGCTCATCAAGTTTACTTGCTGCTTTGCATTGTGTAAACGTTTAGTAAATCTGTGCCTAAATGCACCTTGGGAATTCAGTCACATGCAAAAACATGAAGTTTCCCTTTTACTCGCACTAACAGAAACATTTATTGTGTTCAACTCATGTTTACATGATTCCCAGAAAAGAGGCTTATGCCTTCTTTCCTAGTCCTACCAGGTGGTCTGGTCTCTATAATATTGACATATTGTTTCCTAGCTGCAATTATAACTATCTCTTACTCGTTACAAATTATAAAGATACTAAAACATGCAGATTGAGTAAAATTTGTGCTTCATACTCTTATAAAATAGGAAAACAAAACTAATACCTTCAAAATGGCATTGCCTCTGGAGGAGAAGCATTGGTTTCCATGGCAGATACTGGCCGCCAGGTCAATCCACTCTTGTCACATCTTTACTGCTCTGCAGACAACGACCTTATGGGGTCTTGAGTTTTACTCATCTTTTTTCAACGTTATGGTCAGGGGCGGCTCCTTCGCAATGGCGAAGGAGCATCACCTCCGTGGCTAAGCCAGTAGCTGAAAAATAAAACAATATATCATTATTGTTTTACCTTTCATCTTCTGGCTCAGACAGCAGCATGTGCAGGGAGTGGTGCTGGGCCATGGGAGAGGGGAGGGGAAGTGGAGTCTGTGCACTAAGTGCACATGTGTGTTTGGCCGGGTGTCTCAGGATGGCCAAATACACATGCACAGTTAGGTTTCTCCAACCCTGCTATGCTACACAGCTGAGTTGGAGTAACTGCAGAGATTCCCATGCAGTGTCTGAGCAGCAGAGCAAGCGCTCAGACCAATCCTGGCACTGCTCTTATGCTATGTTTAGCATGAAAGCAGCACCAGTTTTGCTGAGGGGCCCTCTGCTGGTGACTCTGTGAATACTGGGACACCAGAAGAATAGCAGAGGAGCAAAGCATCCGGTGGCAGCGACTGGAGTAGGTAAGTTTTTTTTAAATTATTTTTTCCCCTATCCCCATCTCTCCCGCCACCCGCTGCTCCCTTAGTGATTTGCTGCGACCTCCGCTGGTTATGGTCCCCTTTATTTGTCCTGCATCTTCTACAACCACCTGCTGGTTGTTTGGTTGTTTGATTTGTGTTAGTGTCCTGTTACTTGTTTCTTTTCACCATTCCAAACTAAGGAGTCCAGTAAGAAGTGGTCTGGTGCTCCAAAGGTTGCTTTGCAATCCTCAGTGAATTTTGCAAGCAGGAGTGGTTGACTTTATGCTTGCAGTGCATAGAAAAGTAAAATGCACCTCATCAATAACGCCCAACACGCAATAAAAGTATTTGTTGATGTGTTTTTGTGAAGCTAGAATTACTACTACTTTGCTTAAATCGGGCAGTTATGCATTTGTTTGGCCTTACTTACGAATGGCAGCAGAAAAGCGGTTAATAAATGATAATTGCAATGCTGCAGTGGTATAAATGCCCGGCTGCCGTTATCCTCACGTTTTTGTAAAAGGTCGCTTTGTGGCCCTCACTGGTTGGGATTGCCAGCCTTGCTGTTTCTGTGTTTAAAGGACCTTTGATCGTGAGCTATGCTTGGCTTATGAGGCCCAACGAAGCAGAAATGCTTCTGGGGTTATGCCTATTATGTGATAGGACAACATAGTACAGCAGTTCATTACTGAACTATGATTAATGGTGGATTCCACCAGGTAATGCTTTCTTCAGAGCACTAAAGGGGGTAATTACTAAGTAGCAATGTAAATCAAGGCAGCATTTCCTTACTTCTCATAAAAAGTTGGTATTTTCTGTATTAAACCAACATACGATGGGTGAAGTGAATGCCCTTAATAGCTGTCAAACCTGTTCCTAAGCATCCTAATTTACTGATCAGCTGTCTGCGCTTGTTGGTCGTCATCATGGCTGTTTGGTGTGAAATAGCATGATGATTATGAATTGCATGTTGACCTGTAATTCTCCACTCGGAAAAACGTAGAATGCTTATTCAAGCCCATGCTTTCAACAGAAATGTTTGGGGAAATAGTTTGTGGTATTTTAGTTGTCTTTGTGGTTAGATGTGACTTTGCAGCTGTGGTTAAGATCTTGTGGTCCATAAACATGGGTTTCTATTCTTACGTATCACTATTGTGGACAACGTCTGATTGGGGCAAATTACTTTGTCCCCTTGGGACCTATTTCAGATTTCTGATCGATTTTAGGGGGAGTACACACTACGTAAATATTGGTATTAGATGATGTTTGCGTTTTATTACTAAAGGCAGGTGTTTGAGTGCATTAGCATGAAAAATCATATTCAGTTCAAACTTCTTTGCGAATAAATGGTACAGCACGTTTAGCCACTTTACAGCACGAGTACGATGAGCTAACATAGCACTTATTCCTAAATGTCGTTGTTTGACCGCCCTTTTACCTTACAGATCATGCACATGCTGTAAACTTTTTCAGTGCAACTTGCAGAAACCCATTCTCCTTGAGCTGTCTGTTCAGCTCACGATCCCGGGTTCAAAAGTGTAGTGCATAGTTTGGCTTTCTGGGTGACGTACCTGAGCCCGGTTGACCTTAACCTGCCTAGGTGCCATCTTCTTTTCTCTTTGACTTTCCCTTGCCTTCCATCAGTAATATTTTAATTTCACTAAACACTTTAACGATTGCAATAAGATTACACTCTAAGACATTATGGCCCATATTTATACTTTTTTTGACGCAAAATCGGCACAAACTTACAAAATTCAATTGTTTTGATTTTGCGTAAAAAAATGACGCAAATGCGGCACTGAAAAAGTATAAATATGGGCCTATGTATCAACATAGGTAACCAAATACAGAAAAGCTTACTTGTTTCAGATTGCATGTTGAACTTGATGATATTACCGTAAGCATCTCTTGTTGTGCTTTGAAACCTTAATTGAATTTCGTTTTTTCTAGATACAATTGAAACTGGAGAGATTGGTAATGCTACTAATATATTGTATTGTCAGTTCTTAAGAGAATAACACGTGCTCTGTTAGAGCTTTACCTTGAGTGTCCAGAACAGGAACTGCAGTCGTGGAACTAAATATATTGGGGTACTGTTGATTCCAGGGCTTGCATAGTTAACGGGGGATGAAGGGTTGAACCCTAAAAATGTTCTTAAGATTCAGGAATTATCAGGGTAATTAGTAAATCCAGGGCCGATTCACAGACAGGTCTTACTGTAACTCCCTAAATTCCCCTAAAGGTGTCATTTGGGTGAAACATGCAGGTTTCACATGCAGGGTATGTGGGAGCAAAGATGGGTCGGGCACTGCAGAAATGAACCATTTCACGCTGGGTCATTCTCTGCACGTCTGTGGAACCATGATGGACATCATAACTCTCAATGGAGCCGGTGGCAGGGCAAATATTCTCTAATCATCTATACATTTTTTGAGAGCTTGATAACACTTTGTATTACTCTATATCAAAAGCTAAGCTATGTATTAATGCATTTAAAATATCATGTAGACTGGTTGAATTTTGTGTTCCAAACCTAAAAGGGTGTAATTATGCATTTGAAATATTACAGTCAAGACTATTACTCCATTCCTTGAATGATGAAACTCTCAAATAGGTATAATGGTGAGGTGCATTATATAGGTATAATGGTGTGGTGCATTATACACAGTAGACCTTTGATACTTGCACAATTTTCTAATCCCTTTATGTTGAATATCTACTTCATTCAGAAGCATTGTCTTTAATAGACATGCTTTTTTAAATGTTTTGAAAGTCCAGTCTCTTCACTTTAGCATCATTCCTCAAAGGTATGCTGAATGAGAGCAGACACAATTTAAGTGAAACTAATTAGAAAAGATAATATTCTCAATGAAGAAGTATCGGACTGGAAGATGTTGCCCCAGACTTTGTTGGAGCCATTTGATGCTTACAACACAAAAGGATAATGGGCGGAGTGCTGAAACTTTTCAAACACTCACCCCCAGTTACAGATCTGGGTTAAATTCAATGTTCTTTTGCTCACCATGCCACCCCTGTTTGGACCCAACCATATGCAAATCAGTCTTGATCCTGTTCCCATTGAGGACAGTCCAGTTTGAATGGCCAGGTCACTCTATTGAGCAGTAAAGGATATCACGCTTGCCGAAATCTAAATACCATTTGTTAGAAATGTTTTTTTTGGTTGGCAGTCAGGTTACCCCCTGTCCAAGCAAAAGCCCTCACTCTAGTCAGGGTAAGTCACACACAATCCAAGATTATCCTGTGCCCACCCTCTGGTAGCTTGGCACGAGCAGTCAGGCTTAACTTAGAAGGCAATGTGTAAAGCATTTGTGCAATAAATCATACAATACCATAATATAACACCACAAAAATACACCACACAGTGTTTAGAAAAATATATAATATTTATCTGGGTATTTGCAGGTCAAAACGATCAAAGATGCAATATGAATTTGTAAAGATATCACTAAAAAGTGATATAAAGTGTCTTAAGTCTTTAAAAAGCAAACAAAGTCTCTTTCTAGCACAAAGTACCTGGTCTGTGGTGGAAAATCTCCGCAGAGGGCCGCAGAAGAGGAGATGTGTGGAAAAATGGTGTGTGTGTTGGTTACGCCCCTTCACACACGGACTTGCGTCGTTATTTTTCACGCGGGGAGACGTGCGTCATTCTGTGGGAGGAAAAAAATGGTGTGTGCGTCGGTTGCGCCCCTTCGCACACGGACTTGCGGCATTATTTTTCACTCGGGGGAAGACGTGCGTCGTTTCCCGGCATGCGGACCGTCTCCTTCTATGGTTCGCGGTGATTACCAGATGGCACGGGTCTGTGCGTGGATTCTCCTGCTTGTTTTCCGGCTGCGCGTCGTTCCGCGGGTCTGTGCGTCGAAATTTCGCTCTCACGGCAGGCGTCGCGTCGATTTCTCCTTGGAAGTCGGGCGGCATTGTCCTTGCGAGGCTGTGCGTCGAAGTTCCGGTCGTCCCGAAGGCGTCGATCAGCGTCAGTGTGCGGCGTTTTTATCGCCGCGGAACAAGCTGTGCGTTGAAAATTTCGGCGCACGAAGGGTCCAAATGAAAGAGAGAAGTCTTTTTGGTCCTGAGACTTCAGGGAACAGGAGGCAAGCTCTATCCAAGCCCTTGGAGAGCACTTTTACAGCCAGACAAGAGTTCAGCAAGGCAGCAGGCCAACAGCAAGGCAGCAGTCCTTTGTAGAAAAGCAGACAGGTGAGTCATTTGAGTAGCCAGACAGTTCTTCTTGGCAGGATGTAGTTTCTGGTTCAGGTTTCTTCTCCAGCAAGTGTCTGATGATGTAGGGCAGAGGCCCTGTTTTATACTAAGTTGTGCCTTTGAAGTGGGGGTGACTTCAAAGAGTGTCTAAGAAATGCACCAAGCCCCCTTTCAGTTCAATCCTGTCTGCCAGAGTCCCAGTAGGGGGTGTGGCAGTCCTTTGTGTGAGGGCAGGCCCTCCACCCTCCCAGCCCAGGAAGACCCATTCAAAATGCAGATGTATTCAAGTGAGGGTGAGTACCCTGTGTTTGGGGTGTGTCTGAGTGAATGCACAAGGAGCTGTCAACTAAACCTAGCCAGACGTGGATTGAAGGGCACAGAAAGATTTAAGTGCAAAGAAATGCTCACTTTCTAAAAGTGGCATTTCTAGAATAGTAATATTAAATCCGACTTCACCAGTCAGCAGGATTTTGTATTACCATTCTGGCCATACTAAATATGACCTTCCTGCTCCTTTCAGATCAGCAGCTGCCACTTCAACAATGTATGAGGGCAGCCCCAATGTTAGCCTATGAAGGGAGCAGGCCTCACAGTAGTGTAAAAACGAATTTAGGAGTTTTACACTACCAGGACATATAACTACACAGGTACATGTCCTGCCTTTTACCCACACAGCACCCTGCTCTAGGGGTTACCTAGGGCACACATTAGAGGTGACTTATATGTAGAAAAAGGGGAGTTCTAGGCTTGGCAAGTACTTTTAAATGCCAAGTCGAAGTGGCAGTGAAACTGCACACACAGGCCTTGCAATGGCAGGCCGGAGACAAGGTTAAGGGGCTACTGAAGTGGGTGGCACAACCAGTGCTGCAGGCCCACTAGTAGCATTTAATCTACATGCCCTAGGCACATGTAGTGCACTCTACTAGGGACTTACAAGTAAATTAAATAGCCAATCATGGATAAACCAATCAATAGTACAATTTACACAGAGAGCATATGCACTTTAGCACTGGTTAGCAGTGGTAAAGTGCCCAGAGGTCAAAAGCCAACAACAACAGGTCAGAAAAAATAGGAGGAAGGAGGCAAAAAGTTTGGGGATGACCCTGTCAAAAAGCCAGGTACAACACCATTGTTTGCTATGGTTTTGAAATTTTGGCAGATAGGTTATCTGTCACCGTTGTGACAGAGTAACCCCTCCGCCAAGATCTAAATCAGGCCTTCTGTCTTCTCAGAAAGAAGCAGCTGATTAAAATATAAAAATGAGCTAAAAGCTGGATGTGCCAAAAATATGAAAAAAATAAAGATGCGTCTATGTGGAAAAGGCATAGGCTACAGGCCTAATGCTAAAATAAGGGCATCCACCCAAGGCACTAAAGAGAACCCAAAACAATATGTGCCATTTAAGATTAGGATGTTTGCTCCTCCTCTGACTTTTTTTGTACAGGAAGCTTTTGATGACAAAGCGGTAAGTTGTGATTTACATAAGTCAATGTTTTTCAGTTTCAACCCGAATATATAAGTATCTTTCAGCTCATCTTGGCATGATGAAAAGTACAGTTCTATACATTGCATGTTGGTGTACATAACAGGATCAAAGTTTCAAGGGCTTGATTTAGATTTCGGCAGATGAGTTACTCTGTCACAACGTTGATGGATAGCCCGTCCACCGAAATATAAAAGCCAATATACCATATGGGATTTATATTTAGGAGGATGGGCTATCTGTCACTGTTGTGATGGAGTAACAATTCACCGAAATGTAAATCAGGCCCCAAGTCTGAACCATATATAGGTTAGATGTTGCCACAGGCAACACAGTCAACAGCTAGTTCAGCACACAATGGGTTAATTTGAAAATATTTTAAATATATGGCTATAGTGCAAAGTATTCTACAGCACAGCCACCTGCCATAAAACATAGTTCTATCTATGTGAAAGTATACTAATAGTTATTGCTATTTGACACCTCGGAGTGTCAATTAAATAGCCTGATGCAATCTGATCAAGATGTCCAAGCAGCTGCAAAATTGAGGCACACCATGGACACATTAAATTACTATGAATGTAAAAAAAGCATAAAACATATCTCACTCCTTTACAGTCAATTTAGCTCACTGTGGGGATCATTATGACCTCAATGGTGAGTGTTAATGTGGTGGTAGTACCGCCACATTATGAGAATTGCGGATTGGCTGCAGCCAACCAGCCACTTTTCCACTCATACCACCATGGCAGTATCAGCTGCTGAGCCAGAGATATCAATCTCCAGCCTAGCGGCCGGCACAGTACCCGCCGGCGGCATTATGAGCCCGCCTACCACCATGGTTTTCATGGCGTTAGCAACGCCATGTAAATCATGACTGTAGGCCGTACCGGTGACAGGGAATTCCATCCCTGTCAACGGTAGGCGGCTCCCCCACCCACCAACATACACCTGACACCCCACCCCCTCCATCCAAAGCCCCCCAGCTCCCCATACAAACACTAACCCCCACCCCGACATTCAAATACACCCTATCCCCTGATCCAAACACACAACCCCACCCCCTCCGATCATCATACACACACACACACCCGCTCCGATCATCACACACACACCCCCACCCCCTCCGATCATCACACACACGCCCCAATAAACGCACACACCCGCAGACATGCACCACGCATACACCCAATCACTCACACATTCTTACACACGATCACACTGACATGCAGACACGCACTCACTTCACCATTCTTATACTCATTCACGCACGCATACAACCAAACAAACAACACAACACAACACACACAGACACATTCACTCACACATTCGTGCTCACACACACAACACCCCACACACCTTCCCTGTCGGAAGCCCGACTTACCTTGAATGAGGAGGTCTTCCGGCAGGGAAGGGGCGCTGCTACCACCAGCAGCACCCTGCCAGCAGAACACCACCAGGCCATATTACTTGTCATAATAGGTCTGGTGGCGTTCTACCGGCATGGCGGTGCTGGCGCCACCTTACCACTGTCCGCCGCATGAACACTGCCAGATTTCCACCCTTCTTGTGGCGAAAGTCTGGCAGTGCTCATAATGTGGCAGTTGGATGGTAGCCACGGTGGAGGTATTTTGGCGGACGTCACCATCAGGGTAGGTGTTTTTTACCACCAATGTCAAAATGACCACCAGTATCTCTTCGATGGTTTGAGTGTAATATAGGCTTTATCACATGGTATTGCGTTGTAATGATATCTTATCTATCAGTGTTTATTTTCTTCTAGCAACTGCCCCCTCAAAATCAGGCCGTAATGGGGATTGTGAAGATACTGTTATATTTACCTTTAAACATATATTAATTGGTTGTAGCCTGAGATTTGGCTGCAAGTAGCTCATATTTGCTGGCTTTAAAATGCATTTTTTAACTGGCATTGTTCAGCTGTGTGTACTCACTAAAATTATTAATAATAATAATAATAATACTTAACATATCTATTTAAATTAAGATGGTCTAGTGATCTTGATAAAGTCATAGTGACTTTCTTTACAGTACTGTTGAAAATGCATCCCTTTATATGCTAGTTTTACTTCAACATTGTCTTTAGTGTCCAAAGATCTGTATGCAAAATACAGTTCTTGAGTAAATTCTTCAGAGTTAAATGTTTTACATGCTTCTAACACATTTATATACAGTGATTCTATAACAGAATAAGGAAGTATAAAGAAGTATGTTAGAAACAGTTCTGTTGTTAACATAACTGAATGCCCATATATGTTTCTTATCCTCTAGCGCCAGTTGATTGTCTCATGCACATTTGCCTATTTCCTTTGTCATACTGAATGTATTGAGAAGTCCCCTCAGATGAAGTACATGATATTAGGTAGAATAATCTTCGATTTCATTTGTGACTTTGTGGAGCTGCTGTTCTCGGGCTCTGCTGCACTCTACAGTCCTCTGATACATAGACTGTGCTTCTCTTGTTTAAGGTTTACATTTGCCTGGGCCATTGACACTCGACAGGTCAAGTTTGAGCTTTAGCTGACATTTAGAGTTTGCCTGGAGGGGGAGGGAAAGGGTTCTTGTTCCTTTGTTGTTGACGTTTTTTGTTATGAATGTTATTGCTATTCTGGGGATCTTGACAGACTGCATACAAATCACCACACACGTCAAATGATGGACACTCGACGTAGATACCCTGCTAAAATAGGTGGTTAGCACATGGATCCATGTAGTTAAATTATTGACCTGGAACATTTGTGGATTGATTAGTCTGAGTAAGGCCCATCAAGTGCTTGTGTATCTTGACTGACACAAGATTGATATTGTTATGCTACAGGAAACTCACTGCTCCCCAATGAACCATCCTACACTTGCATCTTCTTGGGGTACACATCAATACTTCTCCTCCATGTCTACCTATTCCGGGGGCATAGTTGCACTCATCAGGAAGGCTGTACATTTTCAGCCAGTAGAAAGTATAATCAACCCAGAAGGGAGAGTGCTATCCAGGGCAGGTATCTTAAAGGGAAAGCATTTTTTTGTTAATAAGCATATATGGGCCTAAAGTGGATGACCCCACCTTTTAGAATGATAATCTATGGCTTTGCACTAATTACAGTGAGTGGCTGGTGATGTAGTCTGAAGACCCTTGCAAGAGCCACCTCTGCACTTTTACATTTTATGCAACTCTGGGATCTGAGAGATGCCTGAAGAGGCCTTCATCCCACTATGGCTGACTACACTTCTATTTCCCAGTGCATGATATGCCCTCTCGGCTTGTTATGTGGCTGATCTCAGGCACATGTATGCATAAGGTACAAACAGCAAACGTATTCCCTTGCACTCTCTCTGACCACACCCCTGTACAATTGACACTACATGATCCCACCCCTCAGCTGCTGTTCTACAGCTGGTGTGTGCATGACACAGAACTGCGTGAAGAGGTGTTTCAAGGTACTTAAGGGAGGCCATACTGGACTATTGTTGTTTGAACGAACATACAGTAGCAGATGTCTCA
The DNA here is from genome assembly GCF_031143425.1 of Pleurodeles waltl. NCBI lineage: Eukaryota > Metazoa > Chordata > Amphibia > Caudata > Salamandridae > Pleurodeles > Pleurodeles waltl. The sequence continues at coordinate 1,064,428,296 of NC_090440.1, read as the reverse complement.
ACACTCTGGGAGTCCGTCAATGTGTCCAATTGGGCAATTGTACCTCTACATTTTCTGGGGTGGGATACTTAACTCAATTCATAATTGACTCTTTCATCTAAAAAGGGCGCTTCAGCATTTAGAACCTTGACATACTGTGTCTAAGAATGCTGCGCTCCTGGCGCAGCTCCAGGAAACATTGCTTGAATACAGGGAGGAGGCGAACCACTTGGTTCTGCACCTAGGATGGGGGACACAGGTCAGAACGTTTGGGGAGGGTGACATTCCGGGCAGAATTCTAGCCTGGATGGCAAGGAAGTGAAAGCACATCTAGCTGGATAACTCATCTTAACTGTGATGGTATAGGTATCAGAACTGATCCAGTCTTAGTGCTAGAGGAGATCCGAAAGTACTATGAGCACCTATATACCCCTGAGGGCCACAGAATGAGAATCGAACTATCGGAATACTTGGAGGAAGTGGCCTTGGCTTGGCTGGATGGTGAGGCACAGAAGTTGTTAAACTCCCTCACAATGTTAGAGGACATTAGGCAAGCTGTTACGAGTCATCGCAGTGGCAAGGCTCAGGAGGGGATGGATTGCCAGTTGCATTCTACAAAACATACATAGGGCCTCATTTCGACCTTGGCGGTCTTCTTACAAGACCGCCGAGGTACCGCCGTGCTGAAGACCACCAGTGCAGGCAGTTTTCTGTACAGCATATAACGACTGCTGGCAGCCCTCTGCCCTTTTCCGGACCGAGAGCCGCCAGCAGCCATACTGGCGGTCGGCGGTGCAATGGAGGCTGCTCCACCTCTACTGCGACGTCATCAGAACAGTGCCCACCGAATCCCAACCCAGGATTCGGCGTGGTGGTGTTCTGGTGATGGGGAGCTGGCAGAGCAGCCCCATGGATCCCGTTCCCTCCCGGAGGATCACCGGACCAGATAAGGCGATCATCCGTTAGGGGAGGGGGGTGGAGGGGTGTTGTGTGTGTGCATGGGGGTGTCCGTGTGAGTGTGTAGAGGGGGTGTGTGGGTGTGTGTATGCATGCTGGGGATGTGGTGTGTTTATTGGAATTGTGTGCGCATATGTCTGTGTGTATGCACCCCGTTTCTGAACTCAACAGTTGTTGTAGTCCCTTAAAAAATGGCAAATTGCAAGAAGACATTTGGGGAGCAGACAAAAAATGTCACCTGGTTCATTGTATGGGCCATAATTTGACCATAACTGTCATTCTCAGTCATTTAATCAATAAAAAAAGGTTTGATAGGTTATGTGACCAATTGATTGTGACCACAAAAGCAATCAAGATCAGTGACACACTCTTTGCACTCAGAAAAAAGAGGGGGGCAATCCTTTCACTCTCTTTCCCTTCCGACTCACGAATAGGCCAAAAAGTGGACTTTTGAGTCAGGAAGACTTATCTAATTAGCAAAGTACCTTTGGTACTTATGACTTTGGATTCTGCGGTTGCCAAACCTGTGAAATGGAGAATCATTGCCTTTGCAAGCACATTTTTTAGTACGTTTGGCCCCCTGTTAGGAATATAGGACTATATAATACTATGGGCCTGATTTAGATTTCGGCAGATGGCTTTCTCTGTCGCAGGTGTCGCAATCCCATAGAATATAACTACATTTAAATTTCGGCCGACGGTATATCCGTCACGGTTGTGACGAGTAACCCGTCTGTCAAAACCTAAATCAGGCCCTAAGTGACTTCCAGTTATGTGATAGACATCCCTATGTAATTAGAGTGTACAATTTTTTGTAACAGCCTTTTTTTATGAATTGCATGCTTTCTATCTTTGACTTAGACTGTAAGTACTTATTAAATAAACGACTTCCGCCTTAATTCTGTTTGAGTCTTTTTATTACCTCTATGCTACTTTACATGAACGTTCACTGAATCCCAACAAGTGTCTAAGTAAGTTAGGGAAATACGCTGATAGTTGGAACTCGGTCATCAGGGTGGGCTCCAGTTTTACTGCCTGGGTGGGCTCCGGTGTTAGTGCTAAGGACATGAAGACAATATTGTGCTTTGTCATCTAGATGCTAACTTGTATCCGCGCTAACACACACTGGCAGACTGTGTCAATAAATGTTTTAGGGGCGGAATAATGTTTGGAGGTGCTGACTACATAATTACATCTTTTATAAATGCTGTGAAATTCTATCCTCTCCTTGAATAATGCACTCAGGACAGGCTGAGTAATGACCGCTGTTCAATGTTAGCAATCTGTTATATAATACTCCGATGCTAAAAAATATGTACTTGGCACTAATGTGGGAAAGCATTAAGCCTTTTTATGTCATATTTTAGTGACAGTGCTTGCAGTAATTGAATCCAACGTGAATGGGTATTGTGTGCATTATGCTCAGTACCTTGAATAATTGTTAACGTGTACATAAGTTTTAAATATGGAAAACGCTGCAGTGGTGTTAAAGCAAGCACATAAACATAGCGCATGATTTCAGCCAAGAAATTGCAGAGTTCTATTGGGTTAAAAAGAATAATGCTGCTATTAAATGAAAAAGGGGTCCTACTTGCCATCGTTCAAATATGTTTATGCATTTTTACAACACTTCGCGGACAGAACTTAGCTTTTGGCATTCCTGGTATAATTGTTTTTAAATTAATTACTGGGTGAAGTGCACCTTAAAGACAGGAAGCGTTAAAAAGAAGAGTAGGTCCACATGACTTTTTTTGACTGTTTTGATTTTGGAGCCTGATAAAATGATTAAGATGTGAAGAGAAAAATGATTTAGTATAACGGCTTACTACTGTTTTATTTACTGTCATTCACTGGCAAAAATGTTTAAACGTTCTGCACACACTAGTACCGAAGGAAAATTCCAAAGGGGAGCCCAGGTAAATAATTATAGATCAAAAGAAGAGTTTGTTCAGCAGTGGACCTAACCTTGAAAGTAGCCGTTGTTTTCCTTTATTTTTTCCGCACTGTGAAGGCATTACTGTATTTCACAAAGATATTTTCAGCTGTAGTGTAAACATAGACTCGGCGAAATTTAAATTATGCTGGTGTAATTTGCATGATTTTGGAAATTGTGCGTTATGCTTGCTGCACACAGTTCTCGAAATTGTCCCATTACCCCAGATCACGTGATTAATTAAGCTTGCTATGATTGCAGCACAGTTGTAGAATGGGAACAACCTGAACAACCAGAACACTAGCAGATAATGTTTGCAGCAGCACAAGCATGCTTTGCACTGCTTTTCTCCCAAAATGCATCTTCATGTTCAAAATAGAGCTAAGGATACATTATACTGTACGTTATAGTAATAAATGCTGGATTTGCATTTGACATAATTATGTATTACTTTACATATTTTCCAAAGGTTTTGCATAAATATGCAAAAGCAAATTATGTTAATTTCATGCAGCCCTATTATATATATATATATATATATATATATATATATATATATATATATATATATATATAGTAAAAGATGACTGATTTCTGTCTGTTACATATTGTCAAAAGTATATCCAGCAGGTTTAAACCCATTTACGTCTAAATTATTGTGTGTCATGACTGCATACATTTATGCAGGTGTAAATAGAATGTAAAGGTGGAAAGTGGGCATTACAAGGCGCAGTTATTCATGTGAGTTGGTGCTCCATGAACATCAATTTGTGAATATTCACAAACTTCTTGCTGACCCTTCCCAACCACTGAAATTGTTACAGGTTTGTTATTGGCAAGAACTGGAGTAAATTCATTTCTAGCATGGAAGGGCAAAGAAAATACCCCCAGCATAGTTAACCCCTTCGCTGCCAGGCCTTTTCCCCTCCTGTGCCGAGCCTTTTTTTGGCTATTTGGGGCAGTTTTCGATTATGCCCTCATGACTTTTTGTTAACATAAGCTACCCACGCCAAATTTGCGTCCTTTTTTTCCAACATCCTAGGGATTCTTGAGGTACCCAGACTTTGTGGGTTCCCCTGAAGGAGACCAAGAAATTATCCAAAATACAGCGAACATTATGTTTTATAAAAAAAAGAATGGGAAAAAAGGGTTGCAGAAGGCGGCTCGTGTTGTTTTCCCTGAAAACAGCATCAGCAAAGGGTTTACGGTGGTAAGATCACCATCTTCCCAGCTTTCAGGAACAGGCAGACTTGAATTAGAAATCCCCATTTTTCAACACAATTTTGACATTTTACTGAGACATACCCCATTTTTACTATTTTTTATTCTTTCAGCCTCCTTCCAGTTAGTGACCGAAATGGGTGAGAAACCAATGCTGGATTCCAGAAAGCTAAACATTTCTGAAAAGTAGACAAAAAATTCTAAATTCAGCAAGGGGTAATTTGTGTAGATCCTACAAGTGTTTCCTACAGAAAATAACAGCTGAAATAAAAAATATTGAAATTGAGTTGAAAAAAACAGCCATTTTTCTCCACGTTTTACTCTGTAACTTTTTCCTGCAATGTCAGATTTTTGAAAGCAATATCCCATTATGTCAGCTGGACTCTTCTGGTTGCAGGGATATATAGGGCTTGTAGGTTCATCAAGAACCTTAGGTACCCAGAGCCAATAAATGAGCTGCACCTTGCAATGGGTTTTCATTCTATTCCGGGTATACAGCAATTCATTTGCTGAAATATAAAAAGTGAAAAATGAGTATCAAGAAAACCTTTGTATTTCCAAAATGGCCACAAGATAAGGTGTTGAGAAGCAGTGGTTACTTGCACATCTCTGAATGTTGGGGTGCAAATACTATCATGTGAATCACAGGGCATTTCTCAAATAGATGTCTTTTTTACACACTGTCTTACATTTGGAAGGAAAAAATATGGAGAAAGACAAGGGGCAATAACACTTGTTTTGCTATTCTGTATTCCCCCATGTCTCCCGATAAAAATGGTACCTCACTTGCGTGGATAGACCTAGCGCCCGCGACAGGAACTGCCCCAAAACACAACGAGGACACATCACATTTTTCCACAGAAAACATAGGTGTTTTTTACAAAGTGCTTACCTGTGGATTTTGGGCTCTAGCTCAGCCGGCACCTTGGGAAACCTAGCAAACCAGTGCGTTTTTGAAAAGTAGACACCTAGGGGAATCCAAGATTGGGTGACTTGGTGGGATCTGACCAGGTTCTGTTACCTAGAATCATTTGCAAACCTCAAACTTCGGCAAAACAATACTTTTTCCTCTCATTTCAGTGACAGAAAGTTCTGGAATCTGAGAGGAGCCACAAATTTCCTTCCACGCAGCGTTCCCCCTAGTCTCCCGATAAAAATGGTACCTCACTTGTGTGGGTAGGCCTAGCGCCCGCGAACGGAAATGCCCCAAAACACAATGTGGACACATCACCTTTTTCCACAGAAAACAGAGGTGTTTTTTACAAAGTGCCTACCTGTGGATTTTGGCCTCTAGCTCAGCCGGCACCTGGGGAAACCTAGCAAACCAGTGCATTTTTTAAAAGTAGACACCTAGGTGAATCCAAGATGGGGTGACTTGGTGGGCTCTGACCAGGTTCTGTTACCCAGAATCCTTTGCAAACCTCAAACTTCAGCCAAAAAAACACTTTTTCCTCTCATTTCGGTGACAGAAAGTTCTGGAATCTGGGAGGAGCCACAAATTTCCTTCCACCCAGCGTTCCCCCAAGTCTCCTGATAAAAATGGTACCTCATTTGTGTGAGTAGGCCTAGCGCCCGCGACAGGAAATGCCCCAAAACACAACATGGACAGATCACATTTTCACAAAGAAAACAGAGCTGTTTTTTGCAAAGTGCCTAGCTGTGGATTTTGGCCTCTAGTTCAGCCGGCACTTAGGGAAACCTAGCAAACCTGTGAAGTTTTGAAAACTAGACACATAGGGGAATCCAATATGGGGTGACTTGTGGGGCTCTGACCAGGTTCTGTTACCCAGAATCCCTTGCAAACCTCAAAATTATTCCTCTAATTTCGCTGACAGAAGGCTCTGGAATCAGAGAGGAGCCACAAATTTCCTCCTACTCAGCGTTCCCCCAGGTCTCCCGATAAAAACGGTACCTCACTTTTGTGGGTAGGCCTACTGCCCGCAAAAGGAAATGCCCCAAAACAATATCTGGACACATCAAAATTAAATTATCAAAACAAAACTACCTGTTTTTGCGGGGGCACCTGCGTTTTTGGTCCTGGGCTCAGCAGCCATCTAGGGAAACCTACCAAACCCAGACATTTCTGAAAACTAGACACCCGAGGGAGTCCAGGGAGGGGTGACTTGCGTGGATCCACCAATGTTTTGTTACCCACAATCCTCAGCAAACCTAAAATTTAGCTAAAAATCACATTTTTCCAACATTTCTGTGTGGGATTACCGCACTGCAACAAATTTCATACCACTCAACGTTCCCCTCAGTCTCCCGGTAAAAATGATACCTCATTTGTATAGGTAGGTCGAGTTCTTGTACAAGGGAAGAGCCAAAACATGTCGATATTGAGGGGGAACTAAAGGGGGTCCAAAAGGGCAGTTTGCAAAAAACATTTTTAGGCAGCAGAATTGTTTTCGATATAGATGAGACAATGCTGGATGGTAGGAATTTTGTGGATTCCTGCAGATTCCGGACGGTTCCAACACAAAAACGTGGGAAAAATGTGTGATTTCCAGCAAGTTGGAGGTTTGCAGGGCATTATGGGTACAAAAATGGTGCGGGTGCATGTGAAACACACCACCCTAGAATCACACAGATGTTTAGTTTTCAGATGTGTCTAGGTCTTTTGGATTTTTCTAAAAGTCCAAAGTCCATAAAGTGCAGCTCTCACCATTCCAAGTGGGATGATTTTGAGAGTTAGCCAAGATCTCATGGGCCAAATGTAAAACCAAAACCCCAAATAATCAAATGTCTTCTTGCTTGCTGTAGGATAAGATGTTTTAGAGTGCGGGTAGAGATGAAAGACTGTTACCCCCTTCAGTTGGGGTGGGGGCATAACCAGGCCCATACTGGTTTGTAGCGCCCACCCCAATATTATTATAATTTTTTTAATTCCCTGGCATCTAGTAGACTTTCTGCCCCCACCCCCGGGGTGTGGATCAGGGGAATTGCCCCATCTGCCCACTATTGGGCAGAACAACTTTGGTCCCGTTTATTTAGGGTGGGGGTATGGCCCAGCCTCTTATTTTGGTTGCTCCCCTTGCGTGAAATTGGCGCAAAAAAAAAAAAAATCCTCGGTGCCTAGTGGTTTCGGCCCCCCTTGGAGGCAGATTGGCCTAACAAAAACCAGCCGATCTGCCCCCAAGGGGGGCAGAAATGGCCTAACTATAATTTGCCCCCTAGGGAGCGACCCTTGCCTAGGGAGTCACTCCCCAACTCCTAAAAAACAAAAACTAAAATCACACAAAAACAAACAAAAAAATGATCCCTGGCGCCTAGTGGTTTCTGCCCCCCCCCCGAGGCAGATCGGCCGAATAAGAATAGGCCGATCTTCCCCCGGGGGCAGAAATGGCCTAAAATAAATCCCCCCCCCCCACGGGAGCGACCCTTGCATAAGGGGTCGCTCCCCTTGTGTTAAATTGGCGTAAAAAAAAAATCCCTGGTGCCTAGTGGTTTCTGCCCCCCTTGGGGGCAGCTTGGCCTACAAAAAATCGGCCGATCTGCCCAAAAACGGGGCAGAAATGGCCTAAATATAATTTGGCCCCTAAGGAGCGACCCTTGCCTAAGGGGTCGCTCCCCAACTCTAAAAAAAAAGAAAAAAAAAAAAAATGATCCCTGGTGCATAGTGGTTTCTGCCCCCCCGGGGCCAGATCGGCTGAATAAGAATAAGCCAATCTACCCCCAGGGGGGCAGAAATGGCCTAAAATGAATTCCCCACGGGAGCTACCCCTGCCTAAGGGGTCGCTCCCCTTGCATAAAATTGGCGCAAAAAAAAAATTAATATAATTTGCACTTTGGGTAGCGACCCTTGCCTAAGGGGCCTTTCCCCAACTCTAAAAACACAAAAAAAACAACAACAAAAATGATCCCTGGCCTTAAGGGTTTCTGCCCCCCGGGGGGCTGATCAGCCTAAAAACAATAGGCTGATGAAATGGCCTAAAATACATTTGCCCCTCCCCCTCGGAGTGACCCTTGCCAAAGGGTCGTTCCCCTTCCGTGAATTCAACATAAAAAAAAATAATTCCCTAGTGTCTAATGGTTTCTGCCACTCTTGGGGGCAGACTGGCCTCATAAAAATAGGTCGATCTGCACCCAAGGGGGGCAGAAATCGCCTAAATATAATTTGCCCCCTGGGGAGCGACCCTTGCCTAAGGGGTCGCTCCACAACTCTAAAAAAACGGGACAAAATAATGATCCCTGGCGCCTAGTGGTTTCTGCCCCCCCCGGGGGCAGATCAGCCTAACAACAATAGGCCAATCTGCCCCTGGGGTCGCTCCCCTTATGCCAGTTTCTTTTGAAAAAATAGATCTCTGGTGTCTAGTGGGCATTTCAAAATGCTCTGAGAGACTTCAAAGGGAAGGAAATTCCTTTCATTTGCTTTGACGCCTCTCAGGGCCCCCATCACATGATCGGAAGAGAAATGCAAAACGCGATCAGGAAGTGGCCTCTGATGAGGTCAGCACGCGAATGCGCATTGACGTCATCAGACGTCACTGGAGGGGTCAGGGGGGTCGGGGTGGAAGGGCAAGGGCTTCCCCTTCCATCCCTGCCTTGGTTGGGTGGGGGGAAGCCCACAGAGGGAGCGCTAGTGCTCCCTCTGAGCTCAGTAAAGGTTACGTCCTCGGCACATGAGCACTGTGCCGCGGGATGTTACCATTACGTCTGCGGCACAGAAGGGGTTAAATTAAATGAATGTATTAGGAGCAGACAAGAAAGTGGAGAGCTGACTTTCATTTATTTTACGTGTTCCCTTGTTAGTGCCGGTCAGAATTACTGTTGTCCAAGGGGGAGGTTTAGTTCAAGTAGTACATGTATTTGAAATACAGCGCACCATGGTGCGGGGTAGGGGGCAAGAGCATCATCTTTCATGATGCTATTGATGTACTCTGCAGGAGTAGCACCAAGACATTATAAAGAAAGGAGCAGACATTAAAAGTGCTGTCAAAAATGGTGTAAAGAAATCTCATATATTTCCTTACACCATTTTCTAGGCTCCCTAATGGGAAACGCCCCATTTGCATACATTATGCCTGGTGTAGGCGTAATGTAGCACACAGGGTTACAGAGTGGCACAATGCATGCATTGCACCACTCTGTAAATACGGTGCGGGGATTTCGGCCTTGGGCCACATTAATGTCAAAATAAATGAAGTTAATGTGGCGCAAGGTGGCGCTAGGGTACCATAAATATGCCACTAAGACCAGAGATTCGTCTTGTATTTCATTGGTTGTAGTAAGTACAAACTTGATAATGGTAGAAACAAGAAGGTCATGAGGAATAGAGCTTGGGACAACATATTACAAGCTAGCTGTTGGAACAACAGTGCCAAAATTTGGAGAATTATTAATCAGCCGTGTTTTGCCCCAGATGCTGCTGCTTCATTATATCATCCTATTACTGCTGATAGATGGATTTCCCATTTTGAAGTGTGTAATCCTCTACTCATGAGGCTGGTGATGTTAAGTGGATCCTAAGGTGGTTATGAGGCCAATTGTCCTAAGGTGTTATCATCCCACTGACCTTTTTTCTCAAATTATTTCTGGTTCTGTAACAGTGCTTCATGGCACTGCACATTGATACTCACACTCAACATTGGGCCAATAGTAGGCACATTAGCATAAGAGGTCCTTCTTAAGTGTTGTCAGACGTGCAAAGTGCATACAAGTTTTCCTCTTAGCAAACTAATTGTACCTAGAAAAATCACATTCATTTTTGAAAAAGTATGCCATTAAATCTGCCTGGTGAAGCTTTCCCGATATTCACCTTGAAATGCTTGTGAATTGGAGAAAAGTGTAAAAGTATATTCAAGTGGAGAAGTAAAACTCTTTTTGTCAGTTGCTTCCAACATATTCTCTGGATGAGACAGCCTCCTTTTAGGTATGAAAGAAACAACGTTTGTTGACCTACAGTGCTAGTGTAATCTACACAGAGAGTGGTGATAAGCTTTGCCTGATTGTAACTATGTTCTTGCCTAGTAGAGTTTTGAAATTGCTCTAAGGGTTATGTCCATTTAATTGGGCCCACAAGTGAGATGAGTGCACATGGTGCAAGGCATCCTCTTTTGAGTAGCTATTTGTTTTGTTTGCAGAGTTCTGAAAATGTTCTAGCTTCTTGAATTCTAGAGCATTTCTCTTGGTTCCAGAGTGTTTTTCTTATTTAAGCTTTACGCACATAAGGCTTGATAACTGTTTTCCACAAAAAATATCCAGGCTAAATTTGTGGAGAATGAGAAGGGACAAAGGGTTTGTGATTTACCCAAGAAGGTTCAAACATAAAATACAAAAAGAATGAGTTCACAAAAGTGCAACTATGTCATTTTGTAAAAGTGACATCAACAAAAGGTTAGCTGTACTAGGAACACACTCTTACCAGACTTCAGAAAAGATCAGAATGGAAATAATTGCGGGGGAAAAGGTATAAAACCTAGGGATAAACAAAGCCCAATTTACATTTCTAAAAACTAGATTTCTCAGATCAGCAAGATTTCATTTTCGTAGAACTAATCACTGGAAAACATAGTGAATTCAAGTGGGAAAGATTATAGAAAGGCAACATATTTTTCACCAACTAGTTTAAGCACTAAAATCTAGTGTACAAAACAGATGTACCATTACATTCGACAGGCTCTTCTAACTATAGTGTTTGCACATGTCTTACAACCAATGGTACCCAGAGCGGACAGCCGAACTGGAGCTCACAATGAAAAAAGAAAAGAAAAATGGTTATGAATAAAAGCTATGTGTGTTGTGAAATATCCCAGGATCTGAGTTTAGGCATGAGGGACTTTTGTGCTACTCAGAATTTTAGATTACTCATAATGATCTGTTATTGTGAAGGAATATTTCAAACACTTTTTTGCGGGAAGTTGAATACCAGAGGGAGACCCAGAAAGAGAAATTCAATAAATAAAAGCAAATAAAATGACCTACTGTTCTACATTTCCCACATCTTAATAAAGCAACCCACATATTAATGAGGACAGGAAAGGCAAAAAAGGTGAAATCAATGATCTTCAAGCATTCTTTGGCAAAGGTATTTATTTGAGGATTTAGATAGCTGTATTACGTGGCTATTGACTGGCACTCTAGGAAACCTAGAAATCCCTGACATTCCAGTAAATTGGAGTCATCAGAGAAAACCGGGAGGTTTGGTACTTGTGGATGCCACAATGTATCTTACCTAAAAAGCCCTGCCAATTCCAAAACTTCCTTGGAAAAAATAATTCTGCCAAATGATGGTAATATAATTAAGAATCTGTGGGGAACAGCAAAATCCCACCTAACAGCATTCCCATACTTCTCTTGATTTCAACAGTAGTACAAATGTTCGGATGGGATTTTTGTCTGGGGCAGGAAAGGCCCACAAATGGCACTCTGGCAAAGCTACCACCTTTAGAAGCTCTAGAATGGGATGGCTTGTCTGGACTCCTCCAATTCCTACTACTAAAATTACCTACAGCTATGGGTGAAAAAAAATTACATTTCTCAAAATTCTGGAACTTTACTCCAGTGGCAAATGGATACCATAATGTATTTCAACAATGGTTGTGATGAAAATTGTAATACATGTGTCTGTGGGCCTATCATACAAGACAAGAAGAGTCCAAAACTGTGTTCTTTGTCATCAGTTTAGTGTCAATGAGGTCTAAACCAACCCATATGTCTTATAATGAAATTAAACTAATAAATGCATATTTCATCTCTGATAATCCAACATGGCCATCAAATAAGCTCATGTGTCATTTTATCCATGACAACTTTTCCTGAAGATATCCATACCAGGATAAAATGAAATTTTTGTTTCTAGGTCTTACAGGAGTTGGTGGCGGCCCCTAAAGGCATCTTTTTCATAGACATTGTGCTATATTTCCCAGCCCCATACATGGACTTACCTCATGAGGTCATTGAAAAATAAAATGAAAGGGCACATCAATGTCTGCCTCAACACTTTGATAAAAACATCCCCATGGAAAATTGATAGTGTGCCTTCCTTTTTTCAACAGGTTTGTAACTAGTTCAACAGGTGATGCAGCTGTGACAATAACTCTTCACTTCGTCACCTTACTTAGCCAAATTGAAGAATATATGCATCCTCGAGATTTTATTTTCATTCATATGTATCTATCTTAGGGAACCTCATCAGCCCCTTTGACAATAAAGAAAAGCGTCAGAAATAGGTATTGATCGAGCCTCATTGTTTCCTGAGGCTGAAAAGTTTGACTTTTCTGGAAATCAGGAAATATACTCAGTACAAGTGGGACTTTTTTTCTGGAATCTGCTTATTACCCCACGTTACATCATTTGTTACATCTTCCTTGACATCATTGATTATGTCACTGCAAGACTCAAAATTAAATTATTGATGAGAAAATTGTGCATGGTGGGTGTGCGAGCTATAGTTACCTTAGGACACAAGTTATAGTTACTTGACATAACTATAACTGGTGAAGTTTGGAGGGTTAAAATGGTACGTGTTAATGAACATTTCACCTAACTATGAAGTTACTTCAACCTTTGGTTTTCCAGTGAATGCATGTATAACTGTTGGAAAGTGGGTCATTGCTAAGGGCAGGTAAGTACCAACACTTAGCAAAAGGCCACGAACCACCACTTAGGTCCAGCTATGTCTCAATAAATTAAACCCAGCTCAACCCTTGGTAGCTTGGAAACGAGCGGCAAGGCTTAACTTAGGAGACAATTGTGTAAAGCATTTAAAACTCACAAAACAGTAAATAAGTAAAACACAAAACACAATAAAAATCGAATACGAATTTATAAAAATAGGTTGTATTTGTATCTTTAAAATGATACATCAAAACTATTAAAATCGGATAAAGGGAACAGGAGATATGAATTTTTAAAGAATTAATACTTTCTAGTGCATAGAAGCATCTAGCGCTCAAAGTGTTAAACAAAAGGTCACACTGGAAAGGAAACAAAGTCCAGAGGTAACACTGTCACACTTACTTTCAGAAGTGTTTCTTGATTCAGGAAAGTGGTCTACAGCACCAGCCAAGGGTTCAGAGGCTTTGGTTTGCCTCTTGGGGTCTGGGCCTATAACTCCCATAATGCAACTTTTAAACTTATGGAGTTGCTCCAAACATCTCTAAACTTCTGGATCTTCTTCCAGAGGTCCTTTTTGGGTCCTTGAAGTGTCCATAACTTGATCCAAGGTTCCAGAAGCTCTGAGTTGCTCCTTCGGAGTTGACACCTACAATTCTTAGAATGCACCAGGTCAGAATCCTCAAATGGCCACTGGAAGCTGGTCAGCTGGGCACTGCTTGCAGGACTTGATGAAGGGGGCTCTGGGCAGCTCCTTTGTACTTGTAGCAAACAGAGAGTCCTTCTTGTTGTGAACTTCAAGTGTGCAGCTGGTGCAGTCCTTCAGAGTGCATTGTCTAGGTCAGCCGAGGGGTCCAGCAGGGCAGTCCTTCTTCTTCTGATGTTCTTCCTTGTAGGGATCTGAGGTGTGGGAGCAGCTCTGCCATATTTATCCTTGCACCTGGGGGAAAAACAGGGGGGTCCTGGTTCTCTAATTAGGTGCAGGATCCTTCCCCCTGTGATGACCACTTCCTCGGAAAAAACAATCCCAGGGAGAAACAGTTCTTCCAAAACCAATCATGGCTGAAAGTGATTTTTGGAGGTTACATCTGGCTGAGCCCACCCATTGGTGTGGCTAAAAATCTTAAACACACCCTTCTCCTGCCCTCTCCTAATCTCATCAAGAGGGCACCTCATTTTCTGGGGTTGCAGGATGTAGGGGAGTTGCTGAGCTACTCCAAATGTCCCTCTCTGCCTTTGAAGACCAGTTTGACGCCCCCCCCCCTTCCTGCTTCTCCATCTGCTGAGGGAAGTTCTCCTCCCCCAGGCAGATCTCCTTGTGTTCAGCCCAGGCTACTTCAGACCTCATCAAGGCAGCCTTTTAGGTAGATTTTAAAACCCTTTACCCAAACAAGTTATCTTAAATCCAGCAATTGTGAGTTGTGGGAGTTATTATAAAAATTAATTTGATATAATATTTGAGGTATCTGACACTTAAGGGGACTTCATAAATTAAAATAAAGTCTCCCCATTCTAGGCTATGGAGGCCATTCACTACAATGAGGGAAAAACTAATTTGGCTGTTTTACCTAACCAGGGCTTATAACACTATTTTTTTAAGGTCCCCGCATATAGTTACATGGCACCCATCCCTATGGATACATAGGGCACACCTTAGGTGTGACTTATATGTAAAAATAAGGTAGTTTAAGACTTTGGAAGTACTTTTAATTCCTAAGTCGAATTTCCATAAAACCTTAATTTAAAAGCATCCAGCAAGGCAGGCCTGCCTTTAAAATGACCCTGGGCCTGCCTTTAAAATGACCCTGGGCACCTCAGCAGTGCACTTTTGGGTGCACTATCTATGCTGAAGTCCCTGAACCTACATGCCCTACCATATAGTAGGGATGTATGGGTAGGTTGACATAGCCAATTATAATTAGCTTAATTTGCACACTGATTTTATACAGAGCACAGGCCTTGGGACTGGTTAGCAGTACCCAGGGCACCATCAGAGTCAGGAAAACACCAGCAAAAAGTGAAACATGGGGGCAAAAAGTTAGGAGGCCTTTGCATTCACCCCTGTTTTCTCACAATATATATATATATATATATATATATATATATATATATATATATATATATATATATATATATATATATATATATATATTCACTTCTATTATGAGCGGGGGCTGCACGCCGCCCGTGCCCCTGAGATCACCACCTCCATGGGGCACATACTAAATGTGGTCTCACCACCACTCCGGGGCTCTGTGAATGTTGGAGGGGGGCCATGCGGCCTCCCTTGAAGAGCCACTGATGACCCTGGGGACCACCACCCCAGGGCCTGATATAGTTAGAGTTATTTCAAGTAACTATAACTCATACCCTAAGATAGCTATAACCCGGACCCCCGCCATGCACAGTTTGTACAGCAAAAATTGATAGGTAGGTATCAGTGCATGGCGAGGGTGTAAGTTATAGTCACCTTAGGATAGCGATACAATAACTCTAACTATACCTGGTGAATTTCTGTGGTTTTGTGCGTTTAAAGTGTGAGCCTTGGTTTTTTAAGTGAATTTCTATGCTTTTTTAAATTCTATTTGTTAACTATAAAGTCCCTGTAACCTTTGGTTTTTCAGTGACTTTCTTTGTTTTTTAACGTATAGTAATTTTAATTTCTATAAATTAATCCAACCACCTTAGTGCCAAGCACTGAGGCCAATCCCCTATAAGTACCCAACCTTGCACTGTGCACACCCTTCACCCGTGTGTTGTAGTGGTTGCCTGAAAGACCTGGCCTGCAGCCAGACCCTGCTGCCAATATCCTCTAACCACCCTAACCTATCCTGTGCACAGCCCTTTGGCTGTGCGTGGCAGGAGTTGGCTGCAGCTTCTCTGGGTGTGAGAAGAGGTGTAAGAGGGTGTATCTAGGGGTGAGGGTGGCTGTCAGATTGTCGGTGTGAGAGTGCATACACCGTGTTTTAGTGGGTGCATCAGTGTGTGCATGAGGGTGTCAGTGGGTCCGTGAGTGGGTGAGTGAGCATCTGAGTGGGTGTGTAAGTGTCTGAGGGGTGTGTGAGTGGGAGAAATTGATTGAAAGAGACAAAGAAATTGAAAAAGAAAGAGGTAGAGTTTTTTAGGCTTCAAAATCTTATATACTTGGAATGAGATATATGTGTTTGATTTAAAATAAAAAATGTATTTATTATTTTAAATAAACTAATTTTTCTTTTATTAAAAAAAAAAGTGAAATTAGTCCAGCTAGATTTGAACCCCCAAAGCTCAGTGGGAAGGTCTGCAACCTTGTCACAGAGCTATGGGGGTTTACTTTTATTATTTATTTTTTCACCCTTTATAGGCTTTTAGGAACCTCAAGGGCTCCCTTGTAATCCCTATATATATTTTTTATTTATTTATATATATATATATGTATATATATATATATATTTTTTATTAATCAGATTAAAGGCTTCCTTCGCAGTGGCATTCCTTAAGCAAGCACTGAGCTGCTTTGACAGCAGATCCATGCTTGCTGTAGCATTTCATCTCTGTCCCCTGCACGTGTGCAGGGGGCAGAGATGAAAGCTTCAGACTACATGCTCTGCTGTTAAAACCCGAAGTGTTTGCTGTGGCTTGGCTACAGCTGTAGAGCTAAAGCCAAGCTATATCAAACAGTTATGTCCCGGAGATGGGCACCGGGGGACATAGCAGGAGCCGGCCCTGAGGGGTGTTGGTTCCCAGACCCATCAATGGCTCAAGGAGGGGGGCCACGTGGCCCCCCTTTCAATGTATGAATAGCCCCAGGGGGTGGTGCCTTTTCTGTTTTTGAAGATTTGCCCCTGGGGTAGTGGTCCCCAGGGCAGCGGGGGGGCACACGCCCGCTCCAAATACAGTGTTGCCCTAGGGGCTGCGTAGCCCCCACAAATAAATTACATTTTGCCCCAGGGGATGGTGGTCCCCAGGCACGGAGGGAGCCACAGGACCCCCCACATTATATTACGTGAACAGCCCAGGGAGGTGGTGGTCCCAGGGCAGCAGGAGGGGGCCAGGCACCCCCACATATCAGAACAAAACCCAAGGGAGGTGCCAGTCCCCAGGGCAGTGGGAGGGGGCCAGGTGTCTCTCCCCGCTTTTATACACATAGGCCTCTGAGACATGGGCAACCCGGGGGCATGAAACTAATGAAACACGAGAGTCTACGCTTTGTTTTTTTCTCATTTTTATGTGGATGAGTGGATCCGCCACGACTCCATCTGTTAAAAAAATGGTTTTTGGCCCTGGGACAGGTTCCTTTGGGACCCCACCACCAGAGCTAAGCAGTCAGGGTTTCCATACCCTGCTGTCGCGGTGCGAGCCGCAGCACAAGCCGAACATCCAGCTCAGGACGCGGCCACGAGCCACAGCGGCAGGACGCGCTGCACCCCTGCCATGTACTATTTTCGACATGTTCAAGGCATGGCACACCCCTGCTAGTTTTGCCTCCCTCCACTCTCCATTCCCCCCACTTACCTTCTGTTTCTTTTTTCTTTTCTTCTTTTCTGCCTTCCTCGTTTCTTCATTAATTTATGCCTTTCTTTCATTTCCATGATACTTTCTCCTTCACAGCATGCCTTCCCTCTCCCTGCATGCCTTTGGAACCCTGCTTTACATGGTGACTTTTACTATAGGTTTCTATGCTATGTTCCCAATCCAATATGGTGTATTTTACTTCCTGCCGGTCACTTCCTGTTCTTTGGGTATATAAGGTGTGTGATTCCTGTTCTCTTTGCGCTGCAACACTTCCTTTGGGTGGTGATCTTCACTCCTGTTCTTCTGCGTCAGTTCTATGTTTTCGGAGCCTGTTCCAGCTTTTTCTTTCTAATTTTTGTCTTTTGTTCAGATTTACTTTTTACTTTTTGTTTTTGTTCCAGGAGTTCCTGTTTGAGGTTTTTTCCCTTTTTTGGGTTTTTTCCCTCGGGCACTCCTTCTTGAGGGCACAGACTGCCTTTGGAGTTCCCGCCGACAGCAGCACCGTGGGTACCAGAAAGGGTAGCCCCTACTTGGGTCAAGGCAGAACCTATAGGAACCAAGACCTTGCCACATTTCCAGTGGGCCACGGACATAGAGAATCAGTAGGTAGTGACAGATTGCAGCGCCAACCGGACCAGACTTCGTCAGGCAGAATGGAAGATACTGCAACAGCTGCTGCAGAACCTAACCAGTCCCTATTCGTAACTATTCAGCAACAAGCCCAGGAATTGCAACAATTAAGAAATGGAAATGTGGCTTTACGACAAGCCTTGGCATCCCGAAGTACCAATGTTCCTACTGTCTCTACTACTACACCTCGGTTTTCAGAAGACCTAAACAAGCTGCAAGAATTCCTTGATGCCCTGACTGTCTATTTTTCCCTTAGGCCCACACAATTTTCGCAAGATAAAACGAAAGTGGGTTATCTCATCCGTGCCTTGTCAGATCCTGCCTTGGCCTGGGCGTCTCCGATAGTAGCCTCCAACGACCCTGTGCTGTCTGATTATTCAGCCTTTGTAAGGAGATTCAAACAAATGTTTGAACGCCCAGGATTGGAAGCATCAGCAGAAGAAGCGCTCTGTGATATTCATCAAGGCACTCAAGATAGTTTCCATTACATCACACGCTTCAGACAATTAGCTGCCGACACAACATGGGTAGAGCGTACTCTGGTAACTCTTTTTCACAGAGGTTTACGAGAAGACATAAAAGACAAATTAGTACACTCTGCTGAGTAGAAGATCTTTGAGGTTTGATGGATTTACCTCTCTCTATAAAATATCGTCGCCAAGAACATCGTCTAGTAAAAAGAAAGAATCGTGGACCTTCCCAGTCAAGCAACTCACGTATCTTTGTACATCGTCCTGAAGAACCTCGACCTGTATCTAGAGAGACAGAAGGAGAACCTATGCAGGTAGATACTGCTTGTGGTCCACTTTCTACTAGTGAACATGAAGATAGACGGAGAAGAGGATTGTGCCTATATTGTGGTGCAGCTGGTCATTTGCTTAGCACTTGTCCACTTCATCCTTTGAAGACCTCGGGAAACGCCACTCCCCGTCCTCTGTGAGAAGGGAGGGGACGGGATCTTCTGCGATACCTTCCATCAGTTCTTCCAAGGAAGATGCCACTATTCTATTTATGTTACCTGTTATCCTGCAATTACCTGATGGTCGTGAAAAAAGGACCCTGGCATTATTAGATTGTGGAGCTAGTGGCATTTATATGAATATGACCTGGGCTAAAAAACTACAAATTCCAATACTGCCTAAAGATGTTCCAGAACAAGTGCATACTGTAGACAAATCCTTATTATCCTCCGGTCCTGTTATCAATACCACTTCAATTCTAGGTCTACACTTTGCGAAATATCAGGAACATGTCTGTTTTGATTTAATTTCCTCCCCCAATCATTCTATAATCTTAGGAATCGCTTGGTTCATGAGACACAATCCGTATATTAACTGGGAAACCAGAACCATTTATTTGTCTTCCAAGCTCTGTCACGATCATTGCTATGCTTCTGACACCTATTGGTCTCCCAAAAAAATAATAACCTCAGAACCAAATGTAGGACATTCCATAAATTCAATCCAAGAGGTACCAAGTCAATATCTGGAATTTATAGATGTATTTCAAAAACCATCAAAGACCGTACTACCTCCACACAGAGACCATGATTGTACCATTCCCCTGGAACCTGGAGCAATTGTTCCCTTTGGAAGAATGTATTCTCTCACTGAACCAGAAAAAAAGGTTCTCAAGAACTATCTTCAAGAAAATCTACAGAGTGGTCTTATTACACCCTCTCCTTCTCTGGCTGGGGCTCCCCTCTTCTTCATACCTAAAAAGACAAAAGATCTTCGTCCCTGTACAGACTCCCGTGGATTAAATAAAATCACCATAAAAGATCGATATCCACTAGCTCTCATCAAAGACATTTTGGAGGCTGTCAGAGGGGCACAAATGTTCACAAAATTAGATCTTCGCAAAGCATATCATCTCTTGCGTATTAAGGAGGGAGATAAATTGGATTTATTTAGGCGATATCCTCATATATTCCAGACACCCTGAATATCATCCTACACATGTTAAGCAAGTCCTAAATAGACTTAGGCAACATCAACTCTACTGTAAGCCAGAGAAATTAGAATTTGATAAGACTAAGGTGAAATATTTATGCTATCACATTAGTCAAATGGGTATCTCTATGAATCCAGAAAAAGTTCAAGCCATTCTAGATTGGCCATCCCCTTCGTCAATAAAGGAAACTCAATGTTTCTTAGGGCTGGCCAACTTCTACCGTCAATTCATCCCGGACTTTTCTAAACAAACCAGTCAAATTACACAAACTCTCGAAAAAGAGAGTTTGTGAAACGGTTTCATCTGGACAGACATGGCCGAGACTGCTTTCCAAAACCTAAAACAGGCCTTCACTCAAACACCCATAATGAGACATCCGGACACCAATAAATAATTCATAGTTGTTACTGACGCCTCAGAAAGAGCTATTGGGCCAGTATTACTACAACAACAAGACGACGATGGATTAGAACATCCGTTCTTTTATCTATGCCATGTGCTTTCTGATTCGGAACAAAACTGTTCAGTAGTGGAAAGAGAACTGTTGGCTCTAAAGACTGCCTGTCAAGAGTGGAGACAATTCCTCATGGGTTTAAAAGAACCTTTTGAAGTAAGAACGGACCATCGTAATCTGCAATGCTTACGCAATTTTCGGTGTCGAAACAGTCGACAAGCTCGTTGGGCTTTTTTCTTTTCTCAATACAATTTCTGTAATACCTATATTCCAGGATCTCAAAATATTTTGGCTGATGCCCTCTCTCGCCATTATCCTGACAGTTCTAATGCCCCTTCACAATATCTGCTTGAACCAGACAACATAATTGGTGTAGTCCAGTCATTCCTAGATGAAGTACAATCTGAATACTCAACCCTTTCAGAACAAGAACTAAAGGATCTATGTCCCAAAATATGAAAACATAAAGAATACTACTATTACAAGGACGCCTTATTTCTACCTACTAAGAGAGTGCAAGAAAAGTCACTTGAGATGTGTCATGATCCCCCTGTATCCGGTCATCGCGGTATTAAAGCCACATAGGAATTACTTCTCCGCTCTTTTTGGTGGCCTACATTGAAACAAGACGCAGAAAAATACGTGGAATCTTGTCCCATCCGTGCCCAAGTGAAAGTACCCCGTACTAGGTCCACAGGACTACTTCAACCATTACCAGTTCCACCAGCCCTTTGGCATACGATATCAACTGATTTTATGTGCTCATTGCCTCGATCAGTGGGAAACTGAGTTACAATGGTGACAATAGATTCATTTACTAAGATGGCTCATTTTACTGCTTTGAAGAAATTACCCACCTCACAAGAATTGAGTCAGATATTTATTCAAAACATTTTTCGTCTCCATGGTCTCCCACAAAGTATTGTGTCAGACAGGGAACCTCAATACATATCACGGGTCTGGAAACTCTTTTGTAAGATCTTGAATATCACTGTAGCGTTATCATCTGGATTCCCCCCCAAACCAATGGGCAGACCGAACTTCTTAACCAGGGACTTGAGCAATATCTTCATTGTTTTCGTAACTCCACTCAGAGTAACTGAAGCACTTACCTTTCCATTTCTTACAATAATACCGTCCATAGTGCCTCCAAAGTCACTCCATTTTTCTGCTCATATGGATTCCATCCCACATCTCTTCCTACTACTCCTAAGACCTCCTCTACACTTCCTGCTATCACCTCTCTTTCCAAGAGACTACATAGAATTCAAAGGCTTATTCGATCTAATCTACTAGTCACTAAAAAATACACGAAAAGACTGGCTGATAAGAAACGAAGTGAGGCTCCAGCTTATCATGTCCAAGATAAAGTCTGGCTTTCTTCAAGATTTTTGCCCCTACGTCTTTCCCAAAATAAGTTTAAGCCCCCTTACTACGCACCTTTTTGTATTCCTCAGAAAATGAATCCTGTAACTTTCCATCTCCTTTTACCTCGAACCTGGAAAATCCATCCAGTCTTTCATGTCTCTCAGTTGAAATCCTATACACCTGATCCTTTTTCCCGACATTTCACATGTTTTCCTCCTTTGTTGGTGGATAATGAACCTGAATATGAAGTACAAGAAATATGTGACTCTTGTATATTCCGGAACCACCTCAATTATCTTATTCATTGGAAACGCTATCCTCTTAGTGAATGTTCTTGGGAAGATGCCTCTTCTGTTCACGCCCCTCTTCTGATTCGTCAATTTTTTCAGCTGTTTCCGCACAAACACAGGTCTTTGGGGGGGACCTACAGTCGCGCCGTGGCGCGAGCCGAACATCCGGCTCAGGACGCGGCTTCACCCCTGCCATTTACTATTTTTATCGAGGCCCCAAATTGGGCATGGGGCCTCGAAACGTTCAATGCACGGTGCCCCCTTGCTAGTTTTGCCTCCCTCCACTCTCCATTCCCCCCACTTACCTTCTGCTTCTTTTTTCTTATCTTCTTTTCTGCCTTCCTTGTTGCTTCCGGAATGTATGCCTTTCTTTCATTTCCATGATCCCCTCTCCTTCCCAGCATGTCTTCCCTCTCCCTGCATGCCTTTGGAACCCTACTTTACATAGTGACTTTTACTATAGGTTTCTATGCTATGTTCCCAATCCAATATGGTGTCTTTGACTTCCTGCCGGTCACTTCCTGTTCTTTGGGTATATGAGGTGTGTGATTTCTGTTCTCTTTGTGCTGCAACACTTCCTTTGGATGGTGATCTTTGCTCCTTTTCTTCTGCATCAGTTCTATGTTTTCTGAGCCTGTTACAGCTTTTTTCTTTGTCATTTTTGTCTTTTGTTCAGATTTACTTTTTACTTTTTGTTTTTGTTCCAGGAGTTCCTGTTTGAGGTTTTTTCCCTTTTGGGGCTTTTTCCCTCTGGGACTCCAGGAGGGCACGGACTGCCTTTGGAGATACCTCTGCCAGCAGCAGCGTAGCTACCAGAAAGGGTTGCCCCTACTTGGGTCAAGGCAGAACCTATAGGAACCCAGACCTCACCACATTTCCAGTGGGCCACAAACATAGACAACGAGTAGGTCATGACACTGGCAACTTTTCTTTATTTTTTACTCTTTTTTGGGACTAGGCTTCTGTCCAGTCCCAAGATGGCTGACAAAACTTCAATAGCTTCTGTTGTTAAAGTGTTATCAGCCAATCAGATCTCTGCACCAGATCAGGAGGGATTGTGAATCCTTCACTTCCCTAGATATGCACATTTGGATTTTCCTTTATTTCACTGAAACTACTTAACAGAATTGCACCAACAAAAAAGGTCACTTTCTGGATATATATATATAAATGTACATGTGAACATATTTAAAAGCTGTTTACTTATCTGCATAATACTTACATTTCCCATGGTTTCCATTGTAAAGGAATACTTGTAAAAAATTTAGGTGCAAAAGACTTTCATTGTAAAGGCATTTTTTATATCAAGCCTTTGTTCTAAAGGCTTCTCATTATTTAGCCTTTGTGATAAAGGCTGCTTCCCATGCCTTACTCATGGCCTGCCCTTTCCCTGTCATGCGGTGCTGCACTGCAAGGTGACTTGCTACGCTGCACTATGTACTCTAACAATGTTTGCGCTGAGGATGTTCAATTTCTTAGTTTTCGTAACTCACATCTACAGAAATATTCTCAGCATAGTTTTCTTAGTGTTTGTATGTATCTCTACATAAGTTTAGATTTATATTTTAAACAACACTTATCAGTTTTTTCCATGCTGTAAACTATGGGGACTATTTGTGAGCCAGTTTACGTCACTCTTGCACCACACAATGTGACCTTGTCCTGCCCAGGTGCTCTTTGCGCAAGCAGATAACAACCCAGCATATTTTAACAAAGCGCTTTTTTGCTGTTTATGCAATGGGATTTTTTTTTTCTGCAACAAGCAGGGTTGCACGGGACAGGCTTTTCCAGGACCAGATTTTTCCTGCCACTTTATTTTGTAAGATCTTGCAAGACTCTCACAAGATGGTAAAAACACTTTAGAGGAAGAATTTACATTCCCCTTCATTTCAATACCTACTTATTACAGTCACCACTACTAGACCACCGGGGGACACGAGGCTCTCACTGAGACCTTGCATTAAGGTTTCTGGTGTGTAGAGTAGGTGGTAAATAGGAGTGTGCGGGGAGCTCAGGCCTGGTGCTTAGTGCTTCCGAGCTGGATGCATTCAGGAGGACTCTGCGGGGCATGGAACTCTGGCTTCGCAGAATTCCAGTGAGTTTTTTCAGCTTTGCAGAATTCCACGAAGGTGGACTCTGTTCACTCTTCCCATGCCTAGTTGTAAAGAGACATCCTCTGTCCACTCACACCTTTCCTAGGCTCATTAGTATGAATAGTAGGGGTAGGAGAAAAATTATTCTCCGTTGGCGGAGTTCATTGAGTTTTGGCCAATCCGTGTAATGCATTTAACATGGAGTTCTTGCCTCATTTTGCACTCCACCATATGGCAGAGTTCTTTCTTGCATGAGACTTGGCAAGCATGAGCAAGAATTGTTGTCCCCTAGCATGATTTTCGGGTGCTAGGAGGGCATCCGGGGAGATTCTCTCAGATGCCCAAGGGCTGTCATGGGTGGTTGCGACTGTTCATGTTCGAAAAGCTGTTGTTCGAGTGGTAGCAAAAACAACTGAAGCAGCAGTGCCCTCTGGTGCATCACATGGTGCAGTTCATGCTGATTTCTCAGTATGGAACAAGCTCATGCTTCTAAAACTCAGTGTGGGCAGTGACTTATTGGCTTCTGCCCTCTTGCAGAACTCCAAAGAATCTTGCTGAGTTTTTATGTACCTCTGTGGAATTCAGTATAATAAAACCTGATGTGTTCCACCTACCCCTAGTGCAAAGGGTGGTGATGGTACTCAACTCCACAGTAACACCTCTACCCAGGGAAAAAACATTTTATTAGTGTGTGGGAATGGAAGTCCCTGTCTACTCATAGCTCTTCCCAGCCTGACCGATATATGTAGTAGTACGTAGGGAAATGTTGTCTTCTGCACTAACACCTACCCCCACAACAACTTGGATATACAGCACAGTGTCATGAACGAGTGGCATCCATCCTGATACCTCTCCTCATAACAGCAATGATATGTAGTGCTATTCGGGAAGGAAGACATCGCTCTGCAAACACATCTTACCAGGGTAAGAGGTGTCTCTTGTAGGGTTTGAGAGAAATATATCTCTCTAATCATGCCTCTTCTCATGAATGCATATTATGCATAGTAGGCTGCCCTGATTAATTAAACAGGTCTCTTGTATGAAATCTCTGTATAGTATAGTGTGTAGAGAGGCTGGCCTCTCTCCTGTGATGTGTTGTTGGATAATGCTTGTGCAAATTAGGGTGTGAAAAGTGGTTTACCTTTGTGGTCACAAGTTTCCCCATTATGAAAGAAGTACCAGTAAAGTATGCAGTTGAAATTACCTTTATACACATAAGTATACCTTGTATAACAACTATAGAGGCTATGATAATAAAACACACTGCCCTTTCATCTGAGACATCTCTACAGAGTAACACATTTGAAACATATGATGCAGGTAGAGACTGCTATCTCTGCTCATGCCTATTTTCATGATTATGAATATCATTAGTAAAGTGTAAAATGGAGTATTCTCTCTTTTGACAACTGTGTCTTGCACAACCAGTGTGCACGTTTGAATATAAGGACACACTCAACTCTCTTTCAGATAACAACATATTGGGACATGCATATGTAGAACGGTGTACACAAAGGCAGAACTCTGCACTGAAACTTCTCTCCAGAGTGACAAACATATATATTAAGTTGTACAAAAGAACTGCCCTCTCCACCAGCAGACAGCAGTGCATAGTAAACTATGAGAATGCATTCACCTCTGTACAAAAATCAGCCTCCATTAAAAAATTATTTATTCTAACGTAGTAAGAAGCACTAATCTTTCTGTCCCTTAAACATACATACACATGCAGGAGAACAGTTATAGTCCTTGTAGAATGAATTGCCTCGTTAAGTCAACAATAGAAGTCAGTATTAGTATTCAAAGCTTTAAAAGCTAGTAAAGAAAGAAATCAGTAGTAACTTAAAATGTTATTTTAAAAAACAATTTAACAACATAACAAACAATAACAACATTATTAAACTACAACAGTAATAACAACAAATGTTACAAATTATTATTTATCTTTGCTGATTGTAAAGTATACAAAAAGGAATTCAGCAAGAGCTGGAAGAATAACGAATACAGCATGAGTACCACTGGCATGTGGTGACATTTGAGGGATATGTGCCCTCAACACCTTTATCAGGCTGAGTTAACCCGTGCTTCAGAGCTTGATAACCCCTCAGGGCATCCACATTGTTTGAACCTGGTGACACTGTGCCTGCCCAGGTACTCGGTGCTCAAGCAGATTACAACCCTCCTTATGTACATAAATCACTTTTTTGCTGCTTAACTAAGCTGATCACTTTGTCATCAAAAACAAGTAGATCAGAGCTACACAGAACAACCTTCTCCAAGCGTATAAGCATTGCAGTGAGCGTTGCAGTAGGCAGTAAGAACAACTTCAGTTTTGTCATTATATCTTTTCCTGACTTTCTACACAGTTACTGTTCCATCTTTATTCCAAAATGAAAATTTGTTTGTTTTAATCCTCCTTATACTGTTTGACCTGGCACTTCTGTTTTTTGGAGCTTCTTTTTTTCATTTTCTCTATAAAAAAGAAACAAAATAATCAAAAATTATAAAGTTACATACTGATAATTGATAACAATGATACCTAATTACATTCTCTGACGATTTCAACAGTTTTCAACAACAATCACATATTCATGTGTTCTGCATCACTTACTTCATGTTTGTTTCTGTTAAAAAAATAATAGTAATCCACAGCTACAACCACTGCATTTTTTAAATCCACAATTAAGTTATAATACACCTTCAAATATGGTTGCATAACAATTTGGAGAGTAACACATTCCTCTTTATGAGCCTTTCATAACAATGAACACCGTGTTTTACTCAGGAAATGTCAATATCTCCACTGAAACATCTCATGGGATAAAATATGTGCACAGTAAGGTTCATAAAAACCCTAGGCCTTATTTTAACAGATTACACATGCTTTGTTTTATAATTTCAGGGACACTGCCTCTTTTACTTACAACTTTATACAGATTTATCATTTAATTGTTTAACAAAAAATCCAATACTTTGTGATATCGCTCCACACTCTAAAGTCCACCTCTCAGAACCTATATCAATAAGCATGCATCTCCACAAACAGCTTTTAGCTCACTAAACCTTGTATCAAACACATTTGCATTTACTGACACTTCGAAAGCTCAACTCAGATCTATTAGTACTTTAAGAATTCCATATAACTCTTACTTGGCTGTAATAGTTTCTGTATATGTATTCCTACCTACGGTATATTTACCACCAGCGTTTGGCTGGTATATTATGTTGTCACATTTAGTACCACTGTATTTTTCCATTGGA
Organism: Pleurodeles waltl; assembly: GCF_031143425.1. Taxonomy (NCBI): domain Eukaryota; kingdom Metazoa; phylum Chordata; class Amphibia; order Caudata; family Salamandridae; genus Pleurodeles; species Pleurodeles waltl. The sequence continues at coordinate 1,064,401,107 of NC_090440.1, read as the reverse complement.
ACCAAAGGTGGGGGTTGCCAATCGTATTCCTCCTACAATTTTCTATTGAGAGCCACTGACACAATATGCTCAGTGAAGTGTCTGACAGTTGTTTAATGGCTTTCAAAAAAAGTCTTCATATCATAATGTACCATCCATGTCCTAGTCATATATTGACATGAGTAGTTCAAGAACCTATTGGAAAATTAATTTTAAAGTAATACCTCTTATTTTTCAATTCACTTTTATTTGTTTGCCAGAAGTAATCAATCGTTGGGATCACAGGCCTCCAAGAACGAATTTATATTCACTAGTTTCCTTTATGGGATGTATGCAAATATTTTGCATATTGGATATGCATAAAAAGTAAGTCACCTTCATCCTTGTCCACTTTTCATCACTGAAGCTCATCTTATACCTAGTTAAACTAATTTATGACCTGCTCGACCACATTCTTGCAAGGGCACACGGAGCACTGCTGTTCCTTATAGATTTATTTTAAGAATTGAATCTTACTCACACACCCTAATCTCTGTACACAGTCTCCTTCTGGAGAAATGATGTTGCATTCAAACACAAAACGTACAATTTTCAGGGAAATCAGTCACACCAGGACAAGAAACGGCTCAGAAAAAATCATTCCACTCTTTATATAAAACGACGCTGCCTGTGGAATTTATAAGTAATTTTTAGCGTTCCCACAATCACTGTTAAAAATGACATTATCAGTGACATGCCATTGACAAGAAAAATTGCAAAGCTGCAAAGAAGACAAAGTAATTCACAAGAGTACAGTAGGCCATTAAACGAATGCCAAAACAGCTCTAGATGATGGAAATGATGTGTATGTTCATGTATTAAACACTTTCAAATACTGTTCAACTAACTGAATTATGCTGCAAATAGCGCCTTTCCCTGATTTAAAGATGTATGAGTGATCTTGAAGTTACAATTATAAAAACGACATGTCTTTGATCAAATATGATTGGTGTAAATGATCAAATATAGGTTTGTGTTTTTGTAGCAGGTATAAACTTATTTTTAAGACATGTAAAATGACAGGCCCGTTGATATTATGAAAATGTCAGGCACAAGAAACAAGGAAAATATATTTTAAGGTCTTTAGTGGTGCTGAGCTAACACCCACTTCATTTACTGTCATCGATATAATGGCTCTTAGTGTCAGTTATTGCCCGGACGGAATGCTCTCTGGAGTCGTTTTTAAGTGGTTACCAAGGCAAAATCATTGTGCAGAGATCTGTCAATCATCCTCCTTCGTAGTGCAGCTGTTCCTTACTCCATATTGTGAAGAGGAGCAGAAGGCTGTGTGGGATGGAAGGTCATTTTTTTAACAAGCCTTGCTTTTTGAAAGTATGAGTTATGAAGGGTAAATGGTCAGCGGGGGAAGGCTGGTCTAGTGCTCGTTTATGGTGTCTGATGCAGAAGTGTTCAGTTGTGAGATACAAGTTACTCTGCATCAAAGAAGAAATGATACACATTCCTCCCTTTTAGCTGTTAGAGTCATACATCAAGATATTCGTGATGTGTTGCTATGTTCACCCTGAGTGGTAAGGGTATGCCCAGACATGGGTCCCTTGCTCACTGTGCCACTGGATTCAAGCTAGCCTGGCTGATGAGGGGTGATATCCAGAAACCGGTCCCAGGACGCTTGTCTCTGATCTATGGAGGACCTGGCCTGGCAGTTCAGGCTGGACTGTTTCCATGGGGAACAGGGTCAAGGCAAAATTGCATATGGCTGGGTCCAAACTGGGGTGGCATGGTGAGCAAAAGAACAATGGATTTAACACAGATCTGTGAATGGGAGTGGGTGTTTGAAAAGTTTCAGCACTTCGTCCATCATCTTGTCGTGTTGGTAAAATGTTCTTTATTCTGCAGCATATTGTAGCAGGCTGAAACTTAAAAGTAAAAAGCTGTAACCTTAAACAGCTGAGGATCAACACTGCTCCCAGCCCGTGTTTGGGACAGGAATGTCTCCTGTGTGGTGTGCAGTCATGCTCTGTAAATAACTGCTCCTTATGCTGGGAGTAGGCCCATGATGCACGTTATTCTCCTCCATGCTTGATGAATACAGGCTAAATTATTGATTCAAAACCCCTGTGTTATTCTTATTCTAATTTTTTTCATTTTGCTGTCATTTAAGCATTTCATCTCATGAATATGATTTAATCAGCACAGGCCTAATTCAGCTTATTGTAGTGTGACGGCATAAACACCACATCATGAAATTCACATTGTATGCATCTTTGAAAAGACATGTATCTTTAAGTCAAAAGTTAATCTCCGTTATTAGCCCCAATGCAGTTTGGACCATTGGATCGTTCTTCGGGGTACTCTTACATCAAATAAAACATCTCAATTTTACATACAGATATTTGAGCAGGCTCCATTAAGGTGCAATGTGCTTTAATTTAATAGTTGTGACATATCACAAACGTGTTTATTCCAAAAAAACACGAAGTGTTTTAAACCACAATGCTACTACTCTAAAGCCACAGTGACCATGCAAATCTAACATGTTTGTAAAGTACAAGCAATGTGTCCTCATGCACGGTGCTTTGTTCACTAATTGTCTATTATGAACATGAAAGAAAACAACTCAAAAACGCTAATGCTATTAGCACAGTGAATAGTTAGCGTGCTCCGTCTGATTCTTATGCACATGACAGTGTAATAATTACAACTCAAAAACAGAATTTACACAGTGAAAAATAGTGTGCCCATCTATCACTTTTAACAACCAAGCTGATGCCATTTACTTACCCATTCGCTGCAGTCTGTAAATTCCCACGCGTGACTGCTTGCCCAACTTATATCACTCGCCATTAGCATCTCCCAAAATGTAACAGGACTCACGCATTTCTGCCCTAGCATTACGCTAATCTATGTGTGCGCAGAGGACTAGGACTATCCCTGCCATGGTCTTTTACAAGGAACAGTGGCAGAAGCATTTTGTGTTTAGTCAATGCACAGCAATGACCAGATCTTTTTATCTATGTTACTGAGGTAGAGTCTACTCACTACAGTTCCTCCCTGAGGAGCCTACAGCTGCTCGGCATCATTTCCATTGATAGTCAAATGCTGAAGCAGTTGTACTTGACTCACTTCACAGAGCTATAGTAGGATGGACAACAGTACATTCGAGACAAATAACCTCAACCCCCAAAGTTGAGGACCAGTAGAACCGCCTTACCAAGTGGCCCCACCAGAGTGGGACCTGACATCTTGTGACTAATGACTAGTCCCAATGTGGCTTAGGGCTGCATTTCTGGAGGTCCTTCTGCCAGATTACGACACTGGAAATTGGACCACCACAACACCGCCGCCACTGCTAGAATCAGAGATCATTACGAGTTGATTGCGGTGAAAGTCATGGTCAGCAACAGTAGTGCTGAATTCAGCACCTCCATGCTGATCACGACTTTCTTTTCCAAAATCCTTATCGTGGCGGGGTCCCCGCCACGAAAAGGCTGGCATAAAGGCAGACTTTGGGCCACAGGGGGGCCCCTGCACTGACCACAACCATGTCATGGCCAATGCAGGGGCCGATCTGTCAGCACACTCAAAATGCGCTCTGTCTGTAATGACAGACAGTGCACATTCCAAGTGTGCTGTGTGTGTGGCTCGCTGAAAGCCGAAGCCAATGTCGTTGCACTGTTGATGCAGGCCAGCCTGGCGAACACATCATAATACACGGTGGGGAGGTAGCCAGCTTGGCAGTTGGCTCCCCACCATCATGTTGGCAGTCCAGAAGACAGACTGCCAACTTCATAATCAGGCCCTTAATCTTTGTGTGCCAAAGAAATACACAAACATTGCAGCATCACTATTAAAATGTCTATTTAAATATATCCATTGCCATTTGTGTGTTAACAACCACTATCTTCAGCAACATCTCCAAAGCTTACACGTTCAGTAGAGGAAAAAAAGGCTATTATTTGAAGCCACTTGGTAAAAGAGGAAGACCTTAAAACTTACAAAGTACTGGTTTGGTCCAATCTACTGCACATATATTTTTTATTTGTTTTAATGAGCAAGTGGTCTTGATACCTATATTTATTTATGTGCCTTTTCTGTCTTCAGCTCTATAGAAAACACTCTTAAAATAACAAAGAAAGGGAAATCCATAACAGAGGTCAGGGATGGGAAGCCAATTATAGTTAAAAAGCTCCAAAATGTGAAATGATGAGCGAATGAGTAAGAAACAGTGTACAGGCACGTAGCTTTAATTGGTAAAACAGTTGCATTGACACCAGGGCCCACAAGAGTAAGCAGCACGCCGAACCCTTTTTATTGCTGCATTTTGTCATTCAAGTAGCAGCCGGGCCCATTTTCTTCCTTACACTAGGGCCCACAGTACACTGGCTAGGCTACTGAGATTGTGTGTGTTAGAGAGAGAGAGAGAGACAGAGTGAGAGAGAGAGGGGCTGTAAGGAAGAGTTAAACTAAGATCATATGAAAAGAAGAAGGACCTCATGACGAATGAAGGACAAAAAGCATGAGAAGATGGATGCAAGGATGAAAGCACTGATGGAATTTAAAACAACACTGCATTGGTAGGTGACAGAAAGAAGGCTGGATGAATGGGTGGGTCGATGAATGGAAGTTTAAAGGGATGGGTGAATTGATAAAAAGTGAAATGGTGGTTGGATGGAAAAGAACTTATGTGTGGACGAGAAAAGGATGAATGAATGGCTGGAAGGGAGTGGATGGATTAAAGTATGGGTGAAAGAGTAATGATGAAAGGGTGGCTAGAGGGAATGTTAAAGGAAGAAAAGATGGCAGGATGGAAAACATGGATATATAGATGGATGCATGGAAGGTTTAAAGGATGTATAGATGAAAGGAAGGTGGAATTGTGAGTCTTCATTTATTCTGTTCAGGGTTTACTCACTTCCCTCACCCAATAGAATTCACAGAATGGATTTTCTGACTTCTCCCTTGGTGGCGATCACAACCATTGCCTTGTAGTAAGAGTTTTGAGAGAACACTTTGTGTTCATGGATTCAGAGTGGAACAGCTTCCTTGACTATTTATTTATTAATGTTGAAACTTCGGTTTGAGGACAGTGTGCAGATTAGCAAGCCCAATAACTTTAACATTTTGGACAGTGAAGCCCACCAATGTTTTTTTGTAATGCTAATTTCTTGAAGACTGCTGAAGTGATTTACACCAATTTTATCAAAGGCACTTGCTTAAATAAAGTTCTACATTAATGGCAAGTATAGTATAATGCCATCATGGCATTTTTTTTCTGTAGTGGGGAGAAAATATTCCAATTGGAGTTAAGTTAGGAAATGTCATTTTTTACCCCTCCTTCATTGCCCCCTGTAAAGACCTTCATGATAACTGCCATGCCAAACACAAATTGTACAATTTTTTTTGCGTTTTGTGTAGACCCCTTGAACTACACCAACAGAAAACATCAATGCGGTTGATATTCTCCCCTAACCATAACTACACGTGTGAATGTGTAGTTGTTCCTTTGCTTGGTTTGCACACAACCGACCATGGGTGGCTAATCACTGTTGTGCAGTCAGGGTTTGCCACATGGCTTTTGGCCAGTTCCTATGCACATCGTAAGCAGCCAAGCATGTGTTTTGGTTGTCTCTTTTTGTTATTTTTTTTATTTTGGGGGTTTGCTGAAACTTATTTGGGTTTTCAGACCCTCTCCAACTCATCTGTCTTTAAAAAGTATAGTCTTGCCGTAATGATTTCTTGCCAACAAAGTTTTACATCACAAAAATCAACTAGTGTATTTTGGGCGTGTCTGGAATAATTACAGACTTTTGCAGTGTTGATTAAATTGTTCGTTTTATCCATGTTCCCTTAAAATATTGTTCTTCATATTCAAACATAGCTTAGAAAATGCCTCTAGTCATACTACATGAACTTCAATTTCTAATGAATTAATTATTTTTCATATATTATAAGTCACAATCCATGTGCGTCAAACTTGTGTAGTTAAAATAAACTGAGGAACTTTTCTTACATAGCAGAACCCCTGACTACCAGCTTTAGACCACAAAGGTATTATGAAAATAAAAGAAGGATTTGTTAACACTGGGTAGAACTGCTGCAGACTGTCCATGCTTAACTGAAAGGCGGACCTGTCCTAAGGAGATGATCAGGCTGGACTGCACAAAGGAACCACTGGGGTAACTCCTGGAAGACTAAAATACATCAGGCTTCTTCACAGCCAAATAAGGTTAGGAAGCAGCCTTGTTGTCCGATGATGCAATTTTCTGGTAGACACCTACATCATTTACTGCTGAAGAGAATTGTGATTCAAAAAGGTTAACTGAATAAAGAATCAAGATTTTATTAAAGACAAAAGAGTCTCACATTATGCATACATCTTTTATTCTCTCTTTAAGCTTCCAAATTAGAACTTTAAAACACCACAAAGAATTAGGACATTCAGTCCCATAATTGCTACTTTTCCTCCATCTTCTTCCTCTTTTGTTTGAATATGCCCGATAAAACGTGTTATTATATTACTCTTTCACCACATATTTGTTATCCAACCTAGTTATCTGCAAAAACTGAACCAGGGAAAAGTGTCTATTCACCATTTTTTTATCAAGATAAATCTAAACAATTCATTTTCTCCATTTGGAAAAAATTAAAAACATTCTTATCTATTCGATTTCCCTATCCACCAGAAACTTCCTCACACATGGGAACGATATTGTTAGCCTCCATTGTCTTTAATAAACTCTAATTTCATTATTCAGTTAACCTTTAAGAATCACAATTGTGTGTCAAGACAGGAGGCTAGCATATGTTCAGAGCTTTTCAAGCTCATCTTGAAACAAGTTCCACAGCTATAAAATCGAACCTTCGAAAAGTATTTGAGAAGACCAATCTGCTATTCTCAACAAGTCTTCTAACTGTCCCCTCACATAAACTCCTTACTTGCCATGGCTCCTCTGGTTGAATGAGATATAAATTCAGATAAATCTACAGCTGCTTCTTTCATAACTGATTTCACCCAGCTTACAATCGTAGCATTTGTTACACTTATAAATGGTTAAACATTGGACATTAGTGACTGATCTTCTCCCGCACATTTGTTTTCTAACATTCTACACTCACATTCTTTCAAACACCCCCCCACACACAACTTTGAAATATTGTCAAAACTTGGGTAAAATACTTAACCAAATATAAGCCCCGATTATGAGTTCGGTGGTCCATTAACTGCGTACCTGCAATGGCGGTTGGGCCATAGCAGACAGTGAGTATCTTGAGTGTGCTGGCAGTATACTCAGTGCGGCAGTATTGGCCTTGGCTCTCCCGGAGACCCATTGGGGAGTTCGTAATACAGTGGTGGGGATGCTGCCAGCTTGGCAACGACCTCTCCAACTTCGTATTGGCAGTCTAGTGGTTGGACCACCAAAATTGTTCTTAGGCCGATAGTTTTAGTTCTTTGCCATATTTAAAAAATTACTCCATTTGGTTGGTAAAACCTACTAGATATTTCTGAAGCTTTACCATCAGATACTCTCCTCAAAGAAATTAGACAAAGACCCTCATTATGAACTTGGCAGCAATCACTGCTGACCGTCGTGCTGATTGTGAACAAAAGGCTGCCAGTAGCAGTGAGCTGCATACCACCATATAATGATGCCAAAAAGACAAACCTCCAAAAATCTCAAAACCTCCACCCACCGCCAGGGCCAACGACGGTGGAAAGGCAGTACATCTCACCCTGCCATGCAGACAAATCCCCCGCCCACCAAATAATGATGCACAAATCAGCTCGGCAGACAGTGAATGTCAAACGACCATTGGCGGTACAAACCGCCACGGCCAGAAATGGGACCGGCCAACTACAAATGCACACATTGGCAAGTTCGAAACCCACACACCTGACACACATCCACAACACTTTCAAACACACACATACACACCCCACAATTGTTTGCAACGCCAATAGCACAACAGAAACTGACAACATAACACACATACACTGAACTCACCATCACACAAGTCACATACAGAAATATACCACCAAAACACATACATAGCACAACCACCATCACGAGCCAAACACCTAACCACACAACAGCATCCTCTCCAACACACCTACAACACACTGCCCACAACACGCTGCAACTATTTGGGGCACAGGTGCAGCAGACACCCCTGGCCAGGAAGATGGAGCTATGGCAGACGATAGTCAACAAGGTCAACTCAGCGGGAAACCATCCACGCACAAGAGACGACATCAGGAAGAGATGGAACGACCTGCGTGAGAAGGTACGTTCCATGGCATCCAGGCACAACATCGCCATACAGAAGACTGGTGGTGGTCCCCCACCTCCTCCCCCCCGAATACCTGACTGCGAGGAGAAGGTCCTGTCTATCCTGCACCCGGAGGGCCTTACTGAACTCAATGGAGGACTGGACTCGGGTAAGTCAACTACAATACCTTAACAGTCACCACACCTATAATGCATATATCACCCCATCCCTTTCACTACCACCAGGACCCCATCCCCTACCCAGTCCACAACACCCACACACTCACATCCAAGTCACCTGCATGCCCACAATCCCCCATACAAATCACCATCCAGCCCCCTATGCACAGTCACCAACCCATGCATGGAATCTCATTAGCAATACAACACCCACAATGCACCAACACCCCTCAATAAATGCATCTAAATGTACACGAAGGGACCTTGCATGCCACTACATGGTAATCCAACCACCAATTACTGCTGACTAGTGTGGCAAGAAAGTCCAGGACACCCACATCTCTCTTCAATCACACACAGGCACCACCACCAATGCCACCTGCACAGAGACGTCAAGGAGTGCCAGTCCTCCACCTGAAGACAAAGGCCCCACTCAGGAGAGTGCAGAGGGATGTCTGGACACAGAGGAAATCCCTGGCCCATCCCACACCCCTGGACAGTCATCCTGCAGAAGCCCCACCCAGGACACCACTGACACCTCTACCACTCAGCCACCGCCATCAGATCTGGCCAAACGACCCCACACCAGTGTCACCAGGCCATGGACTGACTGCCAACATGTACAGAGGCCTGAGTCTCCACCCACCAGCAGGCAGGATGATGAAGGGCCAACTGCAAATGGGACTGCCAGACCTGTGCAGGGGACACAGGCAAAGAGGGCTACGGCCAGTGGGAGGGCATCAGTGGCCCAGGGGTGGCCCAAGGATAGATGCTGCAGCCCAGGAGGTGATTGTTAAGGTCCTGGGAGCATACCACCATACCCAGGACAGGATGGGCCAGATCCTGGCCACGGTGGAGCAGAATCAGAGGCTGCAGGTAGCACACCACCAGGAGGCCATGGGGCAATGGAAATAGCTCAATGCCACCACGGACTCTATTGCAGGGGTTCTGCAGCTCCAGACAAACATCCAGCCTGAGTCCTCCACCCACCTGCATGTCCCTTACACTAGCCAGGACACTGTCCTGCCATCTACAGCTGCAGAATCCACTTGACTGGTGGCACTGCCAGAGGACTCAGAGGACACAAGCACCCCTACCCCTGCAGCCCAGCTGCACATTCGCAAACGTGCCCTCAGATCCAGGTTTCTCAATGAAACACCAGCCAAGACCAAGACCACCACCAGGAAGTGACTCTGCCCTGAACTGTCTCCCTTGTGTGCCACTGAGCTACCTAGTTGGCATGCCACTGCCATCTCACCATCTTCCAATGGCCCCATGGTCAATAACCCTGTGCAACCAATAGCTGAGCATTTGTACCTGAGTATGTTGTTCACAATGTGCCCACTCCCTTCCACTGTCCCAACACTAATGGATGTTTTGACTTTGAATAAATACACCTGTGGACTCAAAATATCTGTACTTTCTCACAGCCAAGTTGTGCAGCATGCAGCAGGCCACCACTATCTTACACACCTTGTCAGGGACATAGCAAAGGGATCCTCCAGAAAGATGGAGGCAACTAAATCTTGCCTTCAGGAGTCCTGTGCTGCGCTCAACCACCTAGTATGACCATGTGCCTCACTATAATTCCTCTCTGCATCTGTCCTGGGATTCCTCACAGGTGTCAAGAGCCATTGCATGTTGGGATAGCCAGAATCCCCTGCAAAGGTTGGCAAAAGAGGGTTGAAACACACAGATCTTACTTGCATACAGCCTGACTGTCAGCTATGTGACTGATCAAGTGTCATACACACTCACCTATGAGCCAAGCTCTGTCCTCCTGTAGTTTTCCCATCATGTGTGGGACACTGCTGTTTCTCAGGACAAATCAAACATCATGGACTGATCCTGGGAACCTATCATTGACATGTGAAATGTACTGATCAGCAGTACACACCAATTGGAAATTCATGAAGTGATAGTTTTTAAGATTCCGATACACCTGTTCATTCACTCTTGGGGGTATGAGGGCTATGTGGGTTCCATCAATGGTACCTATAACATGGGGGATATTTGCAAAGGCATGGAATTCTGATTTGATGACAGAGAAACAGCCCTTTGGGGAAACTGGACATAACTTTGCAAGTGTTGAGCAAATGCATTCAGGAAATTGGACAGGATGTGGCTGAACATTGGCTGAGATGCCCCTGCAGCAATACCCACTGTCACTTGAAATTAGCCTGTGGCCAAAAAATGGAGCACAAATAGTACCTGCACAGCTGTAGGTATGGCATGGTGATTCCTATTGCCCGGCTTCAGAACAGGATCCATTACTGCACAGAAGTCAAGGATTGTTGCTCGATTAAGTCATTAAGTTATGATGATGTGATGTTCCTCTATGGTGGCCAGCTCTACTACGGGTCTGTAAACAGATGGGGTTCTCCCTCGCCACATGGGTCTGTACCTATGGGTGATGAAGGAACACATTTTGAGTTTGAACATACACTTGCATCACATTGTGACACAATTCATTTTTACAATGCAGCACATATGTAACGCACACACACACTAAGAAGGAGGTCGCCCATCAGGCTAATGTGTGGTGCGGTGTCTCAGTCATAATGGCATCACAGTGTAGACACGCTTCCAACCATGATTACATATGGGGGATCAGTACTCTCATCAGTACTCGACAAAATGGAGAGAGAATGTGGCCATGGATGAGGCCGTCAGCCAGGCTATGGAGACGTGGTGGAAGCAAAATGGCAGCCCCCTGCCACCCAGGTATTGTAGTGTGTAAGTGACTTAGGGCCAGATGTATGAAAATATTTTGCACTCGCAAACGGTAAAATCGGCCGTTTGCGAGTGCAAAATAGTGGTCTGCAATGCATGAAAATTGCGATTTTTTGCGTTGCAACATGGATTTTGCAAATCGCAATTTGCGATTCGCAAAATCCAGGTCGCAAGGCAATGCTGCAAAAAATCACAAATTGTGATTTTTCGCAGAATGGCATTTTGCACATGCAAAATACCATGATCTGCAACCAGGTGGTAACCTGGTGCAAAATTAAAAAATGCAGTAAAACTGCATTTTTAAATTGAACATGTAAAGCACACATGCCCTTTTGGCATGTGTGTACCTTACATGTAAAAAAAAAAAAAATTGGGGTGCAGGAGAGGGGGCCTTAGGCCCCCAGCACCCTGGCCTTTTGCATTTCCAAAATTGCGATTTCTGATTTAGAAAACGCAATTTTGGAAATGCAAAAAATTTGCAGCTATGGGCCAACAGGCCCATAGCTGCGAATGGCGCCGGTATCACAATTTGCGATTCGGTAATAGCATTTGCGAGTTTTAAGAAATCGCTATTACCGATTCGCAAATGTGATACATGGCCCTTTGCAAGTCGGTAATAGCGATTTCTTAAAAATCGCTATTACCAAATCGCAATGGGCCGTGATGGTACATCTGGCCCCAAATTCCGCTGGCGTTAGTCGTCATGGTGGTAGGCAGTATTCACCGCTGTGCACCTGATCATTGGATTACATGATTGTCAATGGGGAACCTGGGCCATTCATGATCACCACCGGCGTTGTCAGTGCACACCGCAGCAGATTCTAACGCTACTTTGGCAGGCCCTTGACACTTGACTCCTGCATTATGAGAAGGGAAGAACTCCACTGCGTGTGCTGCTGTGTCCTGACTATGGTCCCTGAGATGACGCTAGTTACAGGGGAACAGGCCCCATCCTTCACCGCGGAGGAGCTGGAGAAGCTGGTGGATGGGGTCCTACCCCTGTATGCCAAGTTGTATGGGTGAACAGAGAAGTAGGTGAGTTGCTATCTGTCCTCCTTAGATGTGTGTGAATGTGGCAGATGCCTGTATGTGTTTCTGCCAGTTTTGGCTTGTAATTTGTCCATATGCATGTCTCCATGTGCCATGTTATTATGAACGGGCATGGCATTTGTGTATAGGGCACCCACACTGATGTCTGTTTCTTCACTCTGTGTGTCCCATACCGGTCAGCATCCATCAGAAGAGGGGAATATGGCAAGCCATTGCAAAGGAAGTTCGGACCCTGGGAGTCTACAACCGGCTGAGCACCCACTGCAGGAAGCTGTGGGAGGACCTGAGGCGCTGGCCCAGTAAGGCAGCTGGGGAAGCCCTCCTAACGAGGGAGGGATGCCCATAGGACCCTGACCCCCTGATGGCCCGCATTCTGGCAGTGGCCTATCCGGATTTGGATGGGCACTTGAAGGCAGCACAGCAGCCACAAGGGGGTGAGTGCCAACACTACTGTGATGCCACTAGGATGAGTGTAGTTAGATGCTAAGGGGTGCATGCATAGTAGAGCTAGGCACATAGACACTTGTGTCCCTGTAGACCTGCTCCCCTCCACGTTCGTGGGATAGTGTCAGAGCTATTTTTGGCAGGTTCCGTAGGCCTGTGAGATGTCCCCTGTTTGACACATTGTATTCAATGCAGCCTCATGAACTTGTAGATGTGTTGGCTTGCCATCATCTCTCATTGGTTCACTTTACAAAGTGTTTCAGAGTAGTGGGTCAGGATGGGAATGTAGTGTATTGTGGGGTCATGCCTACCAGTCAGGGGCACATTTACAACATGTGTTGTGTCTGCTGGGGGTTTGTACCTGAGCTGGGTGGGAGTGTATGTGTCCGAACATGTGCATATTTCCTGGAATTCATATACTTCTTTCTTGTTTTGTTTCCCCACCCCTGTGCTCTTGTGTCTCTGTGTACATTAGCATCATCTTGCAAGGGAGCTGTGGCACTGGCGACTGCGGATGCTGCAGCCCATGGTTCCAAGGAGGCAGAGTCGACCAATGCCAATGGGAGCAGTGGGTTGGAGGGAGAGGGGAGTACCACAGGGGAGGCAATTACCACTTGAGGTAGTGACTCTGATACCTCCTCCGATGGCAGCTCCCTGGCGGTGGTGGACCCTACTGGGCCCACCCATTCTTTGTCATCTTCTGCCATCCCCCATACCGTCATCACCCTCCCACTTGCTCCCCACCAAGTTGCCCGTGCCGGCTCACCCAGACGGTTGGGCATCTCCTTCACCCCTGACACCTCATCCCCTGCTCCAGTCAGCCCTGCTGCCCTCACGGAAGAGGATACTGACCTCCTGAGAACCATCTCTGTAGGGCAGACAACCATTGTGAATGCCATCCAGGGGCTAGCATCCCAGATGCAACAAGGCAATGCATTCCTGGAAAGCATTCACTGTGCCATGCCTGGCCTACAGAGATCTTTTCAGGATCTGGCCTCCTCCTTGATGGTAGCCAGTGTCCCTGGTCTTTCCGTCCCCCCTTCCACCACCTCTACCCCTTCCAGCACTCCACTCCCCTCACCCATCCCAAGCACACATACAGACAGCCATGCACACAGATCAACACACATGAAGCACACAGAGAAACACAAGTACCACACTTCCCACCACAGGCAGGCACACACTCTACATACCAAAACACACACAACAACAACCACCTCCCCTACTGTGTCAACCTCCCCTGCCTCCCTGTCTGTCACCTTACCAAGCACACCCACATGCACTGTACCCTCACTCACTGCAGCTGCCACCATTCTTGCAGTCATCACAACAGCTGACAACCAGACATGCACCCCAGATACCACACCTGCACACACCACAACTACATTCACAGACACCGTTGTCATCTTCATCATCGGTCACAGTCCTGGAGAAATATGGCAAGGAGAAGCACTAGGATTATTTCAAACTCTTGCTCCATGTCTGCATCGGCATGTTCTGTGTGCCTCTTGTGAGTGTTTCCCTTTATATGGGTCGTTTCTGCCACACTTTGCCTGTTTGTGGTTCCCGTCCCAGAACTGATGGCAGTGTGCTGTTTCATAATTTGGTGGGCGGGTAGGGCCTTTCCGCAGGCCTGAGGGCAGCCTCCCCCATCGTCGGCAGGATACCAAAATGGCAGTGGGTGGATGGCCCGCTGCTTGATTCTCATTGGCTTCATTATTTGGTGGACCGGACCGCCTGCCTGTTCGCAGTAGTTACCACCACCGTCTGCAGTGCGGTGTTTCCCACCCTGTTCGTAATGACCACCATAGTAATGTTGCTCATTTCTTAGTTAATTCCCATATACCCAAGTACCTGTTTCCTTGCCAATTTTGAAATAGTTTTAGTACTACATCGACATCACACAAAGTCTGACACTTAGCGGCATATTTATGATGGCCCTAGTACCACCTTGCACCCCATTTTTATAATTTTTATGATGCAAATGTGGTGTTAAGGTGGCATTTCCTCCACACCTTATTTGCAAAAGGGTGCAATGCATGCATTGGGCCACTTTGTAAACCCTTGCCCCACATTATGCCTACCCCAGGCATAATGGATGCAATGGGTGGCGTTCACACATAGGGAGGCCCAGAAAAATGGTGCAGTGAAATTTACTAGATTTCACTTTGCCATTATTAACACCTGCCTCAGGCAGGCATTGAGGTGTTCCCTTTGAAAACAAAGCGCCTCCATGTGCTTTGCTGCATTAGCGCCATAATCTATGGTGCTAATCCAGCAAAGCGCCACTTTAGCGCCATCAATTATGACACTAATGTGGGCATGACTGCCATGGTGCACCGTATTGTAAATACAGCACACACATGTTGTCGTTAGTATAACGCAATGGGGTGCTAGAAAATTGTGCATCATGAATGTTGCGCCACTGTTAAACAAATATGCTCCTTAGTTTTCTGAGGCCTCCTCCATCTCACTGCTTTCATCATTCTGCACAGTAAGAGACGTCTACCAATAGAAATCCCTTGAATCAAACAACATACTGATGCTTCTGCTGACTTATAGCAATTCACAGTCTTGTATGATAAACCTTCCTGAAAACATTCTGCTAAAAAAAAAAGCCACTTCTGTTTCATATGTGTGTACAGGATCTAATTCACTTTCTGTGCGCCAACGTATCCAAACTGATCATGCCCTCTGTATCTCTTCCTGGTAGCAGTGGCCCAAGACTCACTGCGTAAGTCTGTCACTGCTCCCAAAAGGCCTAAGAATCTTTCTGAACCCCCTGATGTTTTCCATATTAGAAGGTCGAGGAAACCCGCCGAAACTAGAGGGAGAGTTTCTTGCTCTACTCATTTTAAGAGCCCTTTGCACAACTGAATGAAATATGGAATTTTGACTGTTATCTCCAATAAAGTTGGAAATCAAGCTTGAGGTTTCCAAAACAGAGTCACCAGTACTATTTGACACCCTTGGCTCCTCACTTGAACTAACACCCTCTGTGTCATTGAAAACTGAAGGAAAGCATAGCCCTTCAGTTTCCTCTAAACCTGTGTGAAAGCATCTATTGCTATTGTATCTTGATCTGGTCTCCAAGTTATGTAACTCTTTAACTGAGTTGTCAACCTGGAAGCTAACAGATCTACTCAAAACGGACCCAAAGTCTCCAAAATGTTTTAAACAAATCCACCCTCAACTTCCAATCACTGAAATTAGAGCATATTTGTATGTTCCAAACAAACCTTCCACATTTTTAGTTAAATCTGACAGTTTCTTCAATCTGGTACCCCCTAGTTTGTTATGAGTTACTGCAGATACATTGTCCATGTTCAGCAGAACAGCATCCCCTTCTAACTGTCTACTGAAACGCAGCAAGGCAAATAAGCCTGCCCTCGTTTCTAGGCAATTTACGTGACTCTTCCTTTCTACTGCCTGCCATACCCATCCTGTTTCCTGTCCTGTGCAAAAAGCTTCCCATCCTGAAGTACTTGCATTTGTTTCAGAAATAAATTAGGCATGGGTGGAGCTCACGGAGTTCTAGTCCAAGGGTATGGAAAAACTATGCCACATTCTGCCGGGTCCAGTGTGCAGGCAGAATATTGCTCTGCCACCCCTAATGCATGGTGCGCCTTTCATGCTTAGCTGTATAAATAAAGCATAAGTCAGCCAAATATATCCTGTGCCTGGAAGATAGCCATGTGCCAGCAGAGACAAATGTTGTCATTTCTCATTTACAACTCCTCTGTCGCAATTATATGGGTACCTTGAGAGAGTCCACTGCAGGTGTATTCATTGTGCAAGCCTCCTGAAGGCTCAGAGTGAATATTTACATTTGTTTATTCAGTACTGTTAGAAATGGGGTCTTTGGTTGACAGTCAGGTTACCCCCTGTTCAAGCAAGGACCCTCACTCTAGTTAGGATAAAAGAGAATCACCCTCAGCTAACCCCTGCTTACCCCCTTGGTAGCTTGGCAGAGCAGTAGGCTTAACCTCAGAGTGCTGGGCGTAAAGTATTTGTACCAACACACACAGTAACTCAATGAAAACACTACAAAATGACACAACACCAGTTTAGAAAAATAGGAAATATTTATCTAGACAAAACAAGACCAAAACGACAAAAATCCAACATACACAAGTCAAGTTATGATTTTTTAAAGGTTTAAAATAAAAAGAGTCTTTAGGTAGTTGTAACACCACACTAGCGCTGCTAGCGTGAAAATGTACCTGGTTTGCGTCAAAAATAACCCCGCACGGGCGGTGTGCGTCGAAAGTAACCCTGCACGGCTGTGTGCGTCGAAAACAACTCGGCACGGCGGTGCGCGTTGAAAAAGCCAGCCACACGACGATCCGAAAGTCCCGCGGCGCAGGGTGCGATCTCTCAGCCTCCGTCAGCGATGCTGCGCGTCGTTTCTCCTGCTCTGGGCGTCGGTTTTTCGGTCGCGTTTCCTGCGGCGTCGTTTCTCAGCTGCGGAACCGGCGTCGCGTCGTTTTCTCAGCCGCTATCGGATTCGCGTCGATCTTTTCTCCGCACGGTGCTCGGTGCGTGTATTTTTGTCCTTAGGCTGCCAGCCTCTCCTTTCAGGGTCCCAGGAACTGGAAGGGCACCACAGAGCAGAGTAGGGGTCTCTCCAGAGACTCCAGGTGCTGGCAGGAAGAAGTCTTTGCTATCCCTGAGACTTCAACAACAGGAGGCAAGCTCTACATCAAGCCCTTGGAGATTTCTTCTTCAAGATGGAAGGCACACAAAGTCCAGTCTTTGCCCTCTTACTCTGGCAGAAGCAGCACTGCAGGAAAGCTCCACAAAGCACAGTCACAGGCAGGGCAGCCCTTCCTCCTCAGCTAACAGCTCTTCTCCAGGCAGAGGTTCCTCTTGATTCCAGAAGTGTTTCCTAAGTTTGTAAGTTTGGGTGCCCTTCTTATACCCATTTTAGTCTTTGAAGTCACCTTTCTTCAAAGGGGACTCACACCTTCTTGTGAAATCCTGCCTTGCCCAGGCAAGGCCTCAGACACACACCAGGGGGCTGGAGACAGCATTGTCAGAGGCAGGCACAGTCCTTTCAGATGAGAGTGACCACTCCACCCCTCCCTCCTAGCAGAGATGGCTAATCAGGAAATGCAGATCACACCCCAGCTCCCTTTGTGTCACTGTCTGGTGTGAGGTGAAAAACAACCCAACTGTCAAACTGACCCAGACAGGGAATCCACAAACAAGGCAGAGTCACAGAATGGTTTAAGCAAGAAAATGCTCACTTTCTAAAAGTGGCATTTTCAAACGCACAATCTCAAAATCAACTTTACTAAAAGATGTATTTTTAAATTGTGAGTTCAGGGATCCCAAACTCCACCTGTCCATCTACTCTCTAGGGGAATCTACACTTTAATCATATTTAAAGGTAGCCCCCATATTATCCTATGAGAGAGAGACAGACCTTGCAACAGTGAAAACGAAATTGGCAGTATTTCACTGTCAGGACATATAAACCACATTACTATATGTCCTACCTTATCCATACACTGCACCCTGCCCTGGGGGCTACCTAGGGCCTACCTTAGGGGTGCCTTACATGTAAGGAAAGGGAAGGTTTAGGCCTGGCAAGTGGGTACACTTGCCAAGTCGAATTTACAGTGTAAAAATACACATACAGACACTGCAGGGGCAGGTCTGAGACATGATTACAGAGCTACTTATGTGGGTGGCACAACCAGTGCTGCAGGCCCACTAGTAGCATTTGATTTACAGGCCCTGGCACCTCTAGTGCACCTTACTAGGGACTTACTAGTAAATCAAATATGCCAATCATGGATAAACCACTTACATACAATTTAAACAGGAGAGCATATGCACTTTAGCACTGGTTAGCAGTGGTAAAGTGCTCAGAGTTGAAAAGCCAACAGCAACATGTCAGAAAAAAATAGGAGGCAGGAGGCGAAAAAGACTGGGGATGACCCTGCATAAGCAAAAGTCCAACAAGTACCATCAGATACGGTGCACTTGCTGTTCAATAGACATTGCCCAGAACCAGCCAGAAAAATGAAAACACTGTCTCCCACACTTTAGCCTTCCCTCAGCAGTCATGACAAGCAATGGAACTCACCTTTCACTAAGTGATCTGAAGACATGATCTGTAATCCGGCAGGTCCCCCTCCAGCCTCCGTCTGCAAGGCGGGTCAGGCAGTGATGAAGGAGGAGAGGTAACAGTTTGTCTCAGAGTTGCAAGTCAGGTGCTAGTTCCTAGATCCTCTGCCAGGCTGGCACACCAGGGTGACAGTCCTGGTCACAATGGAAGCCTCAGCATGCAGCAGGATCTGCCTCCTTCTAAGATGGAGCTGTCTGGCTCTGCTCGCGCAGGCTGTGGACACTGCTTTCTGTACAACAGTTGAGGGCTGAAACCAAGACATGCCAGTGCAGACTGAGCCTCTTCCGAAGCCCACAGCTGGATATTAGTTGTGTTCCCCCTCCCTACGTTCTCTGCTGAGACTATATGAACCTCCTAGTGGGACTGGAGGAGAAGGCAGCACACCATCTTTGTTAATTAATTATACTGTACTACCCCCTCAGTGAGTTTGGCCCATAACTTCACCATTGTGCACACTTTTAGTTCCAAGGCTTTGCCAAGAACAAGCAACATGCCTGCAAAACGTACCCTATACATGTGATCTAAGTTTACATTATCACAAGAGGACAAGTTCATGAGACATAGTATGAAATGTCACACAAGCACAACCACCTCGCAATAGCACAGCTTTATAACTTCCACACTGTTCACTAATGAAATCACAGTTTGCTAGATTTTAAAAGCAGCACAAGTGCAGTCTCAAACAGTTGTCATTAGCTGTAAAATTCTGTCTCATCAGTCTCACTTTACAAGTCATCCTCATCATTATGACAGATCAGGGACTAACTAGTTTTATCATTAATTAGGCGAATCTGCCCTGAGAGGAATATCCTGTTCACTATCTCTATTAGCAGGACTAATCTTCATCTTGAAAATGACTACCTGGGCTAGCAGCCTATGGGCTCTCATGGTTGGTAGGCTCTGGAATAGCAGGCCAAATGGTATGCATGAGGCATGCATGAGTTAGGGACCCACCTCCTGTCTTATCTTTTTGACTTTCTTCTCCAGTAGCTGTAATTGACAAACCTTTGTGTCTTCCAAAAATCCTAACAATTCCAAACGTTGAGTTGGTATCAAAAGTAATTTCTCCAAACTCACTATGAAACCAAAATATTCCAGCAAGTCTTTCACCATATACAACTGTTCATCAAACGCTTCCATAATCTTACCCATCAACAGAATATTGTCTAAGTAAATTACCAACCTCTTTCCCATAGGAAACCCATTACTGGTTTTAAGACTTTTATAAAACACCAAGGGGCTGCAGATAACCAGAGTGGAAGACACAAAAAGTGGTACATAACTCCCTTCCATCTGAATAGTAAATATTTCTGACTTTTCTCTCCTATTGGAATTGTGAAACACACAACCATGAAATCCATTTTCACCATCCGTTCGTTTTCTTCAAGCATGCCTTGTAAGAGATGAATTCCTTACATCAAGAAGTATTTCTAAGTAACAAACTAATTTAATTTCCTCAAACTTATTACGGGTCTCCTTCCCTTGTCCTTTTTATCTACAAGAAAAAACACACTCACAAAACATTTTCTCTCCAATTATGTCACCTCCCTTATACCTCCCTTTGACAGCATCTGTTTTATCTCTTCCATTACAATGTCTTCCAAATCTTTGTTGAACACTAATATGTTTTGTTCTCCCATTTGGTAAGGCAGAGGTGTAAACTCTATTTGGTATCATTTTACAGTTTCCAAAACCCAAGCGTCTTTTGTTACCTGTTTCCTGTGATCTTGGAACAATTTTAATCTTCCTCCGGCATTTGAGGAGATAAAACCAGTATTTGTCCTCATACTCACCTTGTCTGGAACTGGTTAGTTTTCCTCGAACTTTACCCACTCTGTACCTTCCTCTTCCCCTTTGGTGATAGAAAGTCCCTTGGTTACCTCTGGTTCCTCCATAATATCCACTTGTTTGGTTCCCAAAAAACTGGGACTTATAATTTGCCTGGCTGAAAGGTTGTCCTCTCCTTTCAGACCATCCAGAAAAACAATTTCTATTGAAGACTCTATTCATGTTGACTTGGGCATTATTTAAGCTTCTAAGTATCCATACATACTTTTCCAAGGACTTCACAATGCCCTCATCAAATAATAGTACTTTGGCATCATCACCCAGTTCTTTTTTTGGCAAAATCAGCCAATTTTGGCTTTATGCACATTAAGATTGATCTCCACCTCTCTGCCAAGAGACTCGCATTGGTATTGCCCAGAAAACATTTTGCACATTGACACCAACCCCTTAGCAGATTTATATTCATATCTTTACCTCGAAGTGGTAGATTCCACTAGATTGAACATCCTTGCCAAAGGCCTTAGAATGTCTAAAAGCATATCTTGACATTGTTTAAGGGACCTTTCTAGTCTTTTCCTGGCACCTCTCCCCATTTTAAGTAAATAAGTGATCAATTCTGAATCTAGGTTTGGAGTCATTGTCACTTTGTCATCTATAATTGGCTGTGAACAATCAGCTTGAATGATATTATGCTCCTCATTCTCTAGAGGTGTTCTAATCCAGTGCTGAATGTAATTGTACACATGCCCTAAAAGCCACCAATCCTCTGCCCTAGGATGTCTTATATCACGTCAATCAAACAAACTTTCCTCCATGGGATCTGTCAATTTCTTTAATTTTTTTGGGTCTTTTATCCAAAGTTTCTCCAAAATATGGAATATTGTGGTATAAAATTATTGATTTGGTCCCATTTTAAAATACATTGTGCACAAACCCTTTGATACACTGTTGGAGTATGTCACACCTGCTCACCCTGTCCAATATCAGACTGCTATTAAAATATTTTCCTAGGATGATTTTAGCCACTGTTGCATATGGGGCAGGTGGCCTGGTGGGTATAGAGCATGAGAACACTGCTGCCATACATTGTTTGTGCTGTCCCTGATGCCACTTAGGCACACACCTGCCAGAAAGATTTCAGCTCAGCTGGTCTGACCTTCCTCTAGCCTGCAGACATGTTTTAGTAGATATACTTCTCTCTTTCCTTGGTAACAGTCATGCCAATGAAGGAATGCATGTTTTTGAATGTCTTTTCAAATGTAAATAGCTAGTCACAAGCCATACAGAATTACAAAAAATTAACAGAGGAAAAGCATTTTTTTATTCCTAATATGTCCCTTGTACGTTTTTGCCTGAATTCAGCTATTTGAACTTCAAGGGTACATCCATGGCCATTTATTTTACAGAAAGCTATTTGCAGTGCTCTGGGAAATATATATAATAAGGGGCGGTAATCATAGAACCATTCAAGAAATAATGTTTCAGAACGTGATTCCAATCATACAACATTTGGGGCCTGAAATACAAATGGACCCTTTTTATTAGAAACAAGATGTGTACGTTTGACGGCTTAGCCAATTGTGTAACCAGAGGATGTAACTTATTTCTTTATTGTCTTCATATCTGCTGCCTAGTTCGCAACATAATATAACATAACAGTTTTTTTTCTAGATGGGAAATTGACAAATTGGCCTGCCAGCCCAAAGAGGCCCATAGAATAGTTTACCTCTAAGACGCTTAATAGGGGTGCCCTGTTAACTGATGTGGTATTTATCACACCAGATGAAATCTAACTCCGGTGAGGGAATTTACCCCCGATAAACATTGGAGGGTACTGAAGACGTAAAAGCGAGAAGGAAGAAACATAATTGAAAATGATTGATGGATTTAAGTAATTCATTCATCAACTTGAGTTGATCACTTCAGCACTTATTATTGTCTAACTTGTGTGTTTATTATTTAGGTGATGTATACTGGTGCATAATACCATTGCCCTTTATGTAAGTCCTCAACAGTAGTGCACATCTATATCATTCAACCTGATATATTGTCTCAATATCCTCTAGTGTGACTTTGTTCAATTTGTGAAACCAAAAACTGTGACCATGCTGTATGGTTCTATGCTGCAACAAACTCAGCCTTCTGTTGGCCTTAGTGTAGTACTGCACTATTTTGAAAAATTACATTTTGGTGCCAATCTCTAAATCTTAAAATTATTAGGAGGCTCTTTATGTGCAAAATACACTCTTTTGTATTGATAGCTAACATTAGAAGTATATCTGAAAGTAAGTTTAAATATGCTGGAGTAATAGAAATAATTTATTCTGCATTAGTCTTTATCATTATCAATAATTACACAATTACGCCAGCTCACATAGTGAAAAGCAATTTGGAGGGAAAGAAAACTCAAAGACAAAGAATTCAGTGAACTGATGCTATTTTCTTAAAGAAAAACCTTTCCTCATATCCATTTTTAACACAAGGGTGCATTTTGCACCAACCGAATAGTGCTAAATGCCAGGATTTAGTTGGGGGGAAAATCTTCCTGCTATTCATGTTTTGTTACAATAAGCATTATTTCTCAGCCAAAATGCTTCCTACAGTCCATTTTGGATGACTAGGGGCATTTTTGTCCTGAGAAAATAGCACTAAATGATAAATTACTATTCTGACATAATTACACATAATCTTGCATAAATTTGTGGTAATTCTGACTACTTACATAAAAGCAAATTACACAAGTTACACCAATCCTTAATTAAATGTGTTAAATTGAATTTAAAGAGAGTAACCGTTGTGTTCTACTAAGTATAGTAACTAATAACTCTTTGAGCAACATGCCTTTATATAATATATGTAGAACAAGAGCAGTGCATTGTTCCTTAACTTTAGTTCCACACAAGGGATACACGTCATAGAACGAGTTGGCCTAATTTGAGAAAGAAAAAAAGTAGGAGGCATTTCATGTATCTTCTCTAAAAAAGCAAACATTTAAAATGTCCTTTTAATTTGAGACAAATCAGTCAACGTATACACAAATTGACAATAGGCATTGGTGTTACTTTTGCTTGGTTGATCACCCCTGTAGCTATAGTCCAAACTGCTTATAGATTGACAAACTTCATGATGTGATTATTGCACCCATTCATAATGATTATTCCCTGAAAACAAAAATTTTAAGGGAGCTAAGGGTGACAAACATGTTTACGATAGCTTCAGATGACAAATACATTTACAATAGTTTTGTTCTACAAACTAAACAGTTAAGGAGCTCCCACGTTAAGGTGCTACCTTTTATCTTGTGTCGCGAGTCTGAAGAATGAAGTCAAACAAACCCTACCACCTGCTAGTCTTTGATAAGCTTACATTAATGAGTGTGAGAAAGAGTCTACGATGGCCAGATAGATCTTTTGGAGGAACACTACTGAGCAATGTAGAATTATAGCTAAGCGAGGGCATAATGGTTAAGTGTATGGTTATGAAATATGATGCCTGCGGTATAGTTTATGTCAGTAGGTGTGCATGCACAATTGCATGCATTTTCATGTATGATGCTAATTGGATTGATGTATAATTATGGTTGCATAAGTATATGATGGTAGCTATGTCACTTCTGTTATTAATTGAGTACACTTGCATTGTGATGTGTTTGATTCAATAATTGTTTTTTGGCAATTGTTGGACCTGGCCCTTTTTTCAGGGTTTCCCACAGATGTTTGACTTCTGTTGCCAAACCCATTCTCATTGGCGTTCGGACTCTGTGCACTTTTTCCCTACTAAGCAGTGGTAAAGTGCTTGCACTTGCTCCCTAAAACATTGCACAATTTAAATTTACCTGATTGGTACTCTTAATGTACTTGTAGGTCCCTAGTAAATGGTACTAACTGTACCCAGGGCCTAAACATCAAGTGCTACCAGTAAGCATTACACATTGTCCCACCGACTAAAGTAGCTTTTGATGTCTCTGGCCTGCCATTGTGGCCTGTAGTGTAGTTTTAAACTAACATTTCAACCTGACAAAATAAAAATTTTGCAAGGCCTAACCCGTCCTTTTTAATACACATTTCCACTCTAAATTAGCCCATAAAGGCTCATAGGGGAGGGTGTTTTGAATTTCAAAAGCAGGACATTGTCTAACACTGGGTTACCTTCATACATTTAGTAGGTGGTAATTTTGGAGTAGGAGCAGGTAGAGATTTCATGTTTAGACTCAAATGAATTAGAAGTTAAATTGTAATGGTAAAGTTCGATTTTAAGTCATATTGATGAAAATGCTGCTTTTAGGCATTTGGCATTTGCTTGTCCTAATCATTTGTGCCTTCGGCTGGTCTCCTGGGTCACATGACTGGGAATGGCTCTGCTGTTGGGGTTTGTGTATTCCTTCCAGACAGTGGGCCTTATTACGAATCTGGTTGTCAACAGATTGCCAGACTCAAGGTGGCGGTCTCACTGCCGCGGTTGTGGTGGTCCGGCTGCCACATTATGAGGTTGGTGGCCAGATCCACCAACCTAACGCCGTCCCCGCCAGGAACACAGATCCTGGCGGGATGACAGTGGTGTAGGTTGTAATCAGCCAGTGCGTTACTGAACTCAGAGCTGCCCTGCTGATTACAACCTTGTTTAACTTCCAGCCTTTTCATGGTGGTTCACCTGCTATAAAAAGGCTGGTGCAGAACAAGTGCAGGGGCAACCCTGTCCAGCACCCTCAAAATATACACTGTTGGCTGTGCCGACAGTGGGCATTTCGAGGGTTCTGGTGCCCCCTGCGTGGGGCAGCATTGCCACCGGCTCTATTATGAGCTGGCAGCAATGCAGCCTCACCTTTACCACATGGCTGACAAACAGGTCTGGCTGTCAGCAAAGCTGACTGCCAAACTTGTAATCAGGTCCAGTGACACAAATGGGGAGTAGGTCTAGGCAGTATGGGCCCCACCTACACTTTAAAAGGCTTGCCACCATCACACACGAACCTGACACTATTCTTTGTCACCCCAGATGTCTTGGAACCTTGGCAGGAGAAGGGAAGAACTTTGCAGAATGAGTTATGGGGTAGTATTGAGAGTTCCCCCAGTTCAACGGCTGGTGGGCCTCTTCAGCCCTTCTTCAGTACACTCTTGGATGTGTGGACAGTACAAAAGAAGAACTGCCATGATGCTACAAGAGGACTGCCCTCAAGCCTGAGGTCTGTCTTCATCCCCAGAAAGCTGTCCTGCTGCCTCAGGACTACCATGCTGTCTGATAAGAAAGACTGGACTTGTTCACCTCTTCCTAGGCTAACTTGGGAGACTCCAAGGAAAATTGGCTGACCTCCTGTCTGCGTCACTGGGAAACAACAAGCTCCAGACGCTTTCCTGCAAATGCCCAGCTGGCCTACTGCATTGGACCTGCCTGGAACTACAACTAGACCTGCCTAAACCCTACTAGCTTCTGCTGGCACCAGTTGAGCTCCTCTTAAGAAGAATGGTAAAATCCTGAAGTTTGGGCTCTTTGCAACTGTGAACGTGCCCCTTAGTGTGAAGACTCTGCTGTCCTTAATGATCACCAATGCGAAGCTCTAGCGAAGACCTGCTCTTCGTACCACCGTGACCACGAGTGATGACCGGCAGTGTGAGGTCTGCACTGTGCACTACAGTGACAGACTGAAGCAACCATGAGAATGAAGCTCTAGCATGACTGTTCATGAAGACTGACTGGCTCTTTGTACAACGACAGACTAAGACTCCCAGCCTGTTCTTCATGCTATGACTATGACCATCTGTGAAGCTCTTCCTGCTCCTGGCAGCTTCCTCCATTACAAATAGAACTCTTCCTAGCGGAATTTCAGAAAGTAAATTTTCAGTGGAACTAAACTGGTCCCTGTCTCATGCCCATAATCCATCTCAGTCGACCTGAACTTGCAACTTTTTCTGGTCTAGCATGATCAGATAACCAAGAGTGGTGCTTTGCGTTTTTAGGTGCTATATTTACCCAAACTTTAAAATTGCATGTTCTGCTGAATGGATTTTAGTTTCTCTAGTATCATTTTATCTTATGCAAGTTACTCTATTGATCTAAATTGGTTTGGGCGTTTTCTTGTTCTTTGTTGTCACTTTATTACTGTTTGTGTGGTGAATAAATACGTTATACTTTGACTCTAAAATAAGTTTGACTCCTATGTGCCTAGCTACCAGAGGGTTAAGCACAGATTAATCTAGTGGATCACCCTATCAAGGGTTGTGGTTTTTGCTTGAGTGAGGCTTTTACTCACCTCAGCCAATAACCCCATTTCTTGCGGTAAGCATTTAAAAGGATGTATTATTGTGTGATTAATGTCTTGCTGTTACACTATGTAGCATAAGGAACTAGTGGTTGAGTGGGTGTATGACAGTCACTGTTTTTGCATTTAATGCTGTGTTTGTTGCTAGATTATTGTTGTGTGTACAATTGTGTATATGTGGATGCATGAAGGTAGGTGTGATGGCATACATTGGTGTGTGTTTGTACGGATAGGTTGGTGGCTATGAAACCATTTTAGGTCATTTAGAAAGATGTGTGTTGCTGGCTATAGGAATATGACTGCAGTTGTATGATCAATTTAGGAAAACAAAACTTTACACATGTACACCCCACAGCTATAGCTTATGCCCCAGCTCATGCTCTACTTGTTGGGCACTGTGAACAGAACATGGCCTTCAATAATGTCTTTTGTACAGTATCCCTCCCATTGCCAATTAGACACATGGCATACAAGATGGCCTTCAACCATACCATGTGCCAAGAATATCACCCCCTCCCCAACTGGCACTCTGCTTCGCTTTTGTCTGTGGCTTGTGTCACATATTTTTGTATCTATAATGCACAAAGTACAGTATGAGGCTGTGCCAAGTGAACAGTCACACAACGTGTTGCACTGAAATATACTCTGTACCCACTTCCCCATGCCCTTCGAATTGGCTTGAGACAACCTAGAGCCATGTCCAGTGGCTTTAGTCAAATGACATTGGTTTCTTCCACTTCTATGTGCAGGATCCTGCCCCGTTGCTCAATAGACATTATGTGCAGCTGTGCACACTGGGCACACTGGGCACAGAGCCCAGGGAGTGGCTTTTGGTCATGCTTTTCCCCTTGCTGTCAGTTCTACTAGGCGTGAAGGCCAAGAAGACGTGGTCTATTGGCTGATAAGTAATCCCTGATTGCTGAACTGCAGTTTGTAGCTCAATGAACCCTGGCACCCAGGAATCCACTGTAGGAAATACTGTTTTTTGCTTTGAGGACTCCTATGAGTTAGTGACCTACTCCCTCATTAAATTCCGTATGATACAAAAGCTGTGCCTGAGTCCTTATGAAATGTATATACACATTACTGGTGGCTGTTGAACCACAATAGGTAGAGTAGAAAGTGTCATGAATAATTTTACAGTGAGAATAAGTTTACCTTCTCTAGACTGCAATGAGACCCCTTATTCAGAATTCTGGCAGTTGTGTACATCATGCAAAAATTATTTTAAGAGCAACTACACTTGTGTCTTGTAGTTAGATAAACAACAGAACCAGGACAGTGAGCTACTTAGATTTTAATCCTTCTCTGTTTTACAAAAGGAACGGAAAATGTCTGGTAAAGTTATTCATTAAATTCTCATGCATCACTATACCACTGGAAGGAAACACAAAAAGAAGAAAGCACAACACTGCTACTAGGTCATAAAGAGGAAGGCGACTTCAATTACCAAAGTAAAAAATCTCTAGGTGCAAGCCGTTCTTCTCAATTATATTTGGACATTTCTCAAAGGACTCTATGCTCTTGGGATATACTCCCTTCATTGTTGTTAGCTTCAAAAATTTGAAGAAATAGCCAATTTTCTGAGTATAATGTAAATTTTGCCTTGATCCCTTTGATGATTACTTGGTTTGAGAACAATTTGAGCCCGCTGGGTTAAGTCTGCTAGGTTAATTTACCAGTTAACCCTGCAGACTTCTTGGCTCCTCTGGAGTGAAGAATCTAGTTGCCCCTAAATTTAGAAAGGAGAATTGGGGACACAGAGGTTTCATTACTAGAACCACCAGACTCTGGAACAGCCTTCCCCCACACATGAGAACCTTGCCACAAATGTTTGCTTTCAGGAAGCAGCTGAAAACTTGACTGTCCAACTAATCAATATGAGTTAGCCCAAACTGTCTCAGGAATGCGTTGCTTCTTGTGCAAAGACACTTTACCGTATTTGTGAGCTTTAAAACTCTCACTAACATAACATACCATATTACTGGGGTGCCACTGAAAGGTGAAATTAGAATTTGGGTCAGTGGGAATTCTGTTATAAATTTATGGGGCTTTCTCCCAATCAATATTATGGTTCTACCTCAATAGGTTGAGGAAATCATCTTGTTTAAACTAGCAGGGACTCAGCTGTTTCCACTAGTGGAAATGCCTGGCCTGGCAGCCTTTCTACCAAGGGGCCACTAGGTCACACTGACAGTCATCACACCCTATAGAAGTTGGGGCGACCATCATTCTTTTTCCCTTCCTGTCTTTGACATGCTTGGCATATCAGACACAATCAGGGAAATATAGAAAGCCCTAGCATACTAGAAGAAAACCCCCTGGATACAGGACCATGTTCCGTATTGATAAAACAAACAGTTGTTTTGGGAGCTCATTTTCTCAATATAAGAAAGTTTGCAGAGGGGATACTTTACACATGGCACATACTAGCAAACCGTCTGTGCTATGAAGGCAGACATCTCAGCTTCCTTCACAGCACCGAGGCAACTACCAGGTAGGAGGCAGTCTCTAAACAGCCTAGAAGTACCTGTATCCCCTGTATGTGTCCCAACAGACCATCTCGTAGGGTCTAAATGACTTCCAGCATGCTGCTTGATATTCTGCATCATACAGAAAAGACTGAACTTTTTGAATCACGTGTATTTCTGGATGTTCTGGGATGTTAGATTTCTCCTCCTACTATGACATTCCTGATATTGAATATTAAAGTTCGGTAGACGTAATTGATTCTTTGTTCAAACCTTTAACTATGGACCATAAATATATGTCATTAAATTATTTGGTGCATTTTTTTGAATTAGACCACTGTTTTCATGTTAAAATTACTTAGAACAGTCAATAATTTAGCTTCTGAAACCATCTCTTATATTAACATTGAAAAGATCCAACTGAAAAAATCTAATTTTAGGCAAGAAGCGATTCATGAAATTGACTGAAAAATTGTTTGTGATCATTAAACTTATCTATTCAGTATGACGCTTGCTACAGAGGAAAACCGTTCTAATTATAGTGACACTAGTGACCTGACTGCAGATATGAAACATAATTTCAATTTTACTTCAACAGTAGAGTTATCTCATAATGAACATAGCCTTAGTGTAGACTTTAAAGATGGATAGTTTACTGTTTAAGAAGCATCAACAAAGTTTTGCAACTACCTGTACTAGAGGTCTTAATGAAAACTTTTTTCCTAAGACCTTTACCAAAAATCGTATGACACTGTGATATTATATCTAGTAGAAAGGGATATATACAGTAGTAATGTCTCTAATAGTCTTTAAAACTGTATTACTACCAGTGCAGACACCAAAGCCCCCCAGAAGAATGAAAGACACTCAAAAACCAAGGCACAAGCCGGCTTGTACACCAAGGACCCTAGAAATTCCAAACAACTCTGCAAACAGTTGGAGAGAAAAAGGAGAACCTGTTGGGGCACCATCCCAAAAACACTTCTACAAATCTGCTCTCAGGAAATACCACACTCAACTCAATGAGGAAAGGAACACAGCCTTAGCCCTCAGACTAGAAAAGAGTTCCAGCAATTGGAAATAGCTTTTCCACATCACCAAAGAATTTTCCAACCCCTCAACTGCCCTCTACTCCATCGCCCCTTTGCAAGGCCTCTGCAATAAGCTCTCATTTTTTTCCACAACAAAATCCTTAACATCTACAGCAAACCCCAACAAAGGACACAATAATTCATCAAATGGTTGCCTATCTCAAACAATTAGGACCACAAGGTCACAAAATGGAAACTCCTCACCCCAGAAGACAACACTCAAATCATGAGAATACTCCACTCCTTAGTCCCCACCCACTTATGCCTCCACCACATCTTCAACATTGGAAGACCTCTGATAAACTCAAAACTCACCATCATCATCAACACTTCCATCCAAAGTGGAACCTTGCTAGACAACTGGAAACACACACAAATCACAGCTCTCCAGAAAACACCCACAGCAGACTCAAGGGAGCTCAGCAATTACAAACCCATCTCACGCTTTCCTTTTCCATCCAAAGTGGTGGTGGAAATCTGGATCTTGAAATAAGAACAGGATGGAAACTGTGCTTATCGCAGCTACTGTCAAAATCCAGACCATCACAGACAAAGGAGAAACCGCTGCACTCATACTATTTGGCCTTCAACACTTTCTCCCATAACACTCTTAGCACAAGACTGCACAACTCTGGGAATACATGATCCCCCCTGATCTAGCTGGCCTCTGACTTCTTTGACTAGGGCCAGTAAGTCAGGCTCCCTATACTACCCTACCCTACCCTATCCTACACTGCTGTAGCGAAGAACCTCATCTACGGAGTCCCTCAAGGATCATCACTAAGCACCACTTTCTTCAACATCTACCTGACACCACTCACCCACATCATAAGATCCCATTGAATCAACATTGTATCCTACCCAGATGACACCCAGCTCATCCTCTTCCACACAGAAAACAACACCACCATCAAGACCAACTTCAACACCTGCATGCCCAGCTAGCTGGATGAAACAGAACTGATTAAAGTGCAACACAGATAAAACTGAAGACCTGCTCTTTAGCAAAAAGAGCTCCCCTCCTGATGGCCAACACACTTGTGACCCCCTCACACTATGACCACATCATAAACCTTGGTATCATCATGGATGACAAACTCACAATGGCAAAACAGGTCAATGTGTCACCTCTTTCTGCTTCTTCATTCTATGCATGCTCTGTAAAATAATTTACTGGCTCCTCACTGACACCAGGCGCAGGGTGACCCAGGCCTTCATCACCATCAGACTGGACTAAGGCAATGCCCTCTACGCTGGCATCACAAAACAATTTGTGCAAAGACTCCACACCAGACAAAATGATGTCACCAGACTCATCCTTAACATTCCCCCAACTCACACATCACGCCCCTCAGAGAGTTACATTATCTACCAAAACAGAAGCAATGCCAATTCAAACTGCTCACCCACACCTACAAAGTGCTCCACAACATCAGATCTGCCTACTTCAACTTGCCTACAACTTCTAGCAAACCTCCAGGTAACTGTCTTCACCCTCACTCCTCCTCGTTCAAACCCACCACATCTGAAAGAGCAAGTCTGGAGGATACTCATTTTCCGACATTGCTTGTCACCATCATGGAATGATATTCCACACCACATCAGGACCTCCCATCTCATCTCGAATTCCACAAGAAATCGAAGACCTGGCTATTCGACTAGGAGCCCATTCAGCCTACTCACCTACTCCAGCACCTGGATATCCCTAGGGTGATAAGTGTGCTTTGCAAATCCTCTTAACATAACATACCATTATCTTAATGAAACTACTGGATTTGGGAGCAGCAGAATCACTTGCACTGCAGGGGACTGAGTCTGATCCCGTACCATGTGACACCTGTCAGCCTAATCCCGGTTTGTTCTGGCTAACTCGCAGTGCCTCATCTCCGCCCAAGAGCAGGGATGAATAGGGCAACTGAGTGCATGACATACATGACTCCTCAGTGGAATCGTGGTCACTCAGATCTCATCCGTTTCTCTCAGTTACATTAGTCTCACGTATGCAAGGACAATCAGAGGCAGAGTAAAGTTCAATACGTTTTTCTTGAAGTAACAAACTAGGGCGATGAAGCACTATAAGATTAAAATTGTGACAAGGAGAGTAAAACACAAGAATAACGCTATCATACTGTCACTAAGGTTTGTAGGGATAGTTCTACCTAAGCTATATTAGAGCACAGCATGTTAAGCTCTAATTCTGCCTTTCAGGTTCCTCCTGGGAAGACATCATCCCTCATACCTGAGCAAGAGGCATGTAGTCTACATAAGTAGCTGCAGCAAAGCAATCAGCATACAGTCGTGGTCATCTGGCTGGAATCTCCCTCTAACATACATGGGTCAAAGTACTGTTTTTATAATAAAACATCTGATGTCCCAAGAGAGGATCTCCACGTAAGAGTGTGTATGTTTCTGTGAACATTGGAGACAAAGCGTACCACTTTTAACTGCAACCTATCTTACTGCAGCCTTGAGAAAAGCACAGAATGAAAGAAATGTCTTGTATAAGAACGCAGGGCTGATCCAGGCTAAGGACAGCTGGATAGAGAAAATAAAACAAGACCACAAATGTGGCTAATGTTAAAATAATATAACAAAGCTAAAATTAAATAAATCTAGGTTAAAGAGCACAGCAGCAGGCCTAGTTTGCTAAAATAACGTGTATAAAACTATAACTGAAATGGCTACAAAACACCATAACTTAACATAACAAAACACAACACAACATAACATAACAGAATTGCATAAAACAAATGTGTTATTCCATATGATGGATGTATTTGATGGAATGGGAAATGTTATTGAAATAGGCTATTTTTCCCTCTAACAATGAAAGGAGCAAAGTCTTAGAGAATGACAATACTGGATTATTTTTTCCCTCTTACTGCATTGACACCTGAAGCCTACAATAAAAGGTGAAATTAAATGGAAAGGTACAAGTTTGCAACTAGAAATTAAAATTATATTTCCCTAACAAAGTAAAAAAAGAAAATGTGTGTTGTACCAAATTATTGAAACTGCAGTCCAATAAATAACTGAGAGATTGTCTTTTTCAGTTTATCAGTACTTTAAAGTGCAGCAAAGTAGCTTGTGTTCTTCCGTCTATCTTGCAAGCTATAAGCAATTTAATTGCTTCATTAAAGGATTAGTTTGATAATGCACAACCTGGGCCCTCATTGTGAGTTTGGCGGTCTTGAGACCGCCAGACTCGCTGTGGCAAACCGCTGTATTACACATACATACGCTAGCAGGCACGCATGCATTATGCACCTCCTCTACAAACACACACACACACACCCAAACACACCACAGACCCTCCTCCCCCTTTTCGGGGACCCTCTTACCTTTCCGTCAAGGAGGACGTCTGGGAGGAGATGGGTCCTGGTGGTCTTTCCTCTCCGCTACCACCACACCAGCAGGACACCTCTGAGCCATATTCCGCTTGTAATATGGCAGGTGGAGTCCTGCTGGTGTGGTGCTGCCAGTGAGGGAACAGCTTCTGCACCGCCGCCCGCCAGAACGAATGATGGCTGCTCCCCGCCTCAAAAATGGCAGTGAGCAGCCACCACTCATAATATTGTGGTCTGCTGGCAGTCGAATAGAGGGTTCGGGGGTCAATGGAACTGACCGGCAAAGTTGTAATGTTGGCCCTGATCTGGTAATAGGAGCAGGTGATGCTGCAAGACATGAGTGCAATTCTTCTAGTTTCAATGAAGTGTAGACTCTAATTCTCATTGATCATTGATTAAGATCAAAGCAAAAGTCTCTTCTTCTAAACATAATCATAATCATTGTGTCAACTTGTCTTTGAATGTAATTATAGAGAGAATTTTGTGAGATTACTCTGAGTTGGTATCACAATAGAAATTAGTACTAAGGTGCCAAATGTTTTTGTTCACTATAAAAAACTCAATACAAATTGTTTTATAAAAGTAGAGAAAGAAATTCAACAACAAATACATAAAGAACCCTGGTTGAGAATCCTTAACTCACATGCCATTTTAGTTAGGGAGATAGTGTTTGGGCAAAATATTAAATAAAATATACTGTGATGCGAATATATTGTGTGAAGGATATCGTGATGTCAAAAATATTGTGGACAGGTATATCAAAGACAAGAAAATTGTTTTAGGTGTTGTTTTTAATATTGTTGTAAAAAATATTTCTTCTCTAAATATCATTGTAAATAATATAGTTTTAGGGTAATTTATTAGTTTTTGTAATGTTCAATTAGAGTTGTATGTTACTTGTTGCGTTTATAATTAGTTAAAAGATTGTTTTATTTTATTTGCAAATCTTCTAAATATTTTTTTCCTATTATTTAGAATACTTCATTACATTAGATAGATTTTATTGTTGTATAGGAACAGGATGTTAGTTTTACAGAGTAAAAGGGTGGAGATTTTTAAAAAATGATTGAATTAATTTGATTATAAAGTTTGATGTATGAATATTAGTATGAAATGTTTTTGCATGTAATTATTTTTTTAATTTACAATAGTGTTTTATACGTTGTGAGTTTAATATTTTTTTATAATAACTTGTAATTAAATTGGTATATTTTAAAATTATTTAGATATTTTTGTAATAATTTTATACGAAAATATAGCAAAATAAAATGTAGAATACTGTTGACAACATTTATAATTTTTGTTTTTAATTATTATTTTTTACAAAATTGTAATTCTCTAATCAAACTTTCATTCTTTTCCATTTTTAAATATGTTTTTACGCAAAACATTTATTTTAAATATATTTATATTTTAATATATACTTTTTTGTTTTTTAATCATTGTTGATTAAAATTTGTTACAACATATTTAATTTACAAAAGAAAATGTCATAAAATAATACATGTTTAGGTACATATATTTTAAATATTTTCTTGTATATTAATTTATAATATATATATATATTTTGCATATTTCAAATATATTTAAAGCAAAACATTTACTATCAGCTATATTATTTAATATGTTTACCTGATTGGTTTTGCATATATGTATGTGGTAAACAAAATATATATTAAAATGTTTAAAATAGTGGGCAATATATTTAATTATTCGTAGTTAAAGTTTTTCTGTTGAAAACATTGGTGGTCATTATGACCCTGGCGGTATTACAACCGCAGGGCCAAAATGACGGGAGCACCGCCAACAGGCTGGCGGTGCCTCCTGGCGTATTTTGACCGCGGCGGTAGCGCCGGGGCCGGCGGTTTTCCACCACAATGGCCCCGCCGGATGTAATCCGCCAGGGCAGCGCTGCTTGCAGACAGTGAAAAGCGAGACGGGTGCAACTGCACCCGTCGCACGGCCGCAACACCGCCGGCTCCATTTGGAGCCGGCTCCTATGTTGTGGCCGTGATCCCCGCTGGGCCGGTGGGCGGAAACCAGGTTTCCGCCCACCAGCCCAGCGAGGATCTCCAAATGGCGGGGGTACGGCCGCATTGGCGGCCGCATGGCGGTCAGATCTTGGCGTAATGACCCCCCTTGTGTTTTGTAATTGTTTAGAAATAAATTTGTATAATGTTTAATATGTATTGACTCTGTTTTTTTAATTTTACATTTTATTCATTTAGGTGATGGAAAAGGATTATATATTTATATTGTTTATGATACTATCATATGTTTATAACTTTTCTAACTATTATTACTATATGTTTTTTTTTAAATCATTATTTTATTGTTATGTACAATATATTTTGTATTCATACTTTCCTTAACCAAAAAATATATAATTGATAACAAAATATATGTTTTTCCAAACCCAATTGCATGTTGTATTAATTTATTGTTAATTACATTAAAACGTTACATGACATTGCGGTTGCAATAGCACTTTACTATCCAACACCTTCTCCACAATGGCTTGGATTGGAACGGAAATAGTAAATGATACCCCTTTGGTGTCTAACATCTTCCCCTAAATTGCTTAATTTGGAGTGGGGTTCGTAAATGCCACCCCTTCAATGGACACCACCTTCCCCTAAATTGTTTGGATTGGCGAGTAAACAGTAAATGTCACCCCTTCAGTATCCAACACCTTCCCCAAACATTGCTTCATTTGGAGTGGGAATGGTAAATGTAACCTTTTTAGTGTCCCAAACCTTCTCCAAAATGGTTTAGGTTAGAGTGCCAATAGTGAATGTCATGCCTTTAGTGTCCAACACCTTGTTCTAAATGGTTTAGATTGGATATGGAATAGTAAATAGTAAACCTCACCCCTTTTGTGTTGAGCACTTTTCCCTGAATGGCCTAGATTGAAGTGGGAATAGTAAATGTCACCTCTTTAGTGTCCCACACCTTCCCCAAAATGGCTTAGATGAGTGTCATCCTAGTAGTGTCCAACAATGTTGTAAAAATGGCTTAGATTGTAGTGGGAATAGTACATATTACCCTGTCAGTGTCCAGCACCTTCATCTAAATAGCTTTGGTATTGGTGCAGTTGGTATAGTTGGTATAATAATATTGATCTTTTCAGTGTAGAAAATTAGGACTAAAATGGTTTTAATTGAAGTGGAAGTTCCATTTTGTAATATTTTTTTATTAAAGTGTAAGTATAAGATATAAACATTCAAGTATTGGATTTTTCACATACATTATTAATAGTATTTTGTACAAGGAAAATTAAATAACAGTTTATTTTTCTTAGTTACATATTTTAAGAAACATTTTTACATATACAAATATTTTTATTTTAGCAACATTTTTGTAAACACCAAAAATGATTTTTTTTTTTATTTGCATTTTGCATTTTTGCAACATTTTGCCAAAATGGAAGAGTTTTCTTTCGAACATGCATTTGTTCAAGATATTTTTCTAATACATTTTACATACTTTTTAAGCCTATTATAAATAATACTAGATGATTATATTTATTGTTTTATAGCATTATTTATTGAATACTTAACATAAATTTTTACATTTTCATTCAACAAGTACTTACATTTTTTATATTTTTTGAGCATTTTAAAATAATTTTATAACATTTTTACGTGGGTAGCTTTTGTCTGTTTTTTTAACAAGTTTATGGATCTGAAGTTATGTTTTGGATGTGTGGTTTTGGTGATTTTCTCTGAAGGAAGTTATTTTGGTTTCTAGCAAACCAATTTTTTATTTTTGCTTCCCTTTGATTTTTTGTTTTTTTTGGAATGTTTCCAGGGGTATGGTGCCTTATGACATTGGATTGCTTTGTTGGATATCATTTGGAACTATTTAACTTTTACATTTTTGAAGGGGGCCTCTTTTTCGACAAGGTGGTCACCACCATTCTGGCGACCTCTCCGTCAGCCCTATTTCGATATTCCCACTGGGCTGACCGGCGTAAACCAAGGTTTCCACCAGTTATCTCAGTGGGAAAGGTGCTGCAGCATTGTCACTGGCTCATAATAGAGCAGATTTTGAGGGTACTGGGCAGGGGTACCCCTGCACAGCAATGCCATAGGCATGGGCTGTGCAGGGCCCCCCCTCTGCCCCTCTGCACCTGTTCTCCACCGGCCTTTTTGTGGCAGTGGTACCATCATGAAAAGGCTGGAGGTGAACAAGGTTGTAACTAGCAGGGTAGTGCTGACCCAGTGCCACCCTGGCTGATTACAACCTGCAGCGCCCTCAGTCCATCTGGATCTGAGATCCTGGTGGGGACGGCGGTAGGTTGGCTGGTCTGCCCACCAACCACGTAAAGTGGTGGTCACACTACCCCTGCCGCGGCGGTCAGACCGCCACTGTGAGGCTAGTGGTTTTCGGACCTCCAGCCTCATAATCAGGGCCTGAATTTTTCCATTTTTGGTGGGTTTATTTTTGTAACATGGATATGTAAAGATCTGCAGCTACACAAGTGTTACTTTTATTTGGTTAATTATCTGTGTGTTTAAAATATTATATTTTATTATATACGAGAATTTGCTGTAATTTCAATGTATCGCTTTACATTTCTATATATTAATGTTATTTCATTGAATTTGTGTTTATTTCTAATGTTGTGCTTTGTGGTAGGTAAAATGTTGAATTTTAATTTACAAGTAAATGTTTCATGTGTATGTATCAGTTTCTTTTCTATTTTATTTATATATTATGTTGACCGATGTATAAAAATAATTGTTTAGTATTTATTCTAAAATATTTTAATTATGATGGTGTGTACCCTTATTAAGGTTTCCTGGTTTCTGTGTATGGAGTTTGGTGTTTTATATTAGAAATGTCGATATTGGTTCTAAGAAGTGTCCCATATGTTGCTTATAAAGATTCTAACATTACTAGCAGCTTGCAGCATAGTCTACTGGTTTGTTTGCCTATTTTAGGTGTAATTTGGGTTACTGATTGCTCAATTCTTTGTTGTTGGCAGCATTGCTCTTTTTGTAGGGTGGCTTCTATGAATTTGTAAAGTATTGGTTGGGTTCTCCTTTGAGTATCTTGGAAGGCATTGTGTCAACCTTCTACTGTGTTGTTGGTTTTGACAACTTCAGCCGTGGTGCTGTCATAGACATTCCACCATGGTATTTGGAATTTGGGTACCCATCTGTATCATGAGTGGTATAGTCTGCAGACCCAAGTGCCCTCATAGTAGTCCAGGATAGGACTTAGGGGCATAGTTACAAGAAATGATGCATTGTTGCGATGCGGCAGCATTGCATCAAAATACTTATGACGCACAGAAATCCCTTATGACTCAAACTACTGTTTTCACAGGAATCTGAATTACAAGTTTTGTGGTAGTTACCACATGTCTCGCAATTTTCCTCAGGTAAGTTTCTGCAAATGACACCTTAAGATTTTACAAGGGTAAAATGGACTGTAAGTACCTGGTCAAGTGGATACTGGTGTGCAGAGCATCAAATGTTGTATGTTATGCCCCATCATAAAGGCACAACTTGTAATCGGTAATACGTATAGTACCTTTTTGTGATAGGCTATATGGAACGTTTATCATGGAATGTCAGAATGTTGGGGAAAGTCTGTATTATGGAATGCTAGGGTGTCCAGTTGATGGTTTTCCACTTGCCAGGTGGTTGTTAAGCTGTTCTGCTCTTTGAAAAGCCTATGCATGTGTGACAGGGTTGGTTTCTGTTGTTACTTGGCTGCCTCATGTTTTAACAGATGTATCACTACCAGAACACTCCCTTACTCAATCTCAGTGTACAAAGGTAGACAATAGAAAGATGGAGTACGAGTGAATACTGAAAGTGAAAGTGATGGGATTTTGGAAGCAATGCTATTGGGGGCAGTACTTCAAGTACCTTCTCTATTACAGACCAAGGTTCTACAATGAATAGAAAAGTGGATATAGTAATTGCACCTCGGAGTTTCCGAAACTGTGATTGTGCTTCTAAAGATTTGCTAATAAGATCTGACTAAGTTCTTTAAAGAAGCCAAACAAGCACACAATTTCCTGACACCTTCAAAGACTATGTATTGGAAGAGTCATTTGATTTTATTATCTTAGGTATCTTTATTTAGTGTTGCATACTGTGTTATTTAATTTTGTTACCTTGGGGATGGGGGAAACGTTTAGCAAAGGGGGAAGATGTGTGGTAGGCTATGTGAAACGTTTGTTGTGGAATGATGGAATGTTGGGGCACGCTTGTATTGCGGAGTGCTAGGGCTTACAGTTGATGATATCCCAGTTGCAGGGTGGTTTTTAAGCTGCCCTGCCCTTTGAATAAATCATGTACTTGCAACCGGTTTGGTGTCTCTTGTTACTTGGCTGCCAAACTTTTATATTCTGAGTCACATGGTATCAGATTTTAAAAAGTGTGATGCTAATTGCCTTCCCAGTCGTGCCACTTGTAATGAGGGCTTAAGAAATATTAAAAAGGAAACAAGGCAATAGACCATTTCCATCTATGCATCTGAGTTCTGGAACAACATCTCTGAATGTATAAGAACCACCTGAATCTGAACACTGCTACAGGAAAAAGTTGGAGCCACATTTGTTTAAAGAAAACTGCATCACACTGCAGTAACATATAATTATACATGAGTAACAGTGAAGCATGGGGATGTTTTTCACTAAGGGATTCTGAGTGGCATCAAATATAAAAGAGTAAAGCCCCTAAAATCATCTGCCCCCTGCTTTCAACTGCTACGCAGTGGCAGAGGAGTAATGGGGGTATCATAATAAAATGGCTTTTGTTAAGTAGCCCTTTCCCAAAGGTTTAAAAAACTTTCCTTTGATCCTTGACCAACTCTCACCACCTTCCCTGTCTTCCTTCCCCCTCCTGCATCTGTGCTTTCTGTTTTCAGTCAAAGCAGACAATCAGTGCTCCACTGACAGGCTTTCAGGGAGGCCTGCCAGCCTGGCCTAAAAGGCCTTTATGACATCACAACTGTAGGTAACTGTTAGAAATCACTGTGTCTAGTTGGCAGAGGTATGTACCCTGGCCATATAGGAACCACAATTCTAATAAGGGTAAGTCACTACACAAATTAAATTATCCTTCGCTCACCCTCGGGTAGCTTGGCACAGAACAGCAGGCCTCACTTAGAAGGCAGTGTGTAAAGTACTTGTGCAAAAACTAATACAGTAACACAATGAAACAGACTACACACCAGGCTCGAAAAATAGAAGTTGTTTATCTAAGTCAATCAAGATCATGACGGTACAAGTCCAATAAGCGTACATCGAGATGTTCACTGGTGTAAATATTCACACAGTGCTTTAGTAATCGGGTGCACTCCTTTTAGGGGTGATACGGTAATGTCTGATACGGGCCCAGAGACTGTGAATGGGTGTTGGTGAAAGGACTGGCAACAGAGCACACGGACCCAGGTAGTTTATTGTCTGTGAGTGAAGTGTGGCCATAGGCAAATCCACTCCTCCTGAGATGTTTGTTACAATTCACAAGCAGGTTTTCAACTGCAGAGTGGTTCAGAGTGGCACCATGCTCACGAGGTGGGACTCTGGGTCAGTAGGCACCACTTCTGTAGACTGACACAGGGCTGTGAAGAAGCACTGCACTCACTAATGGGAATCCATGAAAGCAAGCACAACTTTTGGAAGAGTGCTGTCAGGGCTTCAGAGAGGCATCTCGTTCACTAGCGATAATCTAGGACAACAAGCACAACTTCAGAAGAGTGGTGAGAAGCTGCACAGAAGCACAGCACTCTCTAGCGATAATCCATGAAAACAGGTACAACTTCAAAAGAGCAATGTTGGGGCTGCATAGAAGCACCAGTCTCACTAGCAATAATTGGTGACAACAGGTACAACTTCAGAAGTGCAGCTTGGGGGCTGCAGAGAAGCACTGTGTTCGCTAGTGATAATCTGTGACAAAGTTCCACTTGGTTCAAGCAGCTCTGGGGCTAGGATGGAGCGTCATTCACAAGGCCTCTGATGTCCCAGAGAACCCGGGGAAAACAGGGGGCAAGTCGGCAAGTCCTTGGAGATAATTCTGGTGCAAAGGCGGAGTCCTTCCAGCAGGGTCAGAAAGCAGCAGGAAGAAGGGCAACAAGCAAAAGATTAGACCTTCCAGGAAAGCAGTCCAGTTTAGTCTTTTGGGCAGCACAGCAGGTCTTCTGACAGTGTTTTAGTTCCAGGTCGAGTAGTGTCTGATTTGAGGGGGTCATAGCCCCAGTATACATACCCATATGTGTCTTTGAAGTGGGAGAGACTTCAAAGAGTAATTTTGAAGTGCATCAGTTTCCTTTCACCCCAGTCATGTATGCCAGGTTATCAGGGGTGGGGGAAGGGTTATAAGTCCCTTGTGTGGGGTCAGGGCACTACCCATTGAAATGTATGTGTGAGCCCCTCCACCCTTCTTGGCCAGGAAGATGCATCAGTAAGCAGATTAATGCAGATGCATTTAAGTGTCCTGTTTTTATGGCTGTCTTGATGGAATGCACTGGGGGAGCTGTCACCCAGAACAGACCAAACATGGATTGGACACAGGCTGTAAAGCAGTAAGAGCAGAGAAAGACCTGCTTTCTAAAAGTGGCATTTCTAAAATAGCAATGTCAAATCCACCTTTAACAATAAAGACGATTTAGCATTACCATTCCAAAAATATGAAACATGAGGTAGCCACTCCTTCCTGATCAGGAAATACAGCTCAAAAGTATTTTAAGGAATCCCCTATGAACAGAGCGGGCTTCCCATTAGTGAAAAACACCTTTGGGAGTTTTTCAACACCAAGGCATGCAAAACTTAACATAACATGTCCTGCCTTTTGAAAGACACTGCACCCTGCCCTGTGGGTCACATAGAGCCTACCTTGGGGGTGACATATGTAATAAAAGGGGGAGATGAGACTTGGCAGAGGGTTTTAAATGCCAAGTCGAGGTGCCAGAGAAACTGCACACACAGGCCTTGAAATGGCAGGCCTGAGACATAGTTAAGGGCTACTTATGTGGGTGGCACAATTAATGTTGCAGGCTAATTAGTAGCATTTAATGTATAGGCCCTGTGCACATATAATGCATTTTACTAGGGACTTATGGTAAATTAAATAGGCCTATTTTGTTGAAGCCAGTGTTATGTTGTTAGGGGAGAGAGCACATGCACTTTAGCACTGGTCAGCTGTGGTGTACTGGGCAGAGTCCTAAAACCAGCAAAAGGGAGATCAAAAAAATTGAGACAGGCAGGCAAAAAAGTTGGTGGAAGACCACCCTAAGGCTATCAGGTCTAACAGTAACCATTTTTTATATCAACTGCTGCTATGTCATAGCGGTTGGATATGAGATTCAGAAACTGAAATGAACTATAGAATGTCTCCATGAGAGCCATACATACCAATTTAATAATCAGCTATCACTCCTATAAAGTGTATTTGTGCCTGCATAGCTCACTGTTGCTTTTTGTCTAGGGTCAAGCTAATGAAATCTTGCAGACTTACAAAACTTATGCCTGGACTTACAAGAAAACCAAGTAAAGATGCTAAATTTGTGAAAGTCCAGTCTTTGTGTCTTGTTCGATGTCATTGTGTCTACGAGGTTGGGAAACCACAAAGCTAAGCACTTTGCAACTTCATGAAGTTTTTTATAACTTTGGAGTCTTTGCAAATGTGAAATTGACAAATTGAAAAAAGGGAGCAACAAAATGGGCCCTGCATGACACTGAGAATGTTCTCATTGGCACTCAGGACAGCAAGCTACCTATTGCCTACCTATCAATCCGAAGGTGAGGCATGCTTACCCGCTGCTGAAAGCTCTAAGACTTTTCATCCAAAAAGGTGAATGGGACGTAGTAGATGCCAAGCAGTTGCTACTGTGTTGTATTGCTGCCACGCAGGAATAAGGGTATTCCTGAATGATAGGTGGAAAATAATT
Source organism: Pleurodeles waltl (assembly GCF_031143425.1). Taxonomy (NCBI): domain Eukaryota; kingdom Metazoa; phylum Chordata; class Amphibia; order Caudata; family Salamandridae; genus Pleurodeles; species Pleurodeles waltl. The sequence continues at coordinate 1,064,357,456 of NC_090440.1, read as the reverse complement.
TCCCTGGATCTAGATGGCCCATTGGATTTCTGACTGAGGGAAATAGGGTCTGGTGACACAAACCTCTCCTCTGCGTATGTGATATTTCTCAACTTTGCCAGATTTTATAGATTGGGCCCACCTCTGATTCGGTGCAAGATCTGTTTCAGTCACAGAGAAAAATGTCCCTACGAGAGACAGAATTGGGCATACAACGTTTGCTCTATAGCCCCTTCACACCACCTTCTCCACTTTGTGATGTGAACATATTTCTAAACAATCAATTTGGGGCTACTTATAGTGTTTTGGACATTTTCATGCAGAGTTGCCATGTAATATAAAGTTACTGGCAAAATATAAATCCCTGCCCTGCTTCCCTCTTCCTCTCTCTCTTTCCATTCATCCTCTCCCTCCTCCTCACATCTCGCTTTCTTTGCTTACATCCCTGCTGTGTCTGCTGTCATAAACCCTGGGGATCTGGAGTGAGTGACACAGCCTTCAGCGGCTGTCCTCTCTGGAGATGCCCAGAAGGATAAAAGGCCAATCCGGCCTGGCAATCACAAATTGTTTTCTAATGAGAAAGCCAAGGTAACTATAACTAGACCCGCCACTGACTGTGTAATACTTGTAATCCAGGTAGCCATGAGTTTTAGCTGGTTCCAGTGTTCCAGTGGACTAATACATCCACTACAGGAATCCTTGCTTGAACTCAAAGTCGCACATTCAAACCTTACGGGTGTACTCTGCCTTTCATCCTTCGAGGTTGATAAAATGAGTGCCATTGAATTGGACAAAGTTAAACATCGCTTTTTAACTTGCAATAAACAATAAGGGGTTTGTGTGCACATAAACGTGAAAGCATGAGGGTTACTAAAAGCCAACAGATTAAACAATAACGTGTTGGATATTATGTATTTTTAAATATTTTATGATTTTTAGTCGATTGTGAATTGAAACACATCATTCAAGTGAAATATCGGTGCTGTGAAAGCTCTCTTCTTTTGTTATGGATAACAGATATACTTTGTGACTAAGGGCCTAATTACGACCTTGGCAGAGGGGATTACTCCGTCCCAAACGTGAGGGATATCTACCCCCCTAGGCTATAATGGAAATTGTAATAAGGCGAGTGGGATATCAGTCACATTTGGGATGGAGTAATCCCCTTCGCCAAACTCGTAACTAGCCCCTATGTCTGTAGGTCGCTGTGTTTTTTAAAGTTTGTTTGTGAATGTGTGTTTTGTGCGTGGGTGTGGGAGAACTCTCTTTTACCCAAAAGCACTGGGGAAATGGTGTCTATTTTTATAAAAATACGTAGATCAAATGTAATTAAGCCACATATTATTAGCAATGTTGATAAAAACAGGCAGACACAGAATAATAGAAGTATTTTGCAACATGTTATTATAAAATATTTAATTTTTCGATCTAATAGTTAAAAAATATATAACATTTATTTAAACATTTAGAGTAGGAATTCTTAGATAGTTTGTCCTTCAGCGTTAACCCATAACGTTTATTCTTTACCCCATCTGTGTTAGTAACAGGTCAGGTCATTCTATAAGGAGTATTTGGTTGTGGGTGACTGCATTTGTCTGGGGGGGCTGCAGGACTGGTTCCAAATAACACCACATTTGATATCATCAAATGTTTGCCAACACACCCCCGTAATTCAAAGAGTAAGTGGGCTGCTCCAAACAGAGGAAGGAAGGCTAACTTGACACTTGCTGTTGCTCCAGATGTGAAGTCTGGCGTAGAAGGAGGCAGGAGGTGCAGAGTCGCTGCCTTCACCTGCTACTGGGAAATCCTCGTTTGCAATCCTAGCGGCAGCTGGCCGCGTGCCCGCCTGGAGGCTGCAGGATGCCATTCAGATTGCGCGAGAGGAGGGTGGACAAGTGCCGGGTTCAGGTGTTTGGCTTCGGTGTCACACGGACCGTTTAGGAACCTGCCAATCTGAGCGTCGCCTGCTTGGAGCTGCTCCCCGCTGTACCCGGGCTTCAGACTGACAGGGCTAGTGGGACAGCCTCCGACAGCCCGCGGCAACCCGCTTTCTTGCTTTTATCATATTCCGCCGCTTGCTCCTTTACGAATTAGAGAGCGCGAAGAAAGGCTTGTCATGCTATTGATGTCTAATCAGGTCCCTAACGCTGAGGAAGCAGTGAGGAAGTGAGGCAGCGCCGTCCACAATGACAGCCATGAAAGACCAACCGAGCCTGGGTCCTAGGAGTCAGCACCAACAGGAGCAGGTAAATCACACTCAGAGGAAGTCAGTCTGTACATTTTTGGGGAGCGATGCTTGTTTACCCTGCAGCCCGCCCTTCCCCCATCCCCACTGAATGGGCACCAGGCGAACTTGCATGCAGCCTGAAACTCCTGTTCTCCCGTCTGTGTATGCTACGGTGAATGAGCACGGTCCCTGCTTTTTTTCTAATTATATAAAGGGCGTTTGTGCTTGAGAAGGGACAGGAAAAAGGGGTGATAATTCAGAAACGTAGAAATGCATTTGGCCGACAAACTAAGGTGACGCTCATTAATACATTTGCATCTGCTTTCCAATAAAAGAGGTTTCTCTCTGTGCCAAGTGTCAGTCTGTACAGCGAGGAAACTGGGTAATGTATTCGCATCATCTCTAGTGTGTGGCATCTCTGTAGAAAGTGACTGCTGCAAAAAAATGACATCTTTACCCAAAAGAATACTGAATGACCTTACAGAATCCGAGAGATTCCAGGACCCAAGGACATTTTCTTCTAACGGAGAAAACGAAAACGTAGACTTGGTTGTGCAAAGGAATCTCATGTTTTGGACAAGTCTGCTGGCTGTTGATGTTTTGTTTGCGTTTTCGAAGAGTTTACTGTTAGTTGTGATGATGCTATTTCTGCCATATGTTGTGTGAACTGACTCCATACCCTTGCCTCTTTTTGGCATTATATTTCAATTGGCGCTGTGCTGCGTCAGTCTAAGAATCGAGATGTAATTTTATGTCCGTTTTTCAAGGTGGTTGTAAAAAGTGGCTATTCAGGAAACGTCATTCTTACATCAATTAGTAGTGTTGCTCTAAGTAGAGCCTGTCAGCTGTTAGGTCAGTGGATAATTATGGCACTCCAGAGAGGAGCCGAGCGGGACCGCCAGAGATGGTGCTCTCTGCACGCTGTATAAAGCCTTGTAATTCTTGCGTCGTCTCTGACAGGATCAGGTGGCGGTAGGAAGTGAGACCAGGCAGGGAGTAGGCTGATTAAACTGAGCATTCCATGGTTCCATGGAAGTGTTGCTTTCCTATGCCTTTGCATCCCATTTTCAAACACGATTTATGAAAACACTGCAATAATTCTATCTAAAATAAATAGGTGTCTTTTACACATGCTGTTTGAAATTTCTTTATTTTTGAATCATCAGTGGCTCATTTCTCCAGTAAGGTGGTTAGAGGGAAAGTTACCTTAAATGCTATTTTTAATGTTATTTTAAAGCAATACATAACATTGACGCTTCGGCGTATGAAAACCTTTGGTTGTAATTAAATGTTGCATCAGTAATTTTTTAACTGGCAACTACGTGGTATTATAAAGTGGAAATAGCTGCTCGAACTGTTGAAGGATGATTTGATTTGTCACAGTGGAACTTTTAATTATGGTTATACATCCTTCGGACTGAACTGCTGCCTCTGGAATATAGCTAAAGTAGACATGAAATGCATGGACATAATGGTGCCACTGGCCCGTCAATCAGCGGGCGGGTTCTCGAGGCAGGGCCCAGCACAGAAACAGACACAAGGGTGTCGGTTTGAAGTGAGTCAATTGTCCACAACATCAGTGTGTGTTGCCAGCAGAAATACATTATAAGCTCATCATATCATCTGCTCTAATTTGCATACGCTTAGATAGTATTCAAGAATACGATTCCTCTGTGGAAGCCATTAAAAAAAGAAGTACATGAAATTTACGTTACATTTTCAGAGTTGGCGTCTACTCACTCTCTCTCTGTCTCACACACACACGCACACACATTTAAAAAGACACTAGACAGACGCATATTGTCTTAGATCTCCCATATGAGAGTGAGAAAAAGAAACTATGGCAGCTGGCCCAGACCTCCAATCTATTGGCATTAATTTCAAACGTGTGGCCACTTCTCCAGACTTTACCTCCACTCTGAAGATCCACACAAGTAGATGGAAGTGTTGCCACTAAAGATGTGAAGGCCACATTTTCAAGTCTAGTGTAAATAGCCACAAGTGGAAAACAGATTCAGTGCCAGAACACATTGTCTTGCAATTTACTGCATGAGAGCTTACGAGGTTGATCCCCCTAAGAATGTTATGAGACCTTCAGGTCACATGATAGAACTTTACTGTAACCTAAGTTTATCTGTCATTAATACTGACTCCCTCATATTTTGAAGTGAATTGATAAGGGAATAAACACGTATCTCATGCATACTTTAGAAAATAGTATCTATGCATAATATTTTGAAGAATAATTATGTTTTCTACAATGTCATCAACTGAATATTTAGGTTTACCTGTAAATGCTTTGTTTTTGAAGAGTTGTTTGAATTATTGCATTCAGTAATAGTTTTCTTGGATTCCGGTTGATTTCTCCATTATAACGACCATGTGCCTTCCACCCTGTCACCCACAGCATTACATATGAATTTTCGTCCGTTGTAACACTGTGGGTTTAACCTTCCTGTTAACCCACCTTTTTTGTTTATGGGATCTTCTCAGTCTGCACCCTGCTCTCCCTGCACTCAGATTCAACAAGCATTACTTGTATGCTAGACTTTAAATGAACGTTGGACCCCTTGTAACCAGTGTTTAATTTGACCTAGCCCACCAGCACTTATTTTTGAGGGACGCTCACTTATTTTAAATCATGAAACTTTGACCCTGAGCGAAAGACTGAAAAACATAAAAGGGAGAAAGAAGGAGGAAGAGCACAATGGAAAAAACTGTGATAAAGAAAGAAATCAGGGATACAAAGAACTTGAAAGAATGAGATAAAGGGGCAGGAAGTGTCTGGTAGTAGTGGGAAAAGACATTAGGTGGATTCAAGTCTACGAAACCTTAGTATTCAGCACCACTGACATTCAGCATTTCTGTCTGCCTCTGAGCAAAACATTGGGCCGTGGCACTCATACTTTTACGCATTAGGCACTGCTTATACCCTCTGCTTCCATATCTCTTATTATCAATAAACAACCAGCGGCAAGAAGTGTAATGTTGACATCATCTCTCCACACCTTCCAGATACCTGGTTGTCACTTACTTTGAGAATTGCTCAACTCCATACTTTTCATTTACTTTAGTCCAGACAGGCGGTGTTTCTGCAGAGGAAGTCCTGTTTTGATGGACATGATATAGTTGTTAAAGCCCAAAAGCAACGGTGCCCTAAAGCTATGTGTCATGGTGAAATCATTTGACAGAGTTTCAATTGCGCCATAAGTAAAACAGATTATTAACGTGGGGTCTGAGTCATACATTTCCATCAGTAATTGAAGGCATTGTTCACGGATGAAACATAGTATTAAAAATACATCATGTTGGATTTCTGTTACACCTGGGTTATGTGCCCATCAGCAACAGGTAGTATGCTGTTTTGATGAGTGATATTGATCAAATGAGTTTCATGAAAAAATCACTGTCAATTAGCAATTGAATATTCAGTGAAACAAAGGGAATCTCCAATTGTTTGTATATTGCAAAGCATTGTAACACCTTACTATGTATACCATGTTCTCACCTTCAATACATTTTGAATGAACTAAACTATAACGTTGGCATTCGGTCTCTGAATTTCGGCTGTCTTTAAGCTAACTCAATGTTGCCGATGGACAGGGAAGCAAAGTCAAGTGTTTGAAACACTAGTGTTTTAGTGAGGAATTTCAACTCAAATAAAATGCTCTTAAGTAATAAAATGGGTGATCTTATAAAGCTCCAAAGCACTTAGTCCTGATGTTTCCCAATAAAGCGGTTTGTAAAGGGCAAAAGGTCTATGGTATGAAATGTAATGAGTATATGTTTTTTAACCGTCAGTAGTGCTTCACCAATAGATATGACACTTAAATTGATTTTTGACCTCAAAAGATATCAATATCATCTATATTTGTGTTTTGCTCTGGGATATATGTTTATTTATTTATCTATAGAAAGTGAACTCGAGGTATGTTTTTATTGGTCTACTTTTGTGGTTTGCTCAGCCCAAATCAATACATACCAATTGACCTCTCCTTCATGAAAGGGTTTGTACATGAAAGAGAGGTCAGTCAAAAGTGATTAAAGTTAACATATTACTGTGATTTTTTGTAAATAAGTATATAAAACGCATCACTTGTACAGGACGGTATCTAAGATGAAAACAGTTTTGCCTTGCAACTGGTTGTCAGCAGCAGTTCACTCATTTGTGATGAATTAGCGATGACATGGATAGAATGATAGCATCCCTTGATCTGGATAACAAAGCAAATGCTTAGAGGCAAGGCAAGGCAATACTCAAAACGTGCTTACTCAACTAATGATTTTATTTGAGCAGTTGATCAGTATTTTCCAAGGTCTTCATTCGAAGAAGAAAAGAGGACTAAAGAAGTCTGATGATTCTAGCTTCGTTCCCCAAATGTCCTCCTAATGTGCCCGCTAGGTTTGTAAACACTCCACATGAATCAGATAAATATCGTAAATAATGATGACAGGTTTCTGGCACTGCTTTTAGAAATGTGCTAGGAAGCAGGAATCAATCATTACTCTTGGGTATCACCTGATACATTTCTAGTTGTTATATTGACCAATCTATAGGAAATATGTGTTTTGCTATCTCTAGTAACAATAAAGACGGTGCCATATGCCTAATTCACATCTCTAATGTCATAAATCAAAAGCCACACAGTCCAGGCAATGTCCTAATAATGGCACAGTAAGTATAGAAAAAAGAATTGTAACATGGTCAGTGAAGGGATCACCACCCCAGGAACAGAGATGTAACTTGTAGCTTCCTTCTGCAGCCACGAGAACAGAGGGAGTTCCATAAAGGCAACCATGTTTGGCAGAAAGGAGTATTCAACATGGGCAATGAGCATTTCTCACATCCTGTGTGGAGTGGCAGGATGCTGCTGTCTTAAAAGATATCTGTGTGTTGGCACTGCATTGCTATTTATCTGCTTAGCATAACATGTACCATAGACAAACCCCAGCAATCCATTGGCCTGGTTTTCAAGGTGCATTAATATATGTAACATGTTCTTCTAATTGACACTAAGGCCTATTTAAGAAAAAGTGGTGCATAAGAGCTGATGCGCCACTCTTTCTGCGCCACCCCACCGGCACCTAACGACTCCATGGTTGCACCGTATTTATAATACAGCACACCATGGTGGTCACTAGCGCAATAATGTCAAAATGTTTGACGCTATTGTGGTGATTTGCTACGCTAGTGTCAAAAATGTTGGCGCTATTGTACAAAAGTGCAAGGAGGCCCATAGGTTTCCATGATAGCGTAATTTTAACGCCTCCATCGAGAAGGCCTTAAAAATGAAGCCAAAAATGGTGCAGTGAAATCTGTTAAATTATACTGCACCATTTTTGTGGGCCTCCTAGTGCCTGAACATCCCTCTTGCATACATTATGCCAGATGCAGGCATTATGTGGTGCAAGGATTTAATATTGGCGCAATGCCACTTTAGCACTGCCTTAGCGGTAAAAAAATGACACTATGGTGGTGCCAGGGTGGTGCTAGGGGCTCCTAAATATCCCCCTAAATTTAAAATTTTTACCTCTTCTAAGGACTGTACATACTGTGTGTTACTTCTAATAAATTTATTTTACTGAATGTACTTACTGTGGAAAGATGGAAGTCTGAGGCTGTCCAGCAGGGCTTAAAGCTCATGACCTAAGCAATGCATTTGTCAGCTGCAGCTTGCTGAACCATGTGGCCGGCTATACTGATCCCTGTTTATTGTTACCACCATATGTCCTTTCTGTTTAACTACAGAAAAATACCTTCACAGCAAGGTTAAATGACTGTTGAAGTGCGAAAACAAAGGTTTTATGGGATCAATGCGAAAAGAAACCAGTCTACACTTTTTCACAATTTTCTAGATTTTTGCTTAAAGACGTGATCTAATTTGCTTCAGTTTTACACGTTATGTAGACATCGAGCACTCACAAGAAGTTAGTATTCTATCATGGCTGACACAACTCAACACAATAATTTGACAAGAAATTTAATATTTTTTTTATTAAATAAGCATTGAGGCCCCGGTTTATAGGTGGAATGGTACTAGGATAGAATCACATACATTTTTACCATTAACTTGTAGTCATTTTGCACCAGTACAAGGCACTTATGAGTAAAACTCCAGTCTGAGATCAACGTTTCCATTCATAAAAGCACATGTACTTCACCATGCTGTAAAAAGGTGGTATGAGTGGACATGTGGTTAAGGTGGTGGGTGAAGGAAAGGCTGAGGGGAGAAAGGAAAGCAGAAAATATTTTCAGGTAGGGGCAACATTGAGGACCATATTTATACTTTTTGGTGCCACATTTGCACCACTTTTTAACACAAAAGCAGCGCAAACATTCAAAATACAATTGTATTTAGTAAGTTTGTGCCGCTTTTGCGTAAACAAATTAGGCAAATGCAGCGCTGAAAAAGTATAAATATGGGCCTGTATGTTCCCCCACTAGAACAAAAAATAACGGAGAATGAGATTGGCTGCCAAAGTCTTACGCACGTTTTTTACCTGCCAATAATATTGAGCCAGGTTCTACCACACATGGAGAAATCGGGTGTGGAAAACTCAGAATCAGGTGGAGCAGAATTGTATGAGGACGTTCCACTCCACCTGACTCATAATCAGTCCCTTGATGCTCTCAGTAAAAATACTTTTTAACCCCAAGCAGTAAAAAATACATTTCTAACAAGATCATTATGCTGCATGTAATACATTGCAATCCGAACAACTGTGCCCTTTTTTTAACCAAGATGTATGTGGGCATGTAACACGAGAAACGGATTGTACTTGATAACTAGAGGCTGTGCACAATATTACTATCATTACTACAGGGAGTGCAGAATTATTAGGCAAGTTGTATTTTTGAGGATTAATTTTATTATTGAACAACAACCATGTTCTCAATGAACCCAAAAAACTCATTAATATCAAAGCTGAATATTTTTGGAAGTAGTTTTTAGTTTGTTTTTAGTTTTAGCTATGTTAGGGGGATATCTGTGTGTGCAGGTGACTATTACTGTGCATAATTATTAGGCAACTTAACAAAAAAAAATATATACCCATTTCAATTATTTATTATTACCAGTGAAACCAATATAACATCTCAACATTCACAAATATACATTTCTGACATTCAAAAACAAAACAAAAACAAATCAGTGACCAATATAGCCACCTTTCTTTGCAAGGACACTCAAAAGCCTGCCATCCATGGATTCTGTCAGTGTTTTGATCTGTTCACCATCAACATTGCGTGCAGCAGCAACCACAGCCTCCCAGACACTGTTCAGAGAGGTGTACTGTTTTCCCTCCTTGTAAATCTCACATTTGATGATGGACCACAGGTTCTCAATGGGGTTCAGATCAGGTGAACAAGGAGGCCATGTCATTAGATTTCCTTCTTTTATACCCTTTCTTGCCAGCCACGCTGTGGAGTACTTGGACGCGTGTGATGGAGCATTGTCCTGCATGAAAATCATGTTTTTCTTGAAGGATGCAGACTTCTTCCAGTACCACTGCTTGAAGAAGGTGTCTTCCAGGAACTGGCAGTAGGACTGGGAGTTGAGCTTGACTCCATCCTCAACCCGAAAAGGCCCCACAAGCTCATCTTTGATGATACCAGCCCAAACCAGTACTCCACCTCCACCTTGCTGGCCTCTGAGTCGGACTGGAGCTCTCTGCCCTTTACCAATCCAGCCACGGGCCCATCCATCTGGCCCATCAAGACTCACTCTCATTTCATCAGTCCATAAAACCTTAGAAAAATCAGTCTTGAGATATTTCTTGGCCCAGTCTTGACGTTTCAGCTTGTGTGTCTTGTTCAGTGGTGGTCGTCTTTCAGCCTTTCTTACCTTGGCCATGTCTCTGAGTATTGCACACCTTGTGCTTTTGGGAACTCCAGTGATGTTGCAGCTCTGAAATATGGCCAAACTGGTGGCAAGTGGCATCGTGGCAGCTGCACGCTTGACTTTTCTCAGTTCATGGGCAGTTATTTTGCGCCTTGGTTTTTCCACACGCTTCTTGCGACCCTGTTGACTATTTTGAATGAAACGCTTGATTGTTCGATGATCACGCTTCAGAAGCTTTGCAATTTTAAGAGTGCTGCATCCCTCTGCAAGATATCTCACTATTTTTGACTTTTCTGAGCCTGTCAAGTCCTTCTTTTGACCCATTTTGCCAAAGGAAAGGAAGTTGCCTAATAATTATGCACACCTGATATAGGGTGTTGATGTCATTAGACCACACCCCTTCTCATTACAGAGATGCACATCACCTAATATGCTTAATTGGTAGTAGGCTTTCGAGCCTATACAGCTTGGAGTAAGACAACATGCATAAAGAGGATGATGTGGTCAAAATACTCATTTGCCTAATAATTCTGCACTCCCTGTAATTTAAAGTTCGGATCCTTTCCCCTGCCGCTCATTTGTAAATGTCTAAAGATCACAGTGGCCTTCCTCATGTTAATTATTGATTATCCTGTTAAGATGTTGTGCATTCTATCAAGTTTCATGAAACACTTTCCACCACGTGGCAGTGTATTGAGTAGTAGTGCATTTGACAAATTGCATATTATCAAAGGATCAATTAATTGTCGTGCAAAGGATACTTAAGGGGGAAAGGTGTTGAGTAGAGAACATTAGTAGACTTTATTTAAAATTCTCCACGTGCAAGATTTTTCGTCAAAAATAGCAGAGAAATCTTTATGCACTTGGCGATTCTGATTGAAAATGGATTTTATTCCATGTAGATTCCCACTGGCTCGTCATAAATGTGTTTGATACTCCAATCTAGTCAGACATCTATTATCGTATTAGTTGCATGCGAACAATAAAACCCGTCTCATGTGCTATTTTGTTTACACGTATGTTCAGCAAGTCCTATCTATGGACACACATTGTAGTCGATTTCTTCCTGTTTTTCTTATTCCGTATGTTTCAACCTCCAAATAATTCGAATCATGTTAAGATACTACAAGTAATTTTATTTCACAATGTGCCTTGTTATTTTTCGTGTTGACCACATATAAGCTATCAGTGTCATGTTTGACTCTTTGTTATGGTGAAAGAAACCGCTATATGTCAATGAGTCACAATAGAAGGAATTAATCCAGAAATCAAATGTCCTGATAACTTTTCTGAGTTACACGTGGATTTCAGTTGCATTACAGATGGGGCTGGGAAGTTTTGCCCTCTCATTCTATATATGTATTTTAGCGCTGAAGCAACCGGCCCATTCCTGTGTACTAATTTTTAAATGTTTTTACATTACTATACAGGGAATACAGTATTTACTCATTTTATTTAGGAGATCTTTGAATGCAGGTTATAATTCAAGAGGCATAACAATATACTTGATGTTAATGATATTTAAATACCCGTGGACTACCTAAGCCACCCCCAGATATTTTTAGAAATATTTAGGTCTATGGCATCGTTTTCGACTGGATATGGGTTTTTATTTTTATTTTGGACTGCATATATGCATTGTGTGCTAGTTAAGAATGCATTTGAAAAGTACATCTTTAGTTGAAATGTATAAGGATTGCTGAGAAAGTCAATTCATTACTTAAGGAAGCTCGTTAAGCTCTCTTCAGAGGTTCTAAAGGCTGCAACACCTTCAAGGAGGATCTCTCCAGGGACTATTGCCTCTTTCTAGAAAACAGGTACGCTATATGATCTAGTATCAATTGCAAAACGTTTGGAGCTCAGTCAGTCTTCTCAGAATTACTCCCATACTTGGGGAATATTTTAGACTAATAATTTAGACTTGTTTTGCAATTCACAAAATATTCTATGACTGGCAAAGACTTTTTAAGAGAAGATTCTCAGGAGTACTCAGAGGCATAAGTATTTCAGTATGTGGAACTTTAGTTTACAATTTGCATTGAAAACAATTGTACATTAACACAATTTTCCTTCTCAAGTGGGAACATACTTGTCCCTGTTAAAAATATACTTTATAGGAACCACTTTGCCATTCCCAACCTGGAAACACCCTTATGCTTCCCTTTGAGAAACTCTTGCATTTTTAGAATTGCAAACATCCTGTGAAAATAATTTTCCACAAAATATGTTTTTGGCTGTCTGACAATTTTACCACACCACACCACTCACACATAACCATAAACCCTCCATCAATCCTTCAACTGCAATTGTAGAAGAACCCCAGTTCTGTTGTAAATGTTTTATTAGCAATTTCTGCTTTTGAGAGTAAAAATAAATCAGGAAAATGATTTCATCATCACACATATTTGCTACTCCTGATCTGTATGTGTGTTCAAACTATTTTGAAATTGGACTCTTTGAGAATCTCCACAAGGCTTTCCCATAGCTAATAAGGAATCACAGATTATATGGGAAACTGGGACAGACCACTGACCATTCTCCAAGTAATCTGCTTTGCTGTTTACCCTCAGACTTGTATGATAGACCCAAACCAAATGTAAGCACAGATGAGAATAGAGCCCAAAACCTGTTTATTCTAATAAACAAAGTCAACATCAGTGTCAGAACCCCCCAAAATGCAGTCAGTGGAGCCCACCACATGTAAAATACACTAGGAGTTCCTATTCCCTGATTGTTCTGAATCACACACAGTGAAATAAATCACAGCTAATTTCCATCAAGTTAGACTTCTTCTGAAGCTCCTCTCACTTGATTCCTCTGATTTACTCCAAGGAATATGTCCCTGGGTCAATGGTGGAGTAGAGAAAAGCCACTAGAAGTGTAAATCTGTAATAGAGTGAGGGCAACCAACACTTCATAGTACTATTTTTTTTGAGATCCGAAATAAATTAAGTTCCAGAAATCAAATGTTTTCCAATCCCTCAAGAATTTTGAATTATCAATAGTTCCTAACACTTTCTAATAAATCTAGCTCTGCCATTCAGTCAGTCAGTCAGAAAACTTTATTCGGCATAATGCCATAAAAGTGCACATGCATATATATGTAACACCATAAAAAATACAATACTTATTACATAATTATAAAAGCGAATAGCTTCAATCTGATGATTTACAAGGATTATAAAATCACATTATAAAATCACAACATGTCCCTTAGCCCTTCTAAATCGAAAAAATATTAGTTAATATTTATAAAATCATATACATCAATAAAACAGTATTTAACATTGCATTAACAAGTGGTCACATCAACTAATTCATATCGATTTCTAATAGCAATAGCTGATTTGATAAAGCTTAAAATGGAACTACACATATGTTTGGATGAGAGGCTTTGAATACCAATCAAACCTTCTTTGTGAGAAATAGTGTGTAAGTTGCGCAAAGTCGGTAATATAAAAGTTTTCCTAGGAACTGAGTAAAGTGAACAAAATAAAATAAAGTGGCAAGTGCTTTGTTTCCAGATGTTATCACAAGGGCATGGTGGTAATGTTTTTACGCACACACATTTTGTTGGAAACGCCACTCTAAAATTGAATCATGTTGAATCTTAACAATACAAGTAAGGAATATAAGGAGGGAAACGGAAACCAAACAAAATAGGGTTCTAACAAGTTTGAAAATGAAATTTGTACATATAACTCAAATGATGTAAATTTCTCTGCCGCTTCACGCCCTTACTCTAGAGTCTTTGGAAAGGCTAGAAAATGGACCATTTAAGACATTTTATAACATGTAAACATTGTGCCTGTATCTGATCTAATTAGTTGCCTTATATTTTCTAATTCTTGATTGTCTTTTCCTAATGCTTTTATTTTTTTTTATTTTACACTTACGGCAAGAATTCATTTATGCATGCCTGAATACATTTAGATGAGGTTCATCATTTAACCTAAAATATCTTTTTAATTGTGATATACATATATATATATACATATATATATATATATATATATATATGCACACACACACCCATACATACACATACACACACACACACACACACATATATATTTATATATATATATATATATATTTCCTAAACTCTACTGAAGCAAAGTTTTGAGCTATCTCTGTTGCAATAAAATGAAGAGATTGGAAATCTCAAAGTATAAAACAAGGTACTTTATGTTTGAAATGCTATCGCTTGTACTAGCATTGCAATAATATTCACAAGCAAAAACCCTCCTCTACTTTTAATAATGTTAGTGTACCTAAGTCTGACTTGGGCCTGGATTTCTTCTTTGAGGAGACTTCCTGTACCCACCATTCTTTTAAAATAAAAGCATATCAATTACAGTCTGATAAAGGATCTATAATATTTAGAACTTATAACATACCTCTGTAAAATGCTAATAATCACAACACTCTCATATTGTAAGGTCTGTTACATTATTAATAAGAATGATGATCAACAGAAATACATAACAGTACAGTGACGTTCAATATAACTAGTAAAGGATTCATCACACATTGCATCGATTTAATCCAATGGAATAACTAAACTCACTCCCACTGGTGGAAAATAAAACAAATATTCTAGGGAACAAATACAACTATGATTTTTACTAAAGGAAGCTATGCAGCTTATAGATCATTGTTTTTATTTAATTGTAATTACATGTTAATATTTTAATACACCACTGAATTAATTTGTCTTTCTCATTTGTTCCAAACACTTCTTAATGTAATTCAAACATCTGACTTACAGATCACATAGTGGCTGCCGGTAATCTTAGTAGGGAAGGGGGACAGGACACATATGCGCACATACACACTCATTGATACCCATTCATTGACACACACCAACACACACATAAATTTACAACACTCATTACCAAATATTCAAACATACACCCACATACACCAAACATTATTTAAAAAAGAAGAAAAACACACTTCCCTGCAGCTCTGCCTTGGAGGTCCGAGGAGGGTTGGGACTGCTGCCTTCCCTCATTGGTTGAACTTCGTCAGCCAATGAGGGAAGACAGCAGTCCCAACATTGTCACAGAGTGGGATGGGATCAGTGAGACTGCTGATCCCTGCCCACTCTGTGATGAGGTGTCACTCACTGATACTCACCAGGCCTTAAACTGAAGTATTCAGGTTGGGGGCAATGAGTGATGCTACCCAGAGGAGCTATGACATCCTCAGCAAGGTTCAGCCCAGGCAGCCAGGAGCCTGCGCATTTACTGCATGTCTAGCTTTTGGCCGCCTATCCTGAAAATAAAGGGTGTCCGCATGGTGACCTTTGTTCAGCCTGACAGATACTCTTCTTGAGAGGCAAAAGGTGAGGGGGCGTGGCCCCTCAGCCCCTTTGGAGGGGCCAAGGCTGAGATCACACATTGATCTAACACACAGATCTCAGTAGTAGGCACTAGACTGTTACCTACCAGTGATAAAGTCCTAAAAATATATTAAAAATAATCAAAATAATAATATGTTGTAGCAATTTATATAATGTAGAATGACTAACATAGATAAATATTATGAGAAGTGTGTACACTGCCCTTTATATGTCTGTGCTTAATTGGTGTAATTTTCCTTCTGATAATTATCAAAGATTTCAGGAAAATTATGTGAAATTACACGCAATCTTGTATAATGAAAATCTGGCTATTAGCACTATATTTCAGCATGAAATGCATCATTGTGTCCATATTGGACATGAGGATGCATTGTGACGCAAAAAGCAGTATCAAAAACACAAGTGCTGCATATTAAAGCCACTCACTGTCTAGATATTTTCCATTGTTCTGTGCTCCTCTGCTATAATGTTGCAACAAATGCATTATACTTAGATGGCGTTGCATAATTGTGGGAATTTTGCAGAACAAAGGAATGTGAAATTCCAAAAGTTACATGAATTACATGGATTTAAATTAATTTTTGCCATGGGACTAGTACTGCCAGCTAGCATTAGTAAATACTCACGCACACTGTGCCTGGTGACAAATAGAATTGCATTCCAATTTCAGGAAAAAAACCTTTGGCGATGTGATGATCTCTTTTTCTGATGTACTTTAGTTTTTTACGTCATGAACAAATGCATCATTTTCAACATAGGTTGAAATGACAAAGAGAATGTTTTGGTTCTCTCTTCAAGAGACAGCATTGGAAATACATCTTACTTTGAAGGCCGTCAGGTCAACATGGTACATCGAATCATCTATTGAAAGGACAGAAATACAATAAAAATAATGGCAGACGCAACAAAACAAAAAAACTTTCAGACTTTTTCAGAAGATCATCTTCCAGAAGCACTTTTTTAGATGTTCACATGCACATACATATTGTGAACGGTGTCATGGGTTGTGTTCACAAAACATCAGAACATTTTATCACAGGCATATCCCGAGGTGAACCAGCTGGGAAAATACATACATCGCTGCCAACTTTCGTTTGCCAACAAAATGAAAATAAGCAAAAATAAACTTGCTGACTTGGAGATCAAAGTGAGGCAGTAACACCGACAAACCAAAGTAAAAGGCCAAAATGGAAATAAGTGGAAAATCATATTTTAAGTAAGTATAACCCCATAGGAATGAGAACATCGGCATCATGGATAAAAGACAAAAAACGGGTGATACAACATATAGACAGCAGAACAGAAAGACAAGACTGCTATTTGGCACAGACCAAATAAGGCTGTTGCAAAAGACACAGAGGGCCACGTGTACAAAGATCTGGTTTTGCGACTCACAAATTGTTAGTCTAAGCGACTCGCAATTTGCGAGTCGCAAAACCGGATGTACAACAGTGTCAATCAAATCAAATCAAATCATTAACATTTATAAAGCGCGCTACTCACCCGTGCGGGTCTCAAGGCGCTAGGGGGGAAAGGGGGGGTTATCGCTGCTCGAACAGCCAAGTCTTTAGGAGTCTCCGGAAAGCGGAGTGGTCCTGGGTGGTCCTGAGGCTGGTGGGGAGGGAGTTCCAGGTCTTGGCCGCCAGGAAGGAGAAAGATCTCCCACCCGCCGTGGAGCGGCGGGTGCGAGGGACGGCAGCAAGTGCGAGGCCAGCGGAGCGGAGGGGGCGGGTGGGGACGTAGAAGCTGAGGCGTCTGTTGAGGTATTCCGGTCCCTTGTTGTGGAGGGCTTTGTGTGCGTGGGTGAGAAGACGGAAGGTGATCCTTTTGCTGACTGGGAGCCAATGCAGGTGTCTCAGGTGTGCGGAGATGTGGCTGTTGCGGGGTACGTCGAGGATGAGGCGGGCCGAGGCGTTTTGGATGCGTTGCAGGCGGTTTTGGAGTTTGGCGGTGGTCCCGGCGTAGAGGGTGTTGCCGTAGTCCAGGCGACTCGTGACAAGGGCGTGGGTCACGTTTTTTCTGGTGTCGGCGGGGATCCAGCGGAAGATCTTGCGGAGCATGCGGAGAGTGAGGAAGCAGGCGGAGGACACGGCGTTGACTTGCTTGGTCATGGTGAGAAGAGGGTCCAAGATGAAGCCGAGGTTGCGGGCGTGGTCTGCGGGGGTCGGTGCGGTGCCGAGGGCCGTGGGCCACCAGGAGTCGTCCCAGGCGGACGGGGTGTTGCCGAGGATGAGGACTTCCGTTTTTTCAGAGTTCAGCTTTAGGCGGCTGAGCCTCATCCAATCTGCGACGTCCTTCATACCCTCTTGTAGGTTGGTCTTGGCGCTGGCGGGGTCCTTGGTGAGGGAGAGTACAAGTTGGGTGTCGTCGGCGTAGGAGGTGATGATGATGTCGTGCTTGCGTACGATGTCGGCGAGGGGGCTCATGTAGACATTGAAGAGTGTCGGGCTGAGCGATGAGCCTTGAGGTACGCCGCAGATGATCTTGGTGGGTTCTGAGCGAAACGGAGGGAGGTAAACTCTTTGGGAGCGGTTAGCGAGGAAGGAGGCGATCCAGTCCAGGGCCTGGCCTTGGATCCCGGTGGAGCGTAGGCGGGTGATTAGGGTGCGGTGACAGACGGTGTCAAAGGCAGCCGAGAGGTCGAGGAGAATGAGGGCGACTGTTTCACCGTTGTCCATCAGGGTTCTGATGTCGTCTGTGACTGAGATGAGGGCGGTTTCCGTGCTGTGGTTGGTTCGGAATCCGGTTTGTGAAGGGTCGAGCAGGTTGTTGTCTTCCAGGAAGGTGGTCAGCTGTTTGTTGACGGTCTTTTCTATTACCTTGGCTGGGAAAGGTAGAAGAGAGATGGGGCGGAAGTTTTTCAGGTCGCTTGGGTCAGCCGTAGGTTTCTTTAGTAGGGCATTGACTTCAGCGTGCTTCCAGCATTCGGGGAAGGTAGCAGAAGAAAATGAAGAGTTGATGATGGTCTGGAGGTGCGGGGCGATGATGTCGTCGGCTTTGTTAAAGATGAAGTGCGGGCAGGGGTCCGAAGGGGCGCCGGAGTGGATAGAGTTCATGATGGATTTGGTTTCTTCCGTGTTGATGTGGGTCCAGTTGTTGAGGGTGATGTCCGGGGAAGCGGGTTCAGTGGTGTATGGTTGGGTCTGGTGTCCGAAGCTGTCGTGGAGGTCGCTGATCTTGCGATGGAAGAAAGTGGCGAGGGATTCGCACAAATCCTGTGAGGGCGTGACGGCGTTGGCGCTGGCGCTGGGGTTGGAGAACTCTTTTTTCAATGACACTGTCTGCGATTCGCAACGGGGTCGCAAATGACCTACCTCATGAATATTTATGAGGTAGTTCGCAATTTGTGACCGCATTGGGAATGGCCGCCCTCACAGGGATGGTGGCCTGCTGGAGACAGCAGACCACCATGTCTGTGACAGCTTTTAAATAAAGCAGTATTTTTTTTAAATGCAGCCCATTTTCCTTAAAGGAAAACAAGATGCATTTAAACATTTTGCTGCCATTCACAAAGGTGAAGGGGTCGCGTGGCGACCCATTCCCGTTTGTGAAAGGGTTATCACCAGTTTGAAACTGGTGCTAACTGCGATTGTTTTCTGACCGCATTCATGGTCCCAAAACAATGCTACATCGCGCTGCGACTTGCAATTAGGAAGGGAACGCCCCTTCCTAATTGCGACTCACAAACCTATTTTAAATAGATTACCGAATCACAAAATAGGGTCTGTACATACCAAAATGTTTTTTTCCTGTTGCAAACGGTCCGATTCTGCGAATCGGAACGTTTGCGACAGGAAAAATTGAACGTACATGTGCCTCTGAGAGAGCACCATCAAAGTCTTCAAGAGATCTAAAATATCTACTTTGATAAATATGATATGATATCGGGCCTTTGAAATAAGGGACGTATTTATGAGAGGCTTGCACTTTTAGTGATGCAACAGCAGCTCAAACCTCTCAACCATATATATGAGAGCATGCAAACCTACTTTGCATGGCTGTGAATAGCATCATGGATATGGAGTAAGGCAAGAAAGTGCAACTCACTGCATTGCCTTACTCTGCATTAGGAAGGCATTCAATGGGCGTTGTGGTGGGTGTTTCCATGCAACACCCATGGATTTTGATGTATCCCCAGAGTTACAAGGCCATGTAAACTTGGGGATGTGTTGAAACCTTATGCCTCCCCAGGGATGGTGCATCAAGGATAAAAATATTTATTTCTCCTAATTTGTTTCTGGTTTTATGTATCCAGCATTCTGCAGCACACATAAAGAGTAAAAAGCCTCCCAGGATTGTTTTAGTGCAGGAAGGTGTCTCTTCACATTCACTATGTATGCAGTGGGGCCTCACAACCCCTCCCTGCACCCCCTGGGGACTGTCATCTTCCTTGGGCAATGATTTCATTGTATGTGGGGGGTTGTGCAATGGGGACCACCACCTCCCCGGGTCAGAATACCCTATGTATGCAGGGTGGGGATAAATGGCCCCTCCACTTACCCAGGGATCACCATCTCCCTGGAGCTACATAAAAGAATCAAGGGGGTCTGTTGCAGAGCCCCGAGGACCACCACCTCCCTGGAGCAAATAGAACATTGGAGGGGAGCCATGCAGCCCTCCTCGAGGAGCCAATGATGGCCCTGGGGACCACCACCCCCAAGGCCGGCTCCTGCTATGTCCTGGATATGCAAAGGACTCCATGCTTACAGCTCTGAGCATGTCATAACAACTTACCTGTGTACTATCCCATCCCAGCCCTCTTCTGGCAGACCTTTCATAAATTGTAGTTCCCTACACCAGAGACAAACGTACATGTGGTTGACTAAAATAAAAGGAGAGTGTGGGATCCTCTTGCAGGTGCCTACTTTCTTACCTTTGCCAACAACAGCTACAAGAACTTTTATAAACCATGTCCAGTTACTCTTCTCCATCCATTACCACTAACCTTGTGATAATGAGGAGGGCTGTTTGCTCCAGAAGCCTTCCAGCAGTGATTAATTCCAGTCCTGTCTCTGGAGCTATGTCCTTTCTCTGCTCTAGCCAATTCAGTTATCTTCCGTGCTTCTTACTGCATGAAGATGGAAAGCATTCTCTTTGAAGGGCTCTATTTTTCTACAAAGAGGCCTTCCCTGAAATGCCCACTCAGACTCTCTTTCAAAGAGAAACTAATAATTGTTGCGGTATCAGCATGTTGCACCTGGGAGCTGAGTTAGGGAGACATGCATGCCTGCCGTTTTCTTGGTGTTGCTCTTTTACTTAGGAGGCCAGATGTTACAGGGGCAGTTCCAGAAGAAGAAAGTGCAAACTATGGTTTTCCACTGCATCCTATGGTGGCCTCTAATAACCAATAAACAGAGGGATAGGGAGGGTTATTGGTCCAGTGTATAGCCTCCCAATAGCTATGTAAATAAAGATAATACACAGTTCCAGTTAGCGAAAGATAGGATACTAGACAGGATGTCCTAATCTTTAGGAGCAAAAACCTCACACACCCAAAAGGGTGTCATGCTTCATCATCGGAGTTGCTCCTCGTCAGACTGGCACTGCAATGTCTGACGGGCACCACCCCAAATGGGGGGGCTCTTTGCCGGAGATCTTAAATGATGATGATGCCACGACTCTACATAAGAGTGTGAAGGGAGGAGATCAAGAAGGAAAAGGTTTAAGATTGACTCTCTAAATCCAGAAGAAAATGATCTATTTAATAGTCTGCACGAGGATCAGAGGCCAAGATAAAAAATTACGGGAGTGAAATAGAGGTAATGGTCAATCACTCTACAATAAAAAAGAGAAAAGAGGGCAGGGAATTTCCAAGCCATCCCTCGTCAGGGTCAACATGTTTCGCGTCGCTAGTGGCCCAAAAGGGTCCGGTGACGCTTCTTCAGGACCAGTTAGCTATATGTATCTCCTAATCATAAATACCGTGGATAATTACGTACTAAAATTTGTCAGTACAAGAGTATCCAGTCACTTACACTAGTGTGTGGAGGAACTACTATTCCTATCTGTCGTCCTGTAATACAGAAGTTAAAACAGGTGAAATATCAATAGGTATGTTCAAAGTGACATATTCATCAACATCAAAGAAGGGAAAGGGGGGTTGTCGGACCAAAAGTGGAGGCACAGTGACAGTGTCAACACGTGACTGTGCAGGTGCATGCACAAACATGAGGGCAAGCTTACCATCCCTGTGTAAGGAAGGCGCTACATGGGACAACATGGACCAGTCATCAGGTTCGAAACTTATCTAAAGTGAGAGTGTAAAAATTGTTAAATAATAATACACCAATTAGTAACAGGTATTGCTTCATACAAGTACAGTACCTAACATCCATATATTCAGAGAAACACATACTAGAGATGTCGCTGTAAACGCCTCTTTAGGCTCAACATAACAAACAGCCGGTGAGCAGAGATCGGCACCAGGTAAGATCAAATAAAATCAATTTAACATACAGCAAGTCACTCGAAGTAACCCTACTGAGGCATACAGTTAGTCCAGAGTATAGCCATCACAGTCAAAAATGACCAAGGACTGATTACCAAGAAACCTGATAACGGAGATCTGAAAGAAACAGCAATAGGAAAGCTTGCGTCTAAGTTGCGGCGTGTGTCATTGACAACACGGACGGAGGGAGTAGAAAGGAGCACTTACTCGTTGTCGGTGCTCCTGGCTGTGAGCAACCTACCCGGGTCCGCGTCTCCCGTCAGGATGGGGAGGCGTGGGGAAGCCTGGTTAAAAAAGGTGCCTGAACCGGAAGTCGGACTCCAGTGACTCGGAAAAATCATTGAGTCACGTGGTGCTCCGGTGCTTGTAATAAAAAGTGAGGACAGACTCGCGGACAGGAGTCCTAGAATAGTAAACACAAAGAACGGACTCCTAGAGTAGTAGGGAGTCGGGAATAATAATCAATAATAAGATTACACGGAAAAAGGGCAAAATACAGTCACCCTCATCCTAATCCAGTTAAATAAGAGGATCAGTAATGTCAACAGCAATTGTCACAGGACTGTCAATGAAACATAGATGGGTGGAAAAGGTAGAAGTAAGCACTATATGAAAATATGAGCTAATGGACAAAACTGGTCCAAGGGATATCATCATTAAGAACAATGATGTGAGTGCGCAATTTAAACACCCAACGTTGTTCTAACTCGAAAAGAGAGTTGGTATTATTGTGTGCGCTAGTTTGGAGAACAACCCACCACATGTCATCTGGTCTGTGTTTAGCCTCCAGAAAATGTATACTCAGTTTAGTGGAGGCGCGGCCACACCTGATATTACTGCGATGTTCATTGATGCGTAGTTTTACCGCACGTGTGGTCATCCCCACATATTGTAACCCGCAGGGGCAGGTGATCAAATATATACAATTGCGAGTATTACAATTAGTATGTTTAAGGATATTCCAATTGCCTATTGGTTCAAGGGCCAGAGACTTAAGTTGTTTCGTCAGGCTGCATACATTACAGTTACCACACGGGAAGTGCCCGATGACTGGAGGAATGTCCCACATAGACGTCTGTCTGGATGGACGTGAGGTAGAGAGAGGTCTTGTGTGGACCAATAGATCTCTGATGTTCGAGGTACGTTTGAAAGCAAAGAGAGGTTTAGGAATCTGCAAACCTCCACTACATAGAATGGACCACCTCTTATTGACCACTTTCTTGATAGAATTAGACAAGGGGGTGAAGGTGGACACGCAAGTAAGTTTGGTGTCGGCCGTGCGTGGAGTAATAGAGAGTGACGTATCTCGATTGCAAAATTTTGCGCACTTGTAAGCTGCCCTCTCCACCGGATTGGGGTAATGGCGATTCTCAAGTTTAGCAGACAGGTCGTTGGCTTGGGAAATAAACGTGAGCATGCTGCTACTATTGCGCCGTAGCCTAGGGAATTGTCCATACGGTAGGTTGTCTCTCAATGCTCTTGGATGGTGACTATCGTATAATAAGAGACTGTTGCGGTCGGTAGTTTTATGGTAAGTACTCGTATGTAGCTGGGCGTCCTCTATCTTGATCAGTAGATCCAAGAAAGGTATCTCAGCGCTGGATACCGAGGATGTAAAGTTCAAAAAAGGGTCCAAGGTATTGACCCAGGCAGTAAATTGATTAACCTCGGTAAGGGTCCCTTGCCACACTATCAAGATGTCGTCGATATATCTGCGCCAAAGTTTGATATTATCAAAAAATTGATTACTGGGTGGCAAAATGTGTCGTGACTCGAAATCGAACATATAGAGACAGGCGAGGCTCGGAGCAAAAGTACTGTCTATCGAAGTACCGCGAGTCTGGTGGAAAAGGAGGTTCTCAAACTGAAAGAAGTTTTCTTTCATAGCTAATGAAGCACAGTGCATAATGAAATGCGTGGAGTGGTGAGCGGTAGACAGGTGGACAAAAGGGCAGATTCGACTACCTGCAATGTAGCTTCTTGAGGGATATTCGTATACAATGCCTCAACGTCCAAGGTAATTAAGGCATGAACATAGACAGTGGAATTGATGGACTCTATTAAGTTAAGGACATCCTTGGTGTCTTTCAAGTAGGTGGCAGATGCCTGTACTATTGGTTGTAAAAAATGGTCACAAAAAGTGGACAGTGGTTCAAGGACGAATTCTATCCCAGAAACTATCGGGCGACCAGGTGGAGGTACTCGGCCTTTATGAATTTTGGGGAGGCAGTAAAAATAAGGGATACGTGGATTGACCGTGTCCAAGAACTCAGCTTCTTTACGTGAGATCCATGAGTTAGCAAGGGCCTCCTCAATCATGCCACGTATTTCAATTTGGAGTCTCTCAGTGGGATCACTGGTAATCTGAGTATAGTACGAAGAAACCCAAAGGAGACGTAGGCACTCCTGTCTATAGTCAGTGGAATTCATCACGACTATTGCTCCACCTTTGTCTGCAGGTTTAATGACTATACTCGTATCAGATGCCAGGGTCTTAAGGGCACTTTTTTCAATATTAGAAGTGTTATGGAAGTTCTGTTTAGGTTGAAGAGAAGCGATGTCAGAAAGTACCGCTTTCTCAAATGCCAATACTTCACAGGGCATCACCGAAGCTGGGGGCATAAATTTGGATGGTCTCTTAAGACCAGAGTCCAACGGCTGATCCATGCTGGGTCTATCGTTAAAAAAGCATTGTAGTCTCACCTTCCTGAAGAACTGAGAAAGCTCGCAGTGGAGGCGGAAGGAATCTTCATAGGGTGTGGGTACATAACCCAATCCTTTGTTTAAGACCAACGACTCAACAGAAGAGAGTGTTCTAGATGAGAGGTTAACCACTAGATCAGGTTGGAAGGGTTCTTCCCTTGGCTTCGGGTCACCATTTGTGGTTCCTCCTGGGCCAATGTACCCTTCTGCTTCTTCCTCTCCTTCTGCCTCTTCCCCTGCCCCGGCCGCGGCCTAAAAAAGGCAGGTATGGTAGCATAGGGCGTGGTTGGTAAAAGGGGAAGGGCTGTTGCCATCCAAGTGGTTGTCCCGGTGGATATTGGGGGTAGTGATAGAAAGGATGTGTACCATCATCATCCGTACTCCATCCATTGGATGAAGAACTGTTACTATATTTACGGGGTTTCTTCATTGAAGAAGAAGATTCATCTCAGGAAAAGGAATGTGTCTCAGCAGAGAAGTCATCTGTGATATAGGGATAGATTTTCTCTCTGCTGAATTTGGAAATGTCCTTCTGTAATTTCAAAATCTTCTGCTGGGTTAGGAATTCCCTGGTCTCATTAAGTTCGGAGTTAATTTCAGCCAGGCGACTCTTAAAAGCGGCAAGTGAGACCGTGGTTTTGAGTGTGCCTTCCATAAGATTGATCTGTACCAGGATAGAATCTGCTAGTCATTTGGATGTATTAATAATAAGAACGAGCCAGTCCCAAGTGCATTTCCAGGCAATCAGGGCCCAGTCTTTTCTGAAGGCCAAATCTTGGAGGAAGATCCTAGGTATGTTTGATACAAGAAGACCGTTAGGACCGATATTCGCTCTCAAGTATTCGGTCATTATGGTCCCATGCAAGATGGTTTTGATAAGGTCACGTTTGAGTGTGGACAATTTGTCCCACTCTTCTTTAGACGGGCCAGAAGGTCCAGCACCATCGTTCCCTAAGATGGATGGAGTCTGTAGAATTGCAGACACGATATCGGCATCGAAACTAAGCCCTTGGAAATTATCCATCGTGAAGGGCTAGGAGAAAAGAAAAGAAAATCCCACAGCTATACAGCTGTGCCAGTAAATCAATAACCAGAGGGATAGGGAGGATTACTGGTCCAGTGTATAGCCTCCCAATAGCTACGTAAATGAAGATAATACACTGTTCCAGTTAACGAAAGATAGGATACTAGACAGGATGTCCTAATCTTTAGGAGCAAAAACCTCACACACCCAAAAGGGTGTCATGCTTCATCATCGGAGTTGCTTCTCGTCAGACTGGCACTGCAATGTCTGACGGGCACCACCCCAAATGGGGGGGCTCTATGCCGGAGATCTTAAATGATGATGATGCCACGACTCTACATAAGAGTGTGAAGGGAGGAGATCAAGAAGGAAAAGGTTTAGGATTGACTCTCTAAATCCAGAAGAAAATGATCTATTTAATAGTCTGCACGAGGATCAGAGGCCAAGATTAAAAATTGCCAGTATAGCGATCGGAAATTCGACTCATGGCCCACTGGATCGACGCAAAGCCAAGCTGGAATGACGCATCCCGACTACCTGTGAGAAGAATCGATGCAGCGCCTGCCGCACAACAGAAATATCCCCGCATCGCCCACCGGATCGACGTAGTTCTTGTGACTTTGTCCTGCACACCCAGGATTTCTCCCCATCGTCCCCGGGGCGCCTGAATACCCCGCAACCCGATCCAAGCCTGTGCACCAGAAATCAGAACAAAGTCCTTGCTGCGTGGAAAAATATCTATGCACCGTCTGTGTGCGCCCGGAGAAACCGTCACACACCTCTCCGTTTTCCACGCATCTCCTCCTCTGCAGTCCTGTGTGGATACTATAGATACAAACCAGGTACTTTGTGCTTGCAAGAGACACCTATTGCTTTGTAAGAACTAAAGACTTTATTGATCATTTCAAAAGTGACATTTCAACTGGTATTTATCAAATCTTGATCGTTTTGATCTACTCAGATAAATATTCTATATATTTTTCTAAATCTGTGTAGTGTATTTGTTTAGTGTTTATACTGTGTTATTGCATGATTTGTTGCACAAATACTTTAGACATTACCTTCTAAGTTGAGCCTGACTGCTCAGTGCCAAGCTACCAGAGGGTGGGCACAGGATAATTTAGATTGTGTGTGACTTACCCTGACTAGAGTGAGGGTCCTTGCTTGGACAGGGGGGTAACCTGGCTGCCAATCAAAGACCCCATTTCTAACAGTGACTTGTTAGATATTTAGTGGACTAACGCATAATAATAAACTAAGGCCTTTATGAAAAACACTTGAAATATAAACTTTAAATGCAAAATGTTTGTACTCACAAATATATCCCCCTTCAGTGCTAGTGGCCTTGCTGCAACAATGAAAATAAAAGCACTACTTTAAGGATTCTCCCCATTCCATTGGTTACAATCTAATAAATGTGTCCTAATTTCTCTTCCCCTGCCTACTTGTCCCTCTTTTCCTTGTTGTTGTAAAAGACCCTTTCTGCCAGGACATCCCCAAGCTTTTTGCCTTCCTCCTCCTTCTTTTTCTGACTCCTTTTTGCTGGCTTTTAGGATACTGGGCACTTTACCACTGCTGAACTGTGCTCTCTGATGCACCATTTTCCTTGTGTCTCCCTGCGCCTCCTAACATCACCATGGAAACGCTGTATTTACTATACAGTGCACCATGGCGCACGTTACCACAATAGAGTCATAATTTATGATGCTATTGTGGTGCTTTGCTGGATTAGCACCATAAATTATGTCACTGGTCCAGCAAAGCACAGGGAGGCCCATAGGTCATTATGGGAGTGTAACTTTAACGCCTGCCCTGAGCAGGCATTAAAAATAACAGAAAAAACGGTGCAGTGAAATCATGTAAATTTGAGTGTGCCATATGTTTTGGACCTCCATGTGTGGGAAGACCCCTTTTGCCTACATTATATCTGGCGCAGCAATAATGTGGCGCAAGGGGTTACAAAGTGGCGTAATTAATACATTGCATCAGTTTGTAAATATAGCGCACTGTGGGGTCCTTCTTAACGCCTCCTCATCATAAAAAAATGACACTAGGGCGGCATAAGGAGGTGCAATGAGCTTGTAAATATGCCCCTTAATTTACTTGTGAGTCTCTAGTGAAGTGCACTATAAGTGCCCAGGGCCTGTAAATTAAATGCTACCAGAAGGCCTGCAACACTGATTGTGCCACCCACTACACTAGCCTTTCAAACAAGTCTCAGGCCTGCCACTGAAGAGCCTGTGTGTGCAGTTTTAAATTGCCATTTCGACCTGGCAAGTGTACCCACATGTCAGCCCCAAACGTTCATTTTAATCACATGTAAGTCAACCCTAAAGTAGTCCCAAGGGCAGGGTGCAGTGCATTTAAATGGCTGGACAAATCCTTTTAAGTTTAGCATGTCCAGATAGTGAAAAACTCCTAAATAGATTTTTCACTATTGCTAGGCCTACCTCTCCCATTGGAGAACAATAGGGTTGCCTTAAAACATCTTTTAAGCGTAACTTCCAATTGGGAAATAATACAAAATATAGAGTTTAGTGTCCCTGCACTCACAATTAAAATCACAACTTATGGTAAAGTCAGATTTTAAATGGTAAGTCTGAAAATGTAGAAAGTTGGCATTTTCTTACTTTAACCATTCCGTACCTCAGCCTGGTTCTGAATACGCATCAGGGTTACATGACAGCTGGGATTTGTGCATTCCCTCTAGACAGTCACACAGTGGGAGCTTAGGTGTAACTTAATGGCCTTACTGGCTCATTACCTGCCTTGATGAGGGGGCAGAGCTTAGCACTGCCTCACTTACACCTGAATAGGATGGTACCTCTCCCCACACCGAGGGCTGCATAACCCTCTTTAGAGTGTCTGAGGCAGGAAGGGCCGGGCAGGGACTTTTTGGACTTCAAAGGATTGCCTAGAAGTATCTCCCAACTTCCAGAGCCAGGTCACCAAAGTATAAATACTGGACCTCAAACCCTACCAATTTTGATCTCTACTGGAACTAAGGACACTCTGGCAGGAGGAAGGACTGCTGTGCTGCCAAGAGGGACTGCCATCCTGTAACTGCATTACTGTGTTGGCCTACTGCTGCTGTGTGCTGTGATGTAGACAGGACTGCCACTTTAGTGTTTGGTCTGCTGTTTTGACCTGCTGCCTATTGCATCCCAAAGAGGATTCAAGTCCGAGCGTCGGAAATTGATCATATCACGTGAGGCCCAAGAAATCGACTCACACCTCCCTGTTTTCCACGCATCTCCTCCTCGGTGGTTCCTTGCGTGGAATTTGAACACAAACCAAGTACTTTGTGCTTGCAAGAGACAATTGTTGCTTTTAAGAGACTAAAGCCACTTTATATCATTTTTACAGTGATATTTCAACATATACTTATTGCATCTTAATCGTTTTGACCTACATTTATACAGATACACATTATATATTTTTCTAAACACTGTGTGCTGTATTTTTGTGGTGCTATGCTGGGTTATTGCATGATTTATTGCACAAATACTTTACACACTGCCTTCTAAGTTACACCTGACTGCTCATTGCCAAGCTACCAGAGGGTGGGCACAGGATAATTTGGAATGTGTGTGCCTTACCCTGACTAAAGTAAGGGTCCTTGCTCAGACATGAGGTAACCTGACTGCCAAACAAAGACCCCATTTCTAACAACAAATATTACTTTTGTGGGATAGGGATTGTCCACCTTCCTGCTGAAAGTGTTTGACACAATTCTTTATGGCTTCCCGCTACCATCCTACATAGAAAGAAAGGTAGCATAACAAAATAAATGTCTTTGTTGAGGGGCACAGAAGGGCTTAGAAAATCAATACTCTTTAAGGCAGAACTACCATTTTTATAAAATCTATTCTCCAACCAGTGTAAAGATGGCAGTGTACCAGTTTTTTGGTTGGTGGAAGTGTTGTTGGCTTGGGTCAGTGTGGCTGTTCGTTGTTTTAGTCCCAGATACCAACTCTCTGAGAGGCAGAGCCAGCCTGAGTGCGGGAGCCGCCAATGGACGGAGTAGGATGTGGAGAATGTAAATTCTGTGTGTGAGGGGGGATCCGTGGTCCTCGTCGGCCCTGTCGCTACCAGTGATACCGGATTGGGATACCGGATAGGACACATCATCGAGCCTCTACTGATTTTAATCTTGGCTGCCGCAGGTGCAGAGGCAGGGGCAGGAGCCAAGCCCCCTGGCCCATTGGATCTCCAGAAAAGGGGCGGGAAACAGCCCCTTTAAAAACAATCGCGCTCCCGCTGCTGCGGGTCGTGCTCTTCTTCAGGTGTAGAGGCAGGGGCAGGAGCCAAGCCCCCTCGCCCATTGGATCTCCAGAAAAGGGGCGGGAAGCAGCCCCATTAAAAACAAACGTGCGCCCGCTGGATGCGCCCGGGCAAAGCCCGGGCCAAGGGCGGGCCCGTCCTGCGCCCGTCATCGACCGAAGGAGGCCGGGCCGGGCCATATCTCTTTATTTTTTGTCCCTTTATTTTTTGGGGATTGTCTTTGCTTGCCGTCAGCAGCAGGGCCTGAGGAGCTTACAAGTCTTATTCCTGGTGAGGGATCCCTAGTAGAATTATAGTGGGTGGGGCCTGTAGGCCAATTACGCCATTAACTAAGTGTTTAAGCAAGGTACCCGGAATTAAGAAGGAAAGATGGGCAGACTGCGAGGGGGGGAGCTGAAGAAAAGCATGGGTCTGATAAAACCATAGATGTTTTTTTACAAAATGCCGTCGGGGTACTTGAAAAAGAAATAGAGTTGGTACAGTGCCTCCTAGCTGTTCCCTCTTCTCCAGCCACTAGTCCAGCCTATGTTGGTCATGACTCACCCCCCCCTGCCAATAGACTCGCAGCCTGTGCCGACCACCCCTCTCTCCTCACCCTCTAGAAACCCCCAGGAGTACCAGGTCGAAATTTCAAATTAACCTATCGCCCTTGCCGTACCATCCCTGCTAATTTGGAGCTCTTCCAAAGGAGGGTCCTCAACTACCGTAGATCCCAATATTAAAGGAAAAAGGAAACGAAGGGAGCCTGTTATTAAAAACAAAAGAACTAGGATTTTGAGCCCTCCCCAATCTGGGCCAGTTCTTTAATAATGATGCGATTCTAACCTCCTTTAGAAAACACCAACAGACGACAGGCAAACGATCATACTAAGGATCTTATAATAGAAGAGCTCTCCAAGCTGCTCCTTCCCATAGTAGCCCGTCTCCAAACGATTGAGGATAAACTGGAAGATCTCATTAAGATCCAGCTGCCAGTACCTCCTCCAACTGTAGAAATCCAATCTTTCTCTCACCACTCTCACCTTAACCAAATCCACGCTAATGGCAACAGATTACCTGCTCAAATGGGCAAGATTCTTCTCCTCCCCAAAAACCAAGAAGGTAACAGACCTGTTAGAGCAGTTAACATCCCAAAGAATAAGCCCTTTAAGGTCTCAGCCCCCCTCTCAGAAGGAATTGTTCTCTCCTCTAATAACACAGTAATTAATTTCGGTGAAGCCAATTCTACTTACGACTATTCTCCAATAGGCCCCCTGAAGATGGCCCAGATCAATGGCAGGACTGGATTGAGAGCGCTGCATCTTCCGCCGGAGTCATGCCCTTACGTCCTTGTCATCACCAATGTACCCAAACTTAAAACCAAAACTCCAGAATCTTTTACTGAACTAAAAAATAAGGTCATACACTGGTTACACGCAAATGCCGGGCTTGCATTTTCTATGATACCCTCGATACTTATGGTGAGAAGGGTGGGGTGGGTGGACTCATTAGAAAAGACTGGTACAGGGGATTGCATTGTTATTAATTTCAACTCTCCTGGTCTTGTTCAGCTGCTCTTTTCAAATGCTAATAGACCTTGGGCCAGATGTAGCAAAATTGCAAATTGCGACTTGCAATTTGCGAGTCCTTCCGACTCGCAAATTGCAAGTCGCAATTTGCAATGCAGAACGGTGTCTCAGACACCGTCTGCGAGTCGGTATGGGGTCGCAAAGACCCACCTCATTAATATTAATGAGGTGGGTCGCAAATTGCGGCCCCATATCGACTATGGGCACTCGCAAACATGGAGGCCTGCTGTAGTCACCAGACCTCCATGTTCGTGACTGCTTTTACATAAAGCAGTTTTTTTTTATTTTAAGTGTAGCCCGTTTTCCTTAAAGGAAAACGAGCTGCACTTAAAAAAAAATCCGAAACCTTTAGTTTCGGTATTTTTTCAGGGCAGGTAGTGGTCCCTTGGACCACTACCTGCCCTGAAAAAATAATTTGTGGTCCATTCACAAAGGGGAAGGGGTCCCATGGGGACCCCTTCCAATTTGCGAGTGGGTTACCATCCACTTCAAGTGGATGGTAACTGCGACACCATTTGCGACCGCATATGCGGTCGCAAATGGTATTGCATACCACTGCGAATCGCAAATAGGAAGGGAACACCCCTTCCTATTTGCGATTCGGAAATGCATTTTGTGAGTCGGTCCTGACTCGTAAAATGCATTTCTGCATAGGAAAATGCAATTTGCGATTTGCAAATGGCAGTTTTTGCCATTTGCGACTCGCAAATCCTTTCCTACATCTGGCCCCTTATTCCTTAGTAGGGAAAGTTTCTCTGTGTAGACTACAAGTGTTTTATCCTTCTCTGACATTCGCGAATAGCAAACCGCCATTGATGCACAGAGTCTCCCCTGACATTCAGTTACAGTCTAACCCCGAACCAGGCCCTAGACGCTCCTGTGCGTCTCTCTCTTAGATAGATTGACTAAGTGACGGACCTCGGGGAGTGGTTATGAGTAGCCATGAAACTGAACACATCATTTATCCTGCCCTTAGTGGTTTTACTCCTTCCACACCATTGACCTTGATAGATCCTGGCAATCTGGGTATTTCCGAGAGTATTATATACCTAGCCAATGAGGAGGGGGATTCACCCACGACAACCGCTCCCTGCAACTCTGGGCCCACCCCCTCTGTCAACTTACCAGATATGAATACGACTGGTGTAGTATTTAGTGGGGCGAACAAACCACAGGGTAAGAAAGAAATGGGTCATTGTATGCTTGTTGGGAACAGTAAGGTTATTGGTTGCATCTCCCCTTGCAGGAAGCAATCCCCGAGAGAAGTTGGGTATACTAAAACAAATGTTTTTGACATGGTTCTTAGCTGGAATATAGCAGGGCTGGAAAGTAAATTGCCAAGTCCTGGATGGGGCCAATTTATTGACGAACACCAGATTTGTCTATTCCAAGAAACATGGGCACTGGGACCCAAACACAGATTAGGCTTTAAAAGCTATTTGGTTGCAGCACGTAAGACGCCCTCTGGGAGATCATCGGGAGGGCTACTCATATGGCTAAGTAGTTCTCTGAGATGCAAAGTTGAAGCTATAGACATGGGCTGCTCTGATTTACAGGCCTTACTAGTATCGATTTCTGAGAAGAGATCTTTATTAATAATTAATATCTACAATAGGAGTGTGGGCAGCCACTACGACTCTGACGCCATGCCTTACTAGATAGCTTTCTCAACAACAATATCTCATCCCATTTCATCCTGATTGGAGGGGACTTTAATGTTACATTTGAGCCCAATCCCCTGGTCCAAGAGATATACAAAGAAGAGGACACCTATTGGGGTATCCCTCAGCTAGCCTCAAATAAAAGACCGAGATTGAACAAAACAGCAAGCTTAGTGGCTGACATTACATTAATGCACGGTCTCCGAGCTTGTAATGGTCGCTCCCGTTCAGACATTAACCTGCACCCCACTTTTAGGCGTGGAGGGCACAGGAGCCAGATTGATTATATACTTCTTGACATTCGACTGTGGGGCCACATGTTTGACATGAGGGTACAAGAGCATGATGAGAGTGATCACGACGTTGTATCCTATTGACTAGAGGCCTCTTCCCTTCGCTTGAAGCACCCCACTCCAAGGCTTATGCACAACAGCTCACCCTAACAAATAACAGACGCAATGTAAAATGGGAGTCTGTTATCACATCCCCTGAACACCTCACAACAATATAAAACTTGTTAGCTGATCAAATGGAGTGTATACTTCTATACAATGAGGATGGTGATGGGCTTTTAGCAGCCCACACAGATCTGTTTAACTCTTTAAAGTATCTCTTCACAAAAGAGATTGTTAGTAAACCCAAGAAAAACTGCTGTGCACTGTGGTTTAGTAACTCATGTAGGGAAGCACAGCTCAACCTATTGAGATCACTAAAAGAAGGCCACGTAGAGCTCATAAGAAAGGCAAGGAAGGATTATAAGCGGAATGCACTAAGGCGCGCAGAAGCTGGGAAGAGGCCAGATGGGCTGCTATCTTGGAGACTGCCAAATCTAACGATACTTCCAGGTTCTGGAAATTGATAGCAGATGACTGTAGAGATTCTGCTTCTTTACCTGGCACTTCAATTCTCTCTGCAGTATGGGCTGAGCACTTTGGTCAATTATACGAAGTATCTGAAGTATCTCTTAGGACCCTCGACGATCCCATAATCCATGGGGCCACCCCGATTAAATTCACTTTAGCTGAAACAAGAGCTGCAATAGATTCATTGAATTGGGGAAAGGCCCCTGGCCTTGATAAGATCCCAGGACATTTATATGGGCACCTTATCCTATCCTAATCTGCAATGCAGTCGCAGCAGGAGCTCCTGCCCCATCTTTCCTGGAAAGGGGCTGAGATAGTTCCCATCTTCAAAAAAGGTAGCCCCAATAATCCTGCCAATTACTGACCGATTTGCCTGCTTGACACCTCCCCAAAAATGTATGCAAAACAACTTTTGTTTCATCTTGATGAATGGATTTCGGAGTCTGAAGCCATTCAGATTCAGCTCGGATTCAGCTCTGATTTACAAGCGGGGTTCAGACCTGCAGTTAGCACCATAGACCAAGCCCTGAGATTCCTTGCAATCAAATGGAAGAACGTGGACCTTGGGGGGTGGGGGGTAATCTGTATGTGGTCTTTATAGACCTTAGAGCTGCATTTGACTTGATACCCAGGAATATGCTATGGTTAACACTTTCCAATATGGGGGTTCCATCTGGCCTTTTGAAACTCATTACCCGACTGCACAATAACACCTATGCCCAAATTAGATGCGGTAAGGAGGGTGAACTGACAGACCCTGTAGCCATTAAAAGAGGAGTCAGACAGGGTTGTGTCTTGGCCCCCACTCTTTTCTTGCTTTACATAAATAACTGTATTCATTATCTAGAGAACTGTACAAACAACTTGCCCAAATTGGCTGGAAAGAAAATCCTGTGTCTGCTATACGCTGACGACACAATCTTGCTAGCTAAATCACCAATGGGAATTCAAAATCTGGTCAGCCAATTTTGTGTCTTTTGTAGAGACTATGGGCCGGACGTTAATGTCAAGAAAACGAAACTCATGATATACAGTACCTCAAGGAAACGATCTCGTGCAAGAACAGTAAATAATTCAATTCCGCTGGAGAAAGTGGAAGAGTTTGATTACCTAAGTATCAGCCTATCGAACAAAGGTAATTGGGAGGCAGCTATTGACAAAGGGGCACTCATTATAAGCCAAAGAGGTGGGGCCCTAGTACGCAGGTCTAGAAAGGCTCCGAGTCCCCGCCTGATTACAATTGCAGAGATTTATAATGTCCAAATCTGTGCGGCGGCCCTGTACGGAGCAGAACTTTGGGGTTCGCACAGAAAATTGGACATTTTACAAACTAAAGAAAACCATTTCCTTAGACAGGTTTCCAGGTTAGGGATGGGCACACCAATGACTCAGGCTCGACCTAGGACTAAACAGTATTAAAACTACAGCGGGCCTGAGACCACTCTCTTACTGGATCCGTCTATGGAAAACAGTCGAACTTGAACCATTCAGGGTGGCGATAAGAGAACTCATAGCATCTCCCCAGAGATTGGAAAAAATCCTTTGGCTGAAGGAGATTAAATCTGCCTGGTACAAATGAGGATTTCCCCTTTACTGGAAACACCCTGAACTGATCCCTAACAACGCAAGGCAACTTGTCAAAAGGAGATATTGGGAGAAAACCAATGAAGATTTCCTGCATCATAACAGGGCGGGCAGGCTAACAATAGAATTCCTTCAACTCAAACACGAACCCCGGCCCGAGAACTTCATGGATCTCCCTATGCCTGCATATGCCCGTGCCTTATTTCTCCAGTTTACATATGGCACCCTGCCTATTAACAGCTACACGGCTCGTTGGCCATCAAGTAACTCTTTGACTGACAGATGTATACTTTGCCACCATTGTAAGGAAACAACTGAGCACATGCTGTTTTTCTGCCCCTTATTCAATAGCCCCAGAGGGAGGTGGATCATTCCCCTCTACAAAAATTTATTACTGCAGGACAGAGCTAACACCATTAGAATATGCAAATATGATACATCTACACTGGTAGTTAGCTCAGTCACCAAATATCTATCCGAAGCCTGGTCTATCCGTCGTAGGTATATCTCAACCAAGGGTCTCCGAGTCGGTTAGGCACCTCTCTTGTCTACAGAAGGAGATTTTAATAAGATATATTTATCTCTGTTTTTAACTTTTAGATGTGTCATGCAATCTGATATTGATGTGAATTTTATTCAACTTTTAAGTGGTCTCTTTAGGAATCTCATTAGGAGCTTGCGGTCTCTTATATGAGAAGTTGAGACCCTATAAGTTTACAGAGATGAACTTCCATCTAACATTGCCACGACACTTGATAAAACATTTTACATATGACAAGAAACTCATTAGTTCATAAATTGCCTAAGATACTGAGTAAAGTTCCATGGAAGGCACTAACTGTATATATCTGTATGATGGACACAAGCTTTTTATCTAAGTTCTTTCTATCTTATTGTACGTCTCTTTTATTGTATTTTAAGTATGATCATAGCCCTAGTTCTAAGGAACGCACCATCGATATTTATCTGATTGCTGGTTATTGGGTTTTATCAGTACTATGTATGATTGTTATTATGAATTTTAACGGCTCAATCTCATCATGTAAGACTGTTATTTTTGAATTTTAATGGTCTAAACTTTTAGACCGAATGAACATAAATAAATAAAAAAATACCAGTTTTTGTACAATGTCTGAATTCTATGTATTAGAGGCACATAACTAGGGATACTATTTAATTTTCGTCTATGTAAGCACCTAAATATTTTTCAGGCTGGTTTTCAGAGAGAGTGCATATCTATTCTGAGATTCTCATCACCATCTCCAAAAACGTAAAACTTCAGATTTTGATTTATTAAATATAAATCTTCAGATTTACGACTCCATGGTCAGATATAGCATATTATCATAAAACATATTGCTCCATTCTGCCTTTCCAAGGACACAGATTTTAAATAAATTATTACAGATCAGATTAATAGCCAAAGTCTCTATGAACAAGTTAAAACATAAAGATGATGGGGGAAATTGTACCTTTGCAACTTGTATCTCTGCTCATAGCACTACTCTCACCTAGGATCTAATTCACTATCTGCTTTCCCCAGAGTCCTTGTAAACATAAAGAATAAGTCAGAGTAACTGAAAGCGTACATCACAATGTGTCAGTACCATTCATAAAAAAAATCCAGTTCTCTAAATCAAACAGTTTATCTGCTATTGGGGGAAACACTGAGTTGCTCCTGTATTCTCATATTCTGAGGTGAACAGAGATCCAATACAGGGAGTTTCCTGTTTGAATTCCTCTCACCACGCACCAACCACTGAAGCTAATCTATTAGTTTAATGTAAGTCTAACAGTCTGTGTTAGAGAGCACGATAGGGCAATATGGTCCTCATTGTCTATTCTCCATCTTAGGTTTAGTATCAGGCTTAGGGATCAAACCTTGAATATCTGGGGCATACTTCCTCCTTAAAACTATAGTTAAATAGATAAATAGTGCCAGTAGATGTGGATATAACAATGTCATGGATGTCTTACAGAACATGTCTCAAAACCCTGAGGGCTTGGGTTTCACCATGGCCAAACAATTAATGACCTGACCTATTTCCATGGATTCTGTGGATTTTATTAATTCCATGAGATCACCATGCTTAATTAATTTAGCTGGATTACATTATTTCTTGTGAACAATGACCAGAAATTCTTTTATGAATGCCCCACTATCTTCACTAGTTCCCTTAATGAAAAAAGCTTTAGAACTATGAAAGACTGAGCCAAACTCATCTCTTCTTGTCTGCTTCCAACCTGCCTCCATACTGTTTCTTCTTTCTCTATAATTTCCTTTTGGATGTTTTGTCTTTTTTGACAAATGTCCCCACCTCACTCTTCGACTTATGCAATTGCTGCTCATTCAAGGTCTAAATCAAATTTGTTCTTTTTGAAAACTTAGTTGCATTTAAACTATCCCACCCTACTGCTCATCTTTTAAGGAGGGTGTGGCTTGTATTCTATTTACAAAGCATCCCATCTTCACTCTGCATTACTAATAATGCAGTTCTCTGTGAATAATGCAGATTAAGTACAGATTTAAGATAGTTGAAGGCAATACAAGAGTCTGCTATCCCAGAGTTAACTTAAAAGTATTCTTTCAAAGTATCATGTGCTGTATATTAAACTCTATGGAGAATACAAAAAAGTGATGGGTGGACTGCTTGAATTAATCACATCCTCTGGTAATTTCTTGGGCCATCGTTTTTTTGCCCACCATGTCATCTCAGATTAGACCCAGTCAAAACCAAATCAGCCTCAACTCTGCTCCAATACGAATGACCAAGCTGGAACTGCTAATTTACCCAAGCAAAGAAAGCCCACATTTGACCTATTTGAGCCTTTTCAGTTGGGTGTAGCTTGGTTCCAGTGGTACAGTGAAGAAGGGGCCCACATTTGGGCATACCTGCAACACTTAGGGCATCATAATGAAGAATACAGAAAAAGTGATAGATGGAATGTTTAATTTAACCTCAGCCACTGGTAATTAATCGGGTCACAACGCAGTCCATCATTTTTTTTTTTACCTGGCATGTCACCTAACATTAGATGCAGCCAAATGACATCATCCTCACTACAACTTAAATAGGAACAGTCCAGCCGAAATTGATTTATAAATGCGCATGCCTACTGTTTCTGCAGTAATCCTAACTGATTATCATATAACTTCATATTCTGAGGGACACCATGTTTAAAATAACATTTATTTTACAAATCATTGTAATTTACTGAACTGCTTCAGAAATACACACCACAGAAAGCAAGCAATTAGTCATTTTCAGCTTTGTTCAGGGGTAGGAATATGGTCTTTGCATTGACATGAGACAACTGGAATCTATCGACAACTCTGACAAAATCTTTCTATTTTCCTTGAACACATAATGTGGTGATAATCAGTAGTTTGTTGTGAGACAAAAAGCCACCTTTTCTAGTGTGTGTGCTTTTAAGGTAGCAGCATTTAATGACTGTAATTATATATTAGTGTCTTGAAACATGTGCCAAAAATGTTTAACAAATGAGTTTAATTTATGCTTGTTGTGCCGCCACAGCAATACAACTTCTGTTTTTGAGCATGATACAAATACTTTCTCCTTGTTGGGAAGTCAAAAGATCTTTATTAAAATATGGTTCTTTATTTTTGTAACATTTTGTTCTAAAAATTGTAATTTATTTTATTCCTTATTAACACAGAAAGACGTCATTATCAAAGATGACATTTTATTCCCATGTATATTATAACTGTAGTAATCCATAAAAGGACTATAATTGCACACCGAAGATCTCCAAAGCACCACTGGCACCAACAGACAGGACAGACCGCCACGGTCCAATGGAGGCACATGTTTCTGCCGAACCTATTAGGAGGTTGCACACCGCCAATGTGACCGCTGCAGTTGATCCACCATGGAGCACCACTGCTCCTGTTTACCAAAAGACAATATAGACATTGCTGATGAGGATGAAAACTGTAAGTACACACAGTGACCTGTTACATATGTTAAATATATAAATTTGTACAGTCACATTACATACCATAGGAAGGGGGTGCAGAGGGCTGCACTCACATGCAACAGCATAGTGACACACACAATCAATACTGCATCAAGGACACCCACAAACATACACATTACGCACTCTGCAGTGAGCACACACCACACATCAATACCACACATTTATACTAGCCAAAACTGCACAGGCCCAGCCTCATAGATCCCCATTTGACATATAAACTTGTGACAACAACACAACAACAGCACAAAAACAAACACATGTCTCATGCTCACAACCAACACTGGCTGGGGACTCAACACATATATAACACAATGTACAAGCATGTGTGATGGAACACACACAACAGCAGTTTCATATAACCCAGCAATCGACACACACTTCACACACACACACACAGTACATCAAACTTATCATGCCATGCACAATAAGTGCAGACTCAAACAGTCATAGAACACAAAGGTATACCGCACAACAACAAACATATATCACACAAACACAACACATTAACATGAGACTAACATTTCAGCTACATAAA
The DNA here is from genome assembly GCF_031143425.1 of Pleurodeles waltl. NCBI lineage: Eukaryota > Metazoa > Chordata > Amphibia > Caudata > Salamandridae > Pleurodeles > Pleurodeles waltl. The sequence continues at coordinate 1,064,317,372 of NC_090440.1, read as the reverse complement.
CATACCTATCACACAACACACAGTGAACCCCTGGGGGACAACAGCACTGAACACAACCTCACATACTGCTCTAATGAAACATGAAGCAGCAAGCATTGCACACAGCAAAATACTGGCACACAATAAATGTCAGCCAGGAACAACTGAAACCTAGGAAAGGAAATACAGGACCAAGATGCAACCAGACAACCAACAACAGGTTGGGTATAATATATTATTTTGTGCAAAAAGATAAAAGTCCAAGGCCACTGGCCAGTCCATATTTACAAAAAGGTGCCCCAACCTGACTCCTGACTGCCATGTAACCTTCACAGGTAGGGGCATCAAGGGTGCAGGCGGGTATCTCAGGGAGTATTGGGAGGCGAGGGAGTGGGATTTGTGCTTGGGCTTAGGAGGGTGGGTTTTGGTTTTGGTTTGAGAGGGGAGGAACCTTCTTGGGAGGGGTGAACATCTTCTTGGTGGGCAGGGGCATGGGTGCTGGCAAGGGGGTAGGGGAGGCCCTGGAGGTGGAAGGACTGTCCTTGGGGAGAGAAAGAGTCATTTTAGGGGTGTCACAGGGGAGGGAGAGTAGGGAAAAGGTCAAGCAAGGAAAGGAATGCTATTTTTGACACATGAAGACGGTCAGCAGATGAAGGTTTGGGTATGGAGGGTGAGGGAGTGATTGTATGAAGTTTAGGAGTGGATGCCTTTGGTGTGTGTTTGTTGGAGGTGTGTTTGTGTGTGGTGGGTGTCTGTTGGGTTGGTGAGGGAGGGTCTTTATGTGTCTTGGATTGAGGGGGTGGAGGTACTGGGGGATGATGTGGTGGGTGGGTGGCTGTCTGTTGGTGTGGGAACTGCAGGTATGGTGGATAATCTGCATGTAGATGTGTCAGTGGTTGTGGTGTCTGTGGATGTTGTGACTGGGGTAGATGTCTGAGGATCTCCTGGGGTACTGTCTGTGGGTAATATAGGTGTAGTGGCTGATTCACTGAATGTGGGCGAGGTGTCTGCAGGTGTGCCTGGTGTTGTGTCTATGATACCGGGGGTGGTGGGGGTATCAGGGTAAGTTGTGACTGTTGCTGTATCTGCAGGTGAATGGTGTGTGTGTGCATGCCGGTTGTGTGTCTTGTGGTGCTTATATTTGTATGCACTACCCTTGAATGCTGAGGTGGATGCATGCCTGTCTGTTTGTGTGCTTTGGCTGGGTCGGGGAAGGGGATTTGGACTGGGAAGAGGGAGGTGGAGGACGGACCATAGACAAGGGGTGACTGGCTGCCGTCAGTGTAGATGCCAGAGCCTGAAATTATTTCTGTAGGCCAGAGATTGCACAGTGAATGCCCTCCAAGAATGCATTGTTCTGTTGGATTTGGCTTGCCAGTCCCTGGATGGCATTCATGATGGCTGTATGACCCTTAGAGATAGACCTCAGGAGGTGAGTAGTCTCCTTACTGAGGGAAGGAGGGGGAACTGGGCTGGGCAGAGATGCCTGTGGCAAAGGAGGTGCTCACCCTTTTGGATGATCAGGAACGGCCAAGTGGGTTGGGAGCCACAGAGAGGGCGGTGATAGAACTGGGCATGGAGGACCGAGGTGGTAAAGGAGTGGTTTCCGATGGGTCTGATACCACTAGGGAGTGGCCACTGGAGGAAGACTCAGATGAAGATGTTGCAGATCCTGTTTCTCCAGTGGCACTCCCCTCACCTTCCAGGCCACTGGGTCCCTCGATGTCTGTGGTGTCGTGACTGGAGGTCCTGTGACCAGAAATCTCCCCACTCCTTTGTGCCCCATCACCTTCACCTGCCAGTGCTGAAAATAGATGGTAAAATAGGGTCATCACACACATAATAACACTTCAATTTCTAATCAAACAGAAATCACATACCACCATGTCCACTGACTCCCCACAGGAAGTTCCAGTAAAGTTGCAACATCATTTAACAATATAATACTATAGATGTCCCTCAATTTCTCAACTGTTGCAAACCAGCAAAGCAAGGTAACTGAAACCTACAAAACCATGAATGAAGTAGACAAATCACATGGACCATACCATGACTAGGTGACTGTGCCTCTTATTACAGGTGCCCTAAGCACAACAGCATAGTCAACCAATATACAAGCAATGGATACCCAACGTGAGGTAGCTTAACAATTACTCATAGCCTAATCGTACTACACAAATATATCACCCAGATGTCAAGTACCAGGCAATAACATATGTTACAAAGTAAAGGCAGGCAAGCCTGCTTTAAACAAACCATACCTACATCAAGTGACATAGAGTCAAACAAATTACAATGGACACATACCATCATATAACATATCAATATGTCACTCATGCCAAATGTTGGTCAAAGAGGTATTACATATGTCACACACACCTACACCAATTGTGATATAGGAAGAAGTGACAATGGACTCAGGTCCAAGCAATGTATGAAAAATGTCTCCAGAAGACAAACAATAATGGTCATTGTTAGAAATGGGGTATTTGGTTGGCAGTCAGGTTACCCCCTGTCCAAGCAAGGACCATCACTCAAGTCAGGGCAAAGGAGAAACACACCCGGTTAACCCCTGCTGAGCCCCTTGGTAGCCTGGCACGAGCAGAAAGGGTTAACCCAGAGACAAAGTATTCGTACCAACACACACAGTAATACAGTGAAACACTACAAAATGGACACACCATTGGCTTAGAAAAATAGTAAATATTTATCTAAGTAGAACATGACCAAATGCAATATGAAATGCAATTCATTTCCCACAATGCAACACCACTGAGGCTGTGTACAGACTCACACAGACCTCCAGGTACAGTACCTGAACAAAAGTGTTGAAAACAGGCTGGTGCACGGAGTTGGGGAGCGAGGCGTCGCTGGATTCGAGATGGCGTCGTTCCGGTGCTACAAGTAGAAGTCCGGCGAAGTCATGATGTTGCGGTCGACCTCAAGGGGTCACGTCACAGGGTGACAGAAGCTGCAACAGAGTCAGGTGTCACAAATGATGGTGTAATGACACTCCAATCTTGCTAGCTCTTGGGACGTCAGCAGCATCGGTGTTGCAGGGCCTGCGATGTCGGTGGGGTCGTCATGCTTCTGCGAGGTCCACGGCTTGAGTTGCAGGCGGCATCACGAGTTCCAGGCAGCGGCATCCTTACAAAGTCACACGGCACAGTACGGTGTCATTTAACAAGATGTTACCAGAATTTCACTTCAGGAGCCCAGGAACAGGACAGACACCCTCAGACAAGCTAGAGTCCACAGCATGTACACTCAGAGACTGGTTGGTGAAGACTTTGCTGTCCCTGAAGGCAAGTTCAGTCCAATCCCTTGGAGATTCTGCTCCAGCAGGACTATAGCACAAAGCCCAGTCTTTTTCCCCTTCCACAGGCAGAAGCAGTGCAGCAACTGCAGGATAGCCCAACAAAACACAGTTACAGGCAGGGGCAGCACTTCTCCTTAGCTCTTCAGCTTTTCTCCTTGGAATAGGTTCATCTTGGTTCCAGAGCAAATCTTGAAGAAATCTTAAAGTCAGGGGTTTTGGGTCCAATACTTATACTCCTTTCTGCCTTTGGAGTTGCCCAACTTCAAAGAAAAGTCCAGGCCAGGCCCGGCACAACCCAGCCCATTCAGGTGTAAGTGAACACTCATCCCTCCACTCAAGCCCAGATGGCTTATCAGGATATGCAGGCTACACCCCAGCTCCCTTTGTGTCACTTTCTAGAGGAGATTCACAAACAGCCCAACTGTCAGTCTCACCCAGGCAGGGAATCCACAAACAAGCACAGTCACAGAATGGTTTAAGCAAGAAAATGCCTATTTTCTAAACGTGGCATTTTCAAACTAACAATATAAAAATCATCTTCACAAAAAAATGTATTTTTTAATTGTGAGTTCAGAGACCTTAAACTCCATATCTTTATCGGCTCTCATGGGGTAACTGCACTTTAAGAATATTTAAAGCAATCCCCATGTTAACCTATGAGAGAGATAGGTCTCGCAACAGTACATGTCCCACCTTTAACATACACTGTGCCCGGTCCATGGGGCTACCTAGGGCCTACCTTAGGGGTGCCATACATGTATAAAATGAGAAGGTTTGGGCCGGAAACTGGGTACACATGCCTGAACACCTAGGAGTAACCATTCTACCTGGCCATATGTGTCAGGTTACACCAAGAACAGCACACTGCATATATCTGAGATCCTCCCGGTGAGTACAGTTCAATAGTTAATGAAAGGTAGAAGGGACAGTTTAGCAGAGGACACAGTTGTAGTTGTGTCTTAGTGGTATTGTACTGGCAGATTTCCATAGCATTGCTCTCATTGCCACAGACTGTACAATTGGGGAGCATTCAGGTGGGTTTACTCATTGTTTAGTTGACATAAAAGGCAATTGTGATTGTGGTGCACTGTTCTCATTTTCTTAATGGTGGAACAGTGCCTGCTAGGGGTTGTAATGCTGTCAGTCCCTGTACTAACCACTCTATACACAGATACTGTGCTCCAGGTGAGTTAAGTTCACATGTGAGATGCCAAACAGAGGTATTCGGACAGTTAGACACAGGGGTGGTGAGTGGGTTGGATGTGAAGGTGGCAAAATGTGATCAGTGAGCATCATGCCATTACATTTTGGTGATAATATTTTGTGTTGTGACTTACACGACTCGACTCCCCAGGTATTGCTTTAAATGTTTCGGGATGCAGGATTTCCATGACCTCTCCTCCCATGACGTGAACATTGGGGGTGGAGGTGGGGGACCATGGCAGCCATGGAACGCACCCTCCCCCTAAGGTTGTTCAACCTCTTCCAGATATCCTCAGTCTGCGTGGATAGCTGCCTACAGAATTTACCCTGTTGACTATTCTTTGCCACATTTCTGTTTCCTGTGCAATTGTAGTTTGCTAGACTTAGGGTCCAAATAAGTGTGGTTCTACTCTGATAATTTCATCTACCGTGACCCTTAACTCGTCGTCGGTGAAACAGGGATGTTTCTGTAGTGACATGGTTAAGGTTGATGACATGGAAAAGTAGAAAACTGAGGATGAGGTGTTGAGGGAGTGACGGTTGGTGTGTGATGTGTAGAGGTGCTATTCAATGTGGTGGGTGTGTTGTGCAGTTGTGGGATGAGTGGTATGTGAAGTGTGGAGGGGGCCTAATCCATGGTGCTATGTGTCTCTGCTTTTTGGCTCTGGCTTCAGTGTGTGGCGCTCTTGTTGCAAAGGATTGTGGTGTGTGAAGGGTTTTGTTTTACAGTGCAGTTTGTAGATGTCTCGGGTGTGGGAATGTGTGTCAGCTATGTGGTATTTGAACCATCCAATGTGGTGTTGTGTTATACTCTGCTGACTGCCAAACGCCGTGGTTCGCACTGCCATTGGTTGTCCGCCATGAAAAACCACTATTGTGATTTGTGAGTCATAATAGGTTTGGTGGTTGTTTGATGGGCTGGCGGTGCTGATGGTGAGACTGCCTCTTACCTGCCTTCCAGAGTCCTGGCGGTGCCATATTTTTGGCTGGGTTTTGGCGGTCCTGTCTGTGCAACTCGTAATACTGCGGTCTGCATGACCTCCAACATGGTGGTCTTTTGGAGGCCACCCCCATGGCGGTCTGGCAGTCAGACCGCCAAACTCGTAATGAGGTCCAAAGTCATAACAGAACAGCAGTTCAAGCTTATAATTACATATATATTTTTTTTAAACGTGCAGCTGCAACGTGGTGTCATAGTCCTTTTATCTTGTTAATTTACAATAGCAACCAAGAGAATTCATCTGTGATTGGAAATGCAGTGAGAACAAATGTGCGTGTAGTTAATTGTGGTGTGTGAGTGTTTGAGACTTATCAGTGAAGCTAAGTACACTAGCATCAAAAGGTTGTATTGGAGTACTGTAATTTCAATGTATTTGATTCACAGCCTGATGCCTGAACAATTGTTTCACACTGACTCTAGTTGGCTTATTTCCTGCTTATGACTTAGGGCCTCAAGTACAAGACATTTTGCGATTGCATACCCTGCGGTTTACACCATTGGTTGGATTGGGTGGCAATTTTTTTTTTTTTCTATTACTGAACCCATTTTATGAGTCAAAAAGCCTTTAGAATTGTAAAAATCTGTTTTCTGATCCATTTTGAAAAGCAATCGGGAAGGGGTGTGAAAATGGATGACTCTCCTAGTTGTTAGCAGCAATTAGAGGTTTCAGTGGTTTGTGACAGCTATTGTAGCTGCAAACTATTAATCTGTTACCAAAACCTCAAAGGAGGGGAATGCCCCTTCCTCTTTTTTAGACACCTTGTGGGGAGTAGGCTTCCACCCCATTCCTAAAATTGTTCTCAAACAGATTGTTTTTTAAATTGCACCTCTTTCTTCAGTAAACATGGGTTACTTTAAAGAAATCTTGAGTGGCATTACAATGACTAGGGTAGCATTACGCTTGTACTTGCAGACCACCATCCCTCTGCTGGGAGCCAATCAAAGGTCGGTAATAAATGGAAAGAAGCCTGATTTATACTTATGTGGCAGGTCATTAAGAGAACCCCCAGCAATTGTGGAGTTTGTAATGCAACCTATTAGTACAAAGGTGGCCTCATAAAATTAAAGATGTCATAAAAAATTGGTGTGGAATTTGTGATCACTTTTGTTTGATCAGTCTTTAGTACATGAGGCATGTGGTCTGATTTGCAATTAGGAGTGGATGAGAAAGGAGTGTCCCATCATATTTGCAGTTTGCAATGAGATGTAAACCATTAAAAAGTGAAAGACTCTTCAAAGGTGTTGATAACTTATTCACAAGTGGAATGCTGACCCTTATTAAACAGCTCACCCTTCAGGGACTGTGCTAGGTGGCCTTTGGAGGAGTAAGCAGTGACCCACAATACCACATCCTGCTTCACCAATGTCTCCCCAAGCTTCCTTTAAAGAACACTGGCTGCTTAAAAAAAGTTTCTCGTTTGGGAATGAAAATGCAGGAATGTGTCAGTGCTGCTCCTTTCTCATCACCATCCCTGTGTTCATAGCCAATTGCAGGAGGTCCCAATACTTATTCATTATGCCTAATACATACTCATTATGAAGGTCCTTCAGCTATGTCCTGCCCCTCAACATTTTGTGAATCGACATTAGTACATAGGTCACATTGGAAAATTATACGTTGTTTTTAATAGCTGATGTTCAATTGCCACCCACTATTTGCAACCTGCTCAAGGAGGCTGGTTCAAATAAAGTGGAGATGTTTTGATAGTTGGTTCAGTGACTGAATGTTGGGATTTCTGTCACTTTGTTTAAAGGTAGGTTGAGTTTTTAGATAGAAATGTCAAAAGTGAGCAGTATTTTGGAGGGGAGATATAAAGAGAAACTTTTTATTCAAGCAATATAATTTCAAATGAAATAGGCAAATAAACATGTTAGACATAATGTAATCATAAAGAAGTTATTGCACAAACGGCGTCAGACAATTACCAATAGATGCTTGCTGGTAAAAGCCAGGTTTTGAACCCCTCAGTTAGAGACACCAAGAAAAACTGCTGCAAAGCTGAGCAGAAATGTAAGGGGCATACATAATGTATAGTGTATAATTTGAGAGTAAAGACCAAGCTGAATTGTAGACATTAGTGGGCAAAGACAATTAGTTTCCAAACTGTCTCCGTGTGCAATGCTTTTAAATATTAAATTAGTTGTGGAAACCAACATATACACATATACACACATACCATGATTCAAAAACTACACTTTTGACTAAGTTTACTACTTTTTGGTATTCACTTTTGTAGTAACTTACACTTTTGTTGTAAGTTCAACACTACACATGGCCAAACAAGGGTACTGCACTAATCCCCCATGCAAAAAATGGAGGCAGGGACTTAAAATAAATCCTCATAGGAAATAATGTTAAATTAAATTAAATTAAATTAATTAAAATAGTGAAATATATAGATAAGCACAAATTAATGTTAAACATTTATACACGTTGTACAAATTTTTATTTTAAGTATAAAATATTTAATACATTATTTTGAAATTACACAAAAATACAATATTTTTAATTAAATACACAGTGTGTATGTCAATCCCCAATGCATTCACAGAGTCAGTGAGGGCCTGCCACATGAGCATGTTCCGCACTCTACTGAAGTTATCTGGAGGCAGACCATGTACTTGTCTGCAGTGATTCACTGCAAAGTTGACTGCAACACTCCTCATTGAAAAACATATTACTGTTAAATGGCGTGGGCTACATCCTAGAGGCTAAAGATAGTGTTGGAGTCCATAAAATCATGCAGCAGAAGAGTAGTCAGGGCCAAGGATGTGGATATCTCAGTGTGCACACATTTCTGAAAATAAAGTTGCCCATGGCAATAGACCCCTTTGAGAACACAAAGGAAAGAAGAAAAGTTTATTTGAAAGAATTAAGACAACAGGAGGAAGCTTGGTTCTGATACCAATTTTTCAAATATTTCAGAGCAATATCTAGAATCAAACATAGATACGAGGATTTGATAATTAGTGCCAATTGGCAAGCAGCACTGGGCAAATATATAAACCACAGGTCTGGTTTTTTTGCACTCTACCAAGCAGATCTTGGAAGATATACAAACGACAGGTCTAGCGTTTTGTGCTGTGTGACACATGCCAGTTTCTATCCAAGCAGTTTCATGCCTATTTATTTGTTTGCCAGGATAGGCATTCATATGTACCATAGATCAGGAATAATCTGAGTGGCATGATTATTAGGCATTGGAATCAGCCAAACTAGCAGTGGCGGCTGGTAATTTTAGGAGGGAAGGGGGTGGGCAGGAAGCACACTCATTCATTCACACATGCACGCACATCTATTCACAACACTCATCAACATTCAAACATACATGCACGCACCAAACATTAATTTAAAAAACACACACTTACCTTCAGCTCAGAGGTCCCAGGAGGGTTGGGACTGCTGCCTTCCCTCTCTGGCTAACCTCAGCCAATGAGGGAAGGCAGCAGTCCCAACTCCATCACAGAGTGGGATGGTGTGAGAGAGACTTCTGACCCTTCCCCACTCTGTGACGAGGTGTCACTGATTGACACTCGCCCTGGGCCCTTCAGGGCTTAAACCTGAAGCGTCCAGGTCGGAGTCAATGGGTGACGCTTCCCCTCGTTATCAAGGGGGACGGTCTTGAGGCACCTTTGCTGAGCCGAGAAGCCCATAGGAGCTGTGACCTCTTCAGCCCAGCAAAGTTCAGCTCAGGCAGCCAGGAGTCTGCGCAAATCACGCATGTCTCGCTCCTGGCTGCCTGAGCTGAACATGAAGAGTGTCTGTCAGGCTGACCTTTGCTCAGCCTGGCAGCCACTCTTCATGAGGGGCAAAAGGTGGGTGGCGTGGCCCCTCCGCCCTAAAGGACGAGACGCGGCTGCAAACTAGGATTAGCAGTAACATTCTAATGTGGACCATGGAGTCATTCTGCAACCCAATCTGACTTTAAAAGATACCTATGGTCCATACAAAAGGATTTAAGCCTTGGGTGATCTGCGTTAAATAAGAGAAGTGTTTAATTATAAATGATATTATTCTTACAAAAATAAATATACTATTATTAATGAAACATAGAAATCTGTTGAATGCATAATTCTATAAAATACAAAACGCGAAATTCGAAAAGAAACATTTTAAGACTATTACTGAGGTTGTATTATTCATGTACAGTGTTCCTCATGCAATTCATTATGTTTGAAAAGCTTCTGATGATAGCATGTAAAGAATTTACATAATGTAAACACCTTCTGCTATATAAAGTGTTTTAGCACAGCTATAACCCTCTAAGTGAAGTGATTACATCGGAAATCAATACATAAGTGAAAAGTGCTGTTACCTTGCTCTTCTAAAACGTTCGTTCGTCTTTTCGGTAGTTATGAAGATGATAGGATTTCAAATGCATTTCAATCCAAATTATGAAGACTGTTCTGTGTAGAATGATAAAATAGCAGGTGCATAGATAATGTGTATAATGATCAAATTATTACACATTTCAAAATAAAATATACAAAATAGAAATGACCCTTTCTAAAGTAACAGTCATGCTGTTCTCAGCTACAGAGAACCAGCTAAAATCGTGGAGGCACATAATGTATTTTAAAGATGTCTCTTCACATTTATTTTATTATTATAATAATACACATTTACCAATAAATATAATATAAGTTGTTTTGCTTACAATGTCTAATACAACAGGTTTCTCTTGTGTACGTTGCCGAGTGGGTTCTTAGGTACTCTGGCCCGTAGTTATACTTTTTTTGTGCCGCATTTGCGCCGCTTTATGACGCAAAAGTGGCGCAAACTTACAAAATACAATTGGGCCATATTTATACTTTTTGACGCAAAACTGCGCCAATGCAGTTTTGCGTCAAAAAAAATTGCGCCGTCTAACGGCATTTGGAAGCGCCATGCGGGCGTCAAATTTATACTTTGACGTACGGCGGCGCAACCAACAGGTGGGAGTCATTATTTCGTGACGCACACAGCGTCGGTCTGTCGTAAAGGAAACCAACGTAAATGCGACGCACATCACTGTGGGTCGATTTACGACAGCGCAATCGTGAAAACGCCGTTTTTTTTCACGCTATTGCGTTACATTTTTGCGCGAAAACTGCCCTTTCAGGAGAGGAGACCCAAAATGGATCCTAGATGCCCCAACAGACCCCAGGAGGATGAGAGCAGACCAGGAACCAGCCAGGAGGAAGCATACAGGAACCAGGACATTTAAAAAAAAAAAAAGAAAGTGTCGCTTCAGTGCAGAGGAGCAGGAAATCCCGGTGAAAGAGGTGACGGAACACCAGCACCAACTTTTCATCTCCTCAAAATTGACACTCAGTAGGAGAGAGGCCATCTGGAAACAAATTGTGGACAAGATTAACAGTGTGGCTGAAGAACGCCGGACAGTCACCGAGTGTAAGAAACGCTGGCATGACTGCAAACGTAGGACCAAAGAGAAAATGGCCAGGAACAGGAAGGCAGCAATGCAGACTGGAGGGGGGAGTCCAGCACAACAGGAGGCCCTGGACCACATGGAGGAGATGGTCGCAGCCGTCATCCCGGAGGAGATCGTCACAGGGATTCAAGGACTGGACAGCGCAGACTACCACGACACAACGCACATGCAGGGTAAGTCGCATGGGGAATTCAAATGCAATAATGAGGATTGTAAGCAGGGGGGGGATACCTACTACACAATGCATGTAAGTCAGCACATATATGAAGTGGCATGGGGAAAGGGGCACGGCAGGGGGGCATGCCCAGTACTGACCGAAGCTGGGGCACGACAAAATACAGCAACAACAACAGTCCCACGGGGACATCCTGTAATTACAACAAGAGAGCCAAGGGAAAGCAGTGACAGGTGGGAAGGACACTACCTCAAATCCACATCCAGGCACTTGTCTTGCAAAATCTATTCCCCATCAACTAGGTCCCTACCTGTAATGCTGTAGCAAATACAACAACTGCAACTTAACTGCCACCACAGTTGACAATAACACCTCTCATCTCTGTGCAGCTATAGTACCAAATGGCAGGAACCCCACCCTGGAACATACATACCTAAAATAGGGGGTGAGGATGACATCTGCAATTACTCCTAGAAATAAGACAAAGGTACCAGTACACTCAAATGCCGAATGTCCATAACTGACACATACATAACCCTAAGTAAACAGCAATAGGAGCCACACAGCACTAACGACACACACATGCTGCATATGTCAGGGTCCCTCACGTGCCTGGCTAACAAGGCTACATCACTAATGTCATACTGCTCAGACAACAACATTGAGGAGGGGACACAGGCAACTGGTCACTGAGACACATCTGCACAGTCTGACAAAAAAATAGGACATTCATACGATAAACAGGCCAATCCAGTAAGACACACATTATACCCCATCATATACAAACATCAACAATGTTTACATCCATACCACATCCTAACATTGACATGCATAGGTAATGCCACGTAACATGTACAGTTCATGCAATGTGAATAAAAAGTGTATGGGGCAGGGCCTGAGAGGCAAGTGTGCTGGCAGGGCAGTCACAACACCCACAGTCAGTCAAAGTGTAGTGTGGCAAGTGAAACGTATACTTTGCGCATTAGCCTCAGGCTGGAGGCCTTTGTGCATCTTACCCTGAGTGTACTAATACTCATTTGCTCACATCTAAGAGCCTCAGAGCACTTTGCACTAAATGATTCTCATTGCCCTTCCTATCAGTTAATGTAGCAAATAGTCAGTCCTAGGGTGTTGTTAATTAGTCAAATCACCCTGTTTTGCCTACTTCTGCACTGGAGTTTGCCAGAACATATTCACTCTGTGCCCCAGTCAAGGATACCGTCTGGTACGTTGCTGATAGATGTGGTAGGGTTGAAGGTTTGGCATTCCTGCGTAGGGAAACCTTGTCATCACCATGACATATGTCTTTTAAATTCACTTCCTCGTCCCAAGACACGCATGGGGGAGTTTCCAAACAGAAATTCACAACTAGATGCTGCCTGCCTTGCTGCTGATGCACAACCAGATCCCAGCCCATTCCTCTGATATGAGGGATGATGTCTCCCCTGTGATTCAGACAGGCAAGCTCCAAACTTAACATGCTGTGCTATACATAGAACAAGCAGAGGGAGAGTAGAAACTGTTAGGCACCATGATAGTTGTGTACTAATGTATTAGTCTCCTGCGGACTATTTCAATTCTAACAGTGTGTATTGTTTGGGTTATTGGGGCTCACACCTAAATTCCTACAAGTCAGTTGTACAATGAAACTTCATATCAAACAAATACTGTCTTTGTCATTTGTGTATGGGAACAGACCGGAAAAGATAGAAATGAGTAGGACCTGAGTGACCACCACTTCCCTGCGAAGTTCCAAAGATGTCATGCGCTCGGATGTCTAAACATTCCTTTGATGTGGGAGACCAGAGGCACTGCTAGTTAGTCTGAGCTAAATTGAATATCTGGGTGACAGAGTTATATACAAGTGGGTCAAACTTAGTCCCCCACACCATTAGCTATCCTGCTGCCTAGAAAGCCAACAATCACATGTAGGATAATGAGAGCCCACCCAACAAAATGTCCCTCCATAACAATAGTGAAACACCGAGTGAGGAGTAGGACAAAAAAACGCCTATTTCTAAATAATTACAAAGCAACACCTAGAGGCGACCTGGCAGACATGTCTGAAAGATCCATATCATACATGTGACACACAGGTGGGCCATAGGCCTACAACAATGCCCTATGACGGACAGCAGATACCAAGACAAACACAGAGTACAAAGTTAAGGCATCCAAAGGCTTGTATCTTAAAGCAAAATTTTCACAACACAGACACACTAATTGTACCCTGTTTCATTGCAGAGGAACACGGATCTCCTGCCGATCTGCCTGTCCATGAGTTCCCTGATGACATGGATGACGAGACCATCAACCTCCCACAAGAGACCCTTGACATGGTCCTTGAAAGCCTCCAAACCCCACCTTCAGTCACAAGGAGGAGCACAGAAGAAGCAGCCACCACAGTAGAACCACCCGCCACCCCAATTGTAAGACCTGCCAGCTCCAACACAGCTGAGGACTCTGACGACACTGGCACCAGCTTCTAAGAACTGTCGTTGGGGTCCAGCGGGAGCTGGCCAAGGAGGTGCGGGTGGGGATGCAAACTATGGCAGCCAGCCTTGAGGGGGTGCGTTCGTGCATGTTGTCAACTGCTGATCAGGCAGCTGCAATGCAAGCCAGAACATCGCTCTTGGAGGAACTTTTAAAAACACAGAAGGAAATCTGCACAGCTGTCATCCAGTTGACACAACAACTCCAACTGCAAGCCAGTCAACGTGTGCACGAATGCAACATAGAACCCCTCAGGGCCGACCTGGCTGCCTACCATCGGGATGTGGCTGCCATTCTGAAAAACCAGCAGGCCCTCCTTGCTGCAGTACTGCCCTTCATTACTCGACAGGGATCAGCCCCCGTGATGTCTGCCTCCATGTCTTCTAACACTGAGGTGTGTGTTGCCCCTTCACAACCAACAACAACAAGGATACACCAGGCAACACACACATCAGAAGAAGAAGACATGGAACAGATAACATTCACACGCAAGAGTACCCGGAAGCCCTAGTCCCTCCACCATGGCCTACTCTGACCAAGGTCCTACGTTTTGACACATGCCAGTCTCACTACAACTACCCTCAATGACTGTTCGGCAATCCACTGTATGACTTGTCCCCATTGGCAGTGAATGTTTCTCTCCTACCATTTGGCAATTCATGTTCCTCTGCACCGTCTGTGACCTCACCCCAGCATGTCAGGAGCATCATCCACACCCCGTCTGTAGGATCACCATGTAAGAATGCACCAGAACGGACTCAGCTAACATTGTGAATGGACATTTTGCATTACACCACCTACAAATAAATATCACTTGCACACCTATTGTGTCTCTGTGTCATTTCACACTTCAACTGTGCAGTAGATAACTCCAAAGTGGCTGTGTGGCAACCATGTCGATTCTCTATACTACTGTCCTGATTTCATGTATACTGAAACATCTGTGCAGTGGCCAGGATTGCATCATAGCTTTACTATACTGAGGAAAATAACTGATGAAGGGACTAAGCACACACAATCATGCTGTGTTGGACAGAATGATGCACCATCTACAGCTATTCTAGACAACTAATGGTGGCTGAGAAATGTAGGCACCATGCGATACTAAAATTGGAAATTATGCTGTAAAATGAAAGGAATGATAAACAAATTACACTGCATCAATCACCCTTACGGCGTATACTTCCATGAAGGAAAGTCATGCTGAATCAGTACACACATGATGTAGGTCAGCAATGACAGCAACAAGACAAGAGTGTGAACAAATCGTCATCTACAAAGCTCTCCCTGAACTTCACAATGCTGTCCGACCTATCTATTTACCTACAATAACAAGTCGGGAAGCACTCTTTGTGAAGTAGGATACATACCAACCCCAAACCTTGATGATCAATGCACACTACCAATGTTGGCTCTCCCACATGGTGGATACTTACCAAGTTAGCACACGGGTAGCTGGCATGTTAAACCTCATTAGCCTGGGGATAGCGAGCATGGAACACAAATGTCATACTAAAACTTTCTGCTACACTGATGTCAAGGCTATGAAAAGGTAGCAACTAACGCATCAGGTAAAGGCTTAACAAATTTTTTATTTCAAAGTAGTAATAAAAGAGGCAACTAAGGGAAAGGTAAACCTACACTAATCTAACCTGACTACTACTAACCCACAACTGTCCCTAACTAACCTAAACTAAACTTACTCTACACATGTAACGAAACGATCTAAACATCAACCCCCCACCCACCATTAAGAGACAAGACACATGCAGGACAACACTTACTAACCTACACACATACTATACTATCCTAAACAAACATATATATATATATATATATATTTCAATCCCAACATTGCCGACACACAAATATTAGATAGAAAGAATAAGGACCCCCCACCCTCTTACCTAACACTAACTAAGCTAATTTCCTATACTTATCCTATAACTAACCCCCCAAATCCAACTAACAGTATGAAAAAGGAAAGAGGTGAGAGGGGAGGGGTAAAAGTTCAGGGGGGCAAAATGACTACAGATTTGCCCTCTGTAGTGTGCGCCGGATGGAGCGCACCTTCTTCTTCACCTCATTCATGTCCTCCGCAAGGTTGACAACCTTGCGGATCAACCTGTCCAATTTTCTGGACAATGCCTGGAAGGCTGCAGGGTCAATAGGAGGGTTAGTGCTGGTCTGTGTGCCGGTGGAGGTGGAGGTTGTTGCTGGAGTGGAGTGGCCACGGGACAGCCCTGCTCCCAACACACGGCTGGGTCCAGGTCTGGATGAAGATGCCTGGTCCGTTGCTGTGTCCCCTTGGGCAGACCTGGTGGATGTAGTGGCGGTGGTTGTTGGTGGCACCGTTGGGGGAGCCTGTGGTGTGGCATACCACGCCCCGGAGGCCCGATCCGAATTATATCTGCGGGCCATCCTCCGATACCCACACTGCACCTGCAGGATGTGCCTGTACCTCATTGCACGGCGCTCAAAATGGTTGCGCTCTGCGGCACTCAGGTTTGCAGCTGTGAAGAGAAAAGGGAAATATTGAGCATTAAATTTACAGTGGGTTGAATACCACCATGGGTCATTTGTCCATTACTAGAAATGTATTTTTTGCAGCAATTGTTACAACATAGTTCACGGAAAGGCTCAGAGGAAGTACATGTGAATCCTGCATACCTAAGGGCATATCACACCTAGCATATACATGTCTCTACATGATGGATGACATCACCCTAAACTACTCAACCAAATCATACCTAAGGTATGAGACATTATGGCACCAGCCCTTCCGCATACTGACTTCACTACATATGTCATTCTATGTGATAACAATCACACTCCTCACTCAATGGCATTTGGAATTAGTTGTGTGCTAAGATTGAACCCCTGGCCCAGAATCATATGTCCACACTAGGGGTCAGATGTAGGACTCTTGAAATAACAACTAGCAATCATGCAAAGCAGAACGGTGTCTCTGACACCGTCTGCGAGTCGCTATGGGGTCCCGAAAACCCACCTCATGAACATCAATGATGTGGGTTCCAAGTTGCCACACCGTAGCGACTATGGGCACTCACGGGGATGGAGGCCTGCTGGGACCAGCACAAATCCATAGACGTGACTGCTTTTAAATGAAGCAAGTAATTTTTCCCCAAGTGTAGGCCGTTTACCTGAAAGGAAAATGAGCTGCAATTAGTTTAAAAACACAACAATTCAACTTGGAAATTTTCACGGTAATTATTGGTCCCTTAGACCACTGGCTGTTTTGTGCAGGATTATTTTGGTCCACTCACAAAGGTGAAGGTTTACTATGAGGACCCCTTCCAGTCAGCAAGTTGGTTACCATCCACTTCAAGTGGATGATAACAGCTACTCACTTTGCAACCACGTACTCGGTTGCAAATGGGATTGCCTACCACTGTGATTTGCAAGTAGGTTTGGTAAACCCCTTTATCATTTCCATTTTGAAAAGCATTTTCCTAATATGTACATGACCACCAAATACATTTTGGAATAGGAAACAGACGTTTGCAAATCACAAACATATATTGATGCCATTTGCAACGTGTAGACATTTTTCTCACTCTGGCCCTAGGTACTAACTCAAGTCACAAAAGGTGTTAAGTACGTGTAACATACTGGTTGCTACAGTCCTAGGTACCCTGTTTCACAGTAACATCCCAGTCTTTGTGGGTGGTGTGGGAAGAACAACCAACAATCCCATGTTCAATGCACACCCAGGAGTGTACAGAAAGTTCAACAAGTATGTGCCTTCACACACAACACCTATGAAGGGCTAGCAACACGTTGTAGTCAGCCCAACCTTGTCACATCCCAGGTCCACACATGTCAAAATGATATGACTTAGCCCAACATAACATACTATTAGTGAGGCATGTTTAACAACACACACAGAGGAGGTAGAACACCCATTCACATGATTCAACTGAACACCTAGGCCATTGCACTCAAGTCACATACACTTCGAGTTCACCTTGTGGAAGTACATGGCCCCGGAAGATCCGACCTACAGTGTACACAGTCCATCCTCAACTAGGAAGAAACACTTGGCATCAAAGCCATGTGCCTAAGCTATCTGGGAGACTGTCAGTCTGATATGCAGACTCAGTTGATGGCAAGTCCCTGACCAAGTCTAACATTGACCAGTGTATTCCAAATGAGTCATACCATTCCTAATTGCCGCCCTAATTCAATGGGCTACAACCCCTCAATCTGAGAGATGACTAGGTATTGCTTTACAGAAACATTATTCAAATTTGATATCACACTAAAACAACAAAGCCAATGAACGGCCAGCACATCAAATCATGAATTCTCTTGAACACACAGTAATCCATCATGCTTCATTACCAAACAATGTAAATAGCACTCAGGCGACACTCACTGTAGGTATCGGGGTCGTCAAAATGGGCCACCTCTCCCACGGTGTACGGGGCTGGTCCACCTGTAAAGCATGAAACAAAGATTATACTCAGACTGGGTGAACGGACAAATACATTCTGTTACAATGACACTGTGTGAATATGACATGGTAATGATAGACTTTCACACATGCTCATCCTGCATGGTTGACTTTGTATTCAACATTATCATTGGATGAGTCTCCTGCTCCAGTGTCACACCCTACTACACTCATGCAGTGGCCAGGCCAGTCATGTGTCGTCTAAGTTAATCCTCCATTAGTATGCCCCAACAATAATGTTAACCATACATCTCAGCATGTGCATCCCAGAAAGACATTCCAAAACTGGTTCCATGAGGACTGCATGACCACTCACAATCAAACAGGCTATGTGGACAGGTTCAACACACAGCAACCAGACACACATGTGACATATGTGTGAACAACATGACTAACTTCATGTGACGTGAAGGCAACACACATGTATAGCATCATCATGTGTTTCCAATTTTCTGTCTAGCTATGGCGTCTGCATATGTAGGTATGTTGTTTCTACATGACGTACTCACTGGCCATTATGACCAGTGGAGTACAAATAGAGCAGTTCACGTGTTGCTTTTCTGACACAAATGCAACACTACATTACATGCAGCTACAGGCATCTGGTATGTGTTGAAAAATGATCCATCGGACTGGTAGCATAGGTCTTCATACACATTCTGCAACAAATACACATTAGGACACATATGTATACCTTTGTAGCGCAGCATTTGCAACATTTTGTGACGCAGAGAGGGAGCGACTTAGCAAAATACAAATAGATGTTGGATTTTAATGCTGTTATTGCGTGTACATGTGTTGCAAAATATGGGGATTTATGTGTATAACCATGGGCCCAGGTTTCCCTAGCATTACACACAGTCAGCTACTTATTTTGCAGATTGGCTAACAATCATCACATGTTCACACACAGATTTCTATCATTCCCATTTAATTGATTTTTACTCACCAACATGGCCACCAATCCGGAGTCCCAGGTGGTCCAGCAGGTCCTGTTCCCTGGTGATCAGATCTGCCCAGCGGTGCTTGAGTTGGTGTACATTTCTCTGACTCCCGTAGACCCGGACCAGGTGATGGCGCACCTTCTCCCACCGGATTTTCCTCGCCTCCGTGTGATACCCCTGTATCACACGGCCCCCAGCTTCCAGCATTAGTGGGAGGAAATGGCTTACTAGCCATATGAACCCCCCCAATTCGTCTTCACCCATCCTGGACAGGCGAGGCCTACCTGACATATTGAGAGGACTAATAATGGACAAAATAAATATGAAAGTAAAAGTGGGAAATGGGGAAAGGTAGAGGTGTGAAAGAAAAAGAAGAAGGAGAAAAATAGCCCAACTAACCCCCCAAACTATGCTACCCACAACAGACTCCCACTGACAATACAAACTATCACAGGTATAGACAAAATAACACTAAACAGACTGAGACAATGTTATGCAACAATAATAGATTGACACTAAGACAAAATACAAGGCACACAGGACACAAAAGCAGTAAAACACAGGACAACACCTTTCACACAACCACACAGTCTAGATAAATCTGAGACTGCAAAGTGAAAGTGAAAGTTAACTCCCAGTACAGATTTTGTAAACAGGATATCCTATTACATCACTTCCTGCAGAAAATGGCCGCCGTTTTTATTTTCCCGTTATGCGTCATATTTTCACGCATACACAGTTGTGCGTCATTTTTTGTTGACGCATTACAGTGCACATGATGCGGAGTGAAAAAATATGATATGAATATTAATAATTTATAATGTACATGAGATGACCAACATATTGTCCATGTAGCGTCAATTTTACCACGCATACAGCATGGGCGTCATTTTTTTTACACGTACAGTGGTGCACATGATGCGGAGTGAAAAAATATGATATGAATATTAATAATTTATAATGTACATGAGATGACCAACATATTGTCCATGTAGCGTCAATTTTACCACGCATACAGCATGGGCGTCATTTTTTTTACACGTACAGTGGTGCACATGATGCGGAGTGAAAAAATATGATATGAATATTAATAATTTATAATGTACATGAGATGACCAACATATTGTCCATGTAGCGTCAATTTTACCACGCATACAGCATGGGCGTCATTCTTTTTACACGTACAGTAGTGCACATGATGCGGAGTGAAAAAATATGATATGAATATTAATAATTTATAATGTACATGAGATGACCAACATATTGTCCATGTAGCGTCAATTTTACCACGCATACAGAATGGGCGTCATTTTTTTTACACGTACAGTAGTGCACATGATGCGGAGTGAAAAAATATGATATGAATATTAATAATTTACAATGTACATGAGATGACCAACATATTGTCCATGTAGCGTCAATTTTACCACGCATACAGCATGGGCGTCATTTTTTTTTACACGTACAGTAGTGCACATGATGCAGAGTCAAAAATATTGATGATGTAAATTATACTTTGAAGGCGAAATATTAAGACACTTTTGGATACATTTGTATTGTGTGCACTCATGTACGGGAACAAATTATGACGGCCATGCTGTATGCGTAGAATATGGAGCAAATTTATCCTTATGTCTTCATGTTTTTAGCTTTGGAAAGGTGATTTGTCATGGTCAAACGGTGCGATGTGATACACATTTGTGTTTGTATATGACACATGTCCGTTGTTTTATGTATAGAAGGCATTCACACTGTAATGTTTGGGATACGTTAACTAATGTATTGACCATATTTGACGACATATTTGGTGTAATTGCTGATGGCTATTTTGAAATGATGGATGGGATACCATTATGTATTCCGTCTCCAAAATGTGTCCACATTTATGATGGTGATGCTTTTATCTGTAGTCCTAACAGGGAGTGGGAGAGTCACTTTCAGTTTTTATGGGGCTGAGCATGTCCCATTATGATTTTGTGTTTCAGATTTGTGTTGGACTTGTGACATGGAGGCCACACATGTGCCTTATGCATGTGTTTAGTTCACAAGTACATGATTCTTGTATGTTTTGGGGGCGGTAGAGGTGGACTTAGGCCCCCAGCACCCTAGGATTTGACCATCCAGAATAGCTACTGTATCCATGGAGTATATTTATTATATCATGGCAAACCTGCAGCAGCGGGCTAATGTAAGGCCATATGGTATGAATGACTGTTGACCATTCATTGATCTCATTAGCCCATTTGACGTTTGCAGTAATGATGAATTGGAGCTAACTTGCGTACCATTTTCCTATGACTATGTTTGCAAGACTCTCAGCGTTCCCGATGTGATAATGAGAAGAATATTTTGGTTGTCTGTGTCCCTTTCTGCATAAACTGGTTTAGTGTCATGTTACAATCTTTCTGCTAGGTTCAAACTGGGACACAACTGTGATGGTCTACTTTCAAATATTAGATTGATTGTATGACATATGTGTACATGTGTGTGGGAATGTGGCTCCACTATCACCTGTCTGGGTGTATGTTGTCACTGTAACTTCAAGGTCTCCTCCTGAGTTAGTGGCAGCTGATGTTGTAGCTATTGTGTATTGCTCATATCACACACTTGAGTGTAGCCATTGATGACATGGTCACGTACACATGGATGGTCCCACCCAGTCTCTGAACACGTGTAATGTGACTTTCAAATGATCTCCAATTTTGGGCTGGATGAGAGACTGTTTCAGTTGTTTGGATCCGGCATGTGTAATTGTCACATTTGTACTCTTGTTGGGCTCTGTGTATGGTAATGTATCATGTCACATCCTACCCTCTGTGCATACAGTTGTGATGTTTATTTTTGGTGTGATGAATTTTAATGGCATTCTTGATCAATGAGACGACATTCATCTTCAGCTATTTCAAACTAAAGGTGGTCAGAAATGAATAGGCCAAAGCATGATGTGGTGTTTGTTATCTGTGTTTATTTACAAGTGTGGAATACAAGTGATTATAATAACTTAAGTAAAAAAATTGTTCACAAGCTGTTGGCGCCTACGCACTCCTGCTGCCGTGTTAGGTTGTTCCCCCTCCTGTTGCAGGCCAGCATCCTCCTCATCATCATCCTCAGGCATGTCTGGGTCCGGTTCAAGGAGGGGAATGTTCCTTTTTACACAAATATTGTGTAATATGGCACAAGTGAGTATGATCTTACAGACCATCTCTGGGGAGTATAGTAGGCTACCGCCAGTAATGTCAAGGCAGCGGAACTTTGACTTTAGGATCCCAAAGGTCCGCTCCACAATGCTGCGTGTCCTCTTGTGGGCGTCATTGTATGCCCGCTCAGCAGCAGTATTTGGGTTCCCATATGGTGTCATTATCCAAGGCTGGATGCCATACCCCTGATCAGCTGAAAGAGAAACACAGAATGGTATCAATTAGATGTAGGAGGCACTGTTGTAAGTATCTTTGATGGAAGTAGTTGTGTTGTGTTGTCTGTGACTATTTTGTGTACTAATGTGACAACCTATGGTTGTTGGTGGAAACTTTGGCATTGTTTTTTTTCCTTGGCTGAGCAAGTGTTTGTTGGCTAACTGTTTGTCAGCAGGATGTATTGGTTTCTCAAGTACATTGTGCCCTCCCTTGCATTGTGACTTGTGACACAGGTGTCCGTGTGTCCTCACTGGGGGTGTGATGATAGTTCCATGCAGAGTTGAAACATGAAAGTGTATTAGAAACGTTCAATTGAACATACCCAGGCCATCCCATCCCTTCAAACTTATGCATTGTATTAGTGTACAGGTTATTGTGAGACTTCCAATTTGCAAGGTGGCATTTAGGCAACCACAGTCATGAATGTCTTCACACTAAGCTGTAGAGTAAATTCCAATGTGTGAGAGGTTCAATGGTGACTTGTGAAACATGGCTAGTGATGTGAGTACCTCAGTGTGTTCCTGTCTAGGTGTTGCTATTGTGGTGTATGGGTTGTTTATCCTAGAGGGTTTCTGTGCAGTGAGTATATAAGTAGATTTTTGTCCTTACCAACAAGTAGTCCATTGCCATACCGTCCATCCTGGAAGTGTTGGTTGATGGTGCAGTGACGGAAGATGAATGCGTCATGTACACTCCCAGGATATTTAGCCACAATGTAGCTGATCAGTCCTTGGTGATCGACTATGGCCTGCACGTTGATGGAATGTGTGTGATTCCTGTTGCGGTAGAGGTGTTCACTCGCAGCAGGTGGCACAAGGCGTCCGTGTGTGCAGTCGATTGCACCAAGGACGTGCGGAAAGCCACTGATGGCGTAGAACCCCAGTTTAGTTTCCTGCTGCTTCTGCACTGTGTTAGGGAAGCAGATGTGGCAGGGTGTCAGTCCAATGATGGCATCCAGTACTTTAGGCAGGAATGCGGAGAAAGATGGTTGTGAGATTCCACCAACCAGGGCACCAGTTGTCTGAAAGGAGCCACTTGCCAGCATGTGAAGTACGGCAAGCAGCTTTGTTTCTGTTGGGATAGTACGTGGAGTCACTAAAGTGGGGGCTAATTGCTGTTCAATATTTGTCAGCAGCTGCTGAATGGCCTGCCAGTTCAACCGGTACCTCTGGATGATGTCTCGTTCCCTGAGGCCATGCAGGGTTGTTCTTGGGCGGAATATCCTCTCCTGCCTTCTGCGCTGTCTTTGGGGTCCCTGCTGTTGTTGTTGTGGCTGCTGTTGTTGCTGCTGGGCTCTGCGTCTACGTGCACGCTGAAGAAAAAGCACCTCCATGTCTCCCTGTTGCTGCTCTGCTGCTCTGCTGCTCTGTTGTTTGTTCTGTGTGTTCTGATTAAGTACAGGTGTGTTTGCCCCATTTTAACGCCTGCCCTGACCCAGGCGTTAAAATTTCACGATATTCGTGCTTTGCGTGATTTTTTTGCGCCGCCTGCCGCGCGGGAGTGATTTTTGCCCGGAAGCATAAATGCGACGCACCGCTAGGTGCGTCGGTTTTTGGACGGGAACGCCTACCCTGCATGTCATTAACGCAAGGCGGGGTGCCGCTTCCAAAAACTGGCGCACATAGCACCATTTTCCTGGTGCGCCGGATCGGGCATCAGGGTTTAAATATGGGGCAACGTTTGCGCTGAAAGTGCGTCAAAATTTTTGACGCACATTCGGCGCAAACGGAGTATAAATATGCCCCAATTGTATTTTGTAAGTTTGCGCCGCTTTTGCGTCAAAAAATGATGCAAATGCGGCGCTAAAGAAGTTTGAATATGGGCCTCTGTATCTCATATTTTGAATGAATAGTTTACCAAAATTAAAGGATTTGAATCACTCTGCAGTGCAGGTATTCAGTTTTGGATTATCATTGTATTCAATTTAAAAAACCCTCTTAAACTGGAACACAAACTTTATAGTCTACTGGTGACATTTTTATAATTTGAGTGACATCTATCACCGGTTTTCACATATATTATAACATTTTGTTTTATTGTCATTCTTATTCTTGCCTAATGTTTTGCAATAATTAAGTTCATTAGGCATGGAGAAAATTTGGCTGTTTCACCAACCCTTATCCTTAATCACCTTAACAACATTGTCATTTGAAATATACTCACATCAACATTTACACTACTCAAATGAAACAAAATGATCATGTTTGTTATTGTATTTGTCAGTTGTCATTTGTGTATGACATACAGGGAGTGCTGTCATATTTACCAGTTTGGAATTATTTAATGCTTTATTTCAAAGGTGAGGTAGACGTGATGAGGAGTAGGGGCTAGAAACCTTAGAAGATGGACTAAAGAAGAATGTAAATGCAGAGAAAGGGATGAGAACAAATTAATATCAAGAACAAATGATCTAAAAGTGACACCCGTATGCAGGATGTCTTGTAAGCATGATGGCTGTGTGCTTTTCGTTTGCCTTTCACCAGAAGAAAATAACATCTGCCATTAACAGTGCAGCGTATCTAGACAGCAATCACCAAAACACTGAAATAGTGATATTATCTGTGCTTTGTTCCTTATTACATGCATATTTCAAAATCAGAGGATAAAGACCAGTACACTTGCAATTTCTGCTGCTATAACAAAAGAAAAAGTCAACTCAAAAATCTCTTGCGAGAATGTGTATATACTGTACTATGTTGAGAGGCAAGGGACTACCAAGGGAACCAATTATGGAGAAGGAATATTGTGATGTAATTTACTGAAAATTCGCTGTGCAAATAGTTACAGCAGGGAGCAAATTAAGATGAAACCCTATGTGAAATGAATGAAGGAGCAAATCTTAAGCACAAGGCACACATCAATTTTAATAATAATCCAAATATATTCAAAAAACATAACATAGGGGTACAAAACATAAAATTCCACAGAAACGTTAATCTTGCACAACAAATCAAACAAAAGTGGTCAAAGAATAATATATGTACTCATTACCACCTTAATTTTGCATTGTGTGATTTACGATTCTTGTTAGAAAATGGACCTCTCTGAAGGGTTAACCCAAACTTTTCGCATTCCTCCTCTTTTTTTTTAACCTCATTTTTGTTGGCTTTAGGACCCTGTGCATTTTGTCACTGCTAACCAGTGCTAAAGTGCTTGTGCTTTCTCCTTAAAATGTGGTACATCCACAATTAGAGTATCTTATTTGCTTATAAGTCTCTAGTAAAGTGCACTATAGGTGCCCAAGGCCTGCAAATTAATTGCAACCAGTGGGCCTGCAGGACTGATTATGCCACCCACTTAAGAAGCCAATTAAACATGTCTCTGGCCTGCCACTGTAGAGCCTGCATGTACAGTTTACTGTCAATTTGACTTGGCATTTAAAACCCCTTGCCAAGCCAAATTATCACACATAATTCACTCCTAATGAAGGCCCTAGCTAGCCCTAAGTGCAGGAAAAGGTAGAACATGTACTTTTAAGTTTTACATGTACTGGTAGTGACAAGCAGCAAATTATTTTTTCACTACTGTGAGACCTACTCCTCTCCTGCATTGCCACGAACATTGCTTTGCCGACGATGCAACCCATCATCCCCAAACTCCGATGCATCTTCGACTTTGCGTGGCTCAGCACCGATGTATCACTTCATGCTGAATGCATTGTCAGCGGCGGTTCAAAGAAGATGCATCACATCGTTACCCATCACTGCCTGATATTTGACACATCCATGATGCTGCACAGATCGGAATGACTCATTGCCTAATCTCTTCAATCAACAATGACACATCTCCTCCTCTGCTCCATGCATCGAGTCCTCAAGGTCAACACTTCTTCCATCCGAGGTACTTTATCATGTCTCCCCCGCCACTTTGTGATGTTGTGAGGTGGAGCTGACGTCACATTTTGTTTTCTCCACCGGAGCAGGAAGCAGCAGGTAAGGCTGCTTCCTACTCCTGTGGGGAAAACGGGCCAGAATGGGCCTACCCACCATTCAGGAAGACCTTGTTTGAAAGAGGAGATTCTCCCCTTTCAAACGAGGCTTTACCGAAATGGTTTCCTGGCCCTGGATCACAGCTGTAATGAGATCCAGGGCCAGGAAGCCCCACTAGACACTAGGGATTTCACTTGGGGTGGATGGCCCCCTCTGAAAACAGCAACCCGGGCATATTTTATTAAAAAAAAATATATATTTGCTTACCCCTGAGATCGCGCCCCCCCAAGGGTTAAAAAATAAAAAAAACGATTTTAATACTATTAAAAAAAAGAGAAATTGACAGGAGGTCGCTAGTGTGCAGGGCTGACACCCTGTGGGGACAATTTTGTTTTAATAGCTGTATGGTCTCCGTGGGGTGCACTATGATCCCCCCGGGAAACCATACAGCTATTTAAATATATATATATATATGTATCTACATATAGATACGTATATCTATATATATACAGAGAGAGATCTTATAGTTTGTCAATGCGTGTGCGGTTACCCTGCGGCTGCGATCGGCCCCAAGGGAAACCACAACAACATACAAAAGTGATCTTGATATATATATATATATATATATATATATATATATATATATATATATATATACACACACATATATATATTTTTAGATTACCATTCGTTTCTCCCCTTCAGGAGCCTCTCTTGCTCGAGGCTGGTTGAAAATTCCAAGCCAAGATGGAGAAATAAGGCGGCACCACTAGGATGAGATTCAGAATCCTTATTATTCCTTTTATTAAATGCTAAAGTGCTCAGTGCTCATAAACATGGTAACGCGTTTTGGCCATAGCCTTCAACAGACCATAGAGTTCATTGTGATAGAGTGCCCTTTTATATACAGAAAAATAAGCCCTCCTACTTCACACCCATGCTCTACAACCATTGGAGTGTTGTTGATCCAGTCCTAATTTTAAAATGTTCTTTTTGTTGCTTTATTTCATTATTTATAGTACCTTTGTGGGAATACTATTAGAATCTAGGTTTGTTACATTATACTATATTATCATATAATATAAGGAGTATTTTAATATTATTCCACCTGGTAAAGTACCCTTTAGTGATCATATCTATTATTACCCCATAATGATTGCATTATTGTAACCATATACTAATGATTCATTGCCTCATCTACATATAAGTCCCATATCCGTTCTAAAATATTGAGGACTGGCGTATCCTATCAGTCATCATTTTGTCTCTACTGAATTTTAACTTATATGTCATCTAGGGAATATTTGGAGTGAATTGATTGACATTCATATCACTGCACCATGTTGTAATATAGTTACATTGTATCTTTATAGAAAGATATATATAATTAACTGTACACAAATAAAATCCAAGATTTCAAAAATGTAATGTCACTATGGGGGTGATTCAGACCTTGGCGGACGGCGGAGGCCGTCCGCCAAGGTTCCGCCGCCGAATGACCGCACCGCGGTCAAAAGACCGCGGCGGCCATTCAGACATTTCCGCTGGGCCGGCGGGCGCTCTCTAAAAGAGCGCCCGCCGGCCCAGCAGAAATGCCCCTGCAACGAGGACGCCGGCTCAGAATTGAGCCGGCGTAGTTTCCGGGGTGCGACGGGTGCAGTTGCACCCGTCGCGTATTTCAGTGTCTGAAAAGCAGACACTGAAATACTTTGCCGGGCATTCTTACGGGGGCCCCTGCAGTGCCCATGCCATTGGCATGGGCACTGCAGGGGCCCCCAGGGGCCCCGCGGCACCCCCTACCGCCATCCTGTTCATGGCGGGTTTCCCGCCATGAACAGGATGCCGGTAGGGGGTGTCTGAATCCCCATGGCGGCGGAGCGCGCTCCGCCGCCATGGAGGATTCAATGGGGCAGCGGTAAACCGGCGGGAGACCGCCGGTTTACCCTTTCTGACCGCGGCTGAACCGCCGCGGTCAGAATGCCCTCGGGAGCACCGCCAGCCTGTTGGCGGTGCTCCCGTGGTCGGTGACCCTGGCGGTCACCGGCCGCCAGGGTCAGAATGACCCCCTATATATCGAATGTGTGCAGTGTTGGTTATCTTTACAATCATACTATTATGATAAAGTATCTATCAAAGGTGCAGATGCATTGTTATCTAAAGAATGTTTAAAATGAATTTCATGACATATACCACTCCAATAACTCACACTAACTGCAATGCATTAGAACCCATTAATTTCTAAAGTATGTTGACCAGTTTCTTCTCTTTTGTTGTTAAAATTCATTTCACAGATTGTTTTTTGGTCAAATAAAATGATGAC